>NC_055963.1:23774402-23904402 GCF_018492685.1 Alosa sapidissima
CCAGCACGTTGTGTTGAACAGCTGTCAGAAACAATCTCATAATTGGGGCTTGTTTTCTCTGAACGAATGATCTCCAATGGTTGATTTACTTCAAGCTCAGAGCAGAACAGTTGTTCAGGATTTTGTTGTTTGTATGAAACAAATATGTTGTCTTTGTTAAAGTGAAGTTCAACTCAGTGGTTAGACCGTAAGAAATATGCCTGTAGAGGAAACAGAAGGCAGTTAGGTTAGTTGAACATAGGCCTATTCTGTAGTCACTTACTGATAAATGATGTTGCATGATTTATTCCCTGTGCTATGTCAAGCTAACTCGAAAATAGTTACATACAGGAAAACACATTGGTCTTCACATTTCACCAAGATTAATAATACACGAGTAACAGTTGAACCATTCATCACTGTCAGTAGAAGCAGGTAAAGAGAATTCAACCATCACATATACAAATACACTGAGCCCTAAAGGAAGAGAACATTGTCAAGGCTTATCCATAAACTAATAGAATTGCTAAGCCAGTATCAAAGATGCTCTCTCTAGCCCTTGCTTCACTTGCATTCATTTCACTGTTGTAGACACAGAAATGCCCCGGTACCCTAAAGCCCTGCATTGATGTTCTGTTTGGTGCATAAAAACGACTGAGGAGAAATATAGTCGGAAATAAAATAGAGTGGCCATTAACAAAAGGCAATCTATCTGGTAATAGAAATCATTATAGAAGCATCATGAATAAATAATGTGTCCTCTTTCCTTTCCTTGTATTTGTGCATCTGCCACAATATCTCTTTCCATCTCTCTTTCTTTCTCTCTTTCCCACTCTATTTTCTCCTTCTTCTATCCCTCTATCACCCTCTCAGGACTCTGGTCTCTTGTCATGCAATGAACGGCAGACCGTGTTTAGGCACTTCCACTGGGCTGGTTCTAGTGAAGAAGGGGGAACCGGGATACTTAATTGAAATCTAATCAAGTCGATGGGGAAATCAGGGAGAACTTGTTATCCTGAATTACTAAAGGGTGGGTTCCTGAGAGAGGGAAGAGAGAGGGAGAAAGAGAGAATGAGGGAGTGATTATTCTCCTTCACTGCATGGGGTGCAGAGTGACTCATTTCCACAGCTAAAGAAAAATGAACCATTAGTCTGGAGAAAAATATAACATTCCATGATGTTTGTGGAGGGCTTGGGAAAACCAGGGACTGAGCCAAGGGATACACTATGCATCAGCCCAAACAAGAAGTCTAGCTGCCATGATGGGTTTTAATGAATTTGCTGCACATGGGCCTAGGCGCCTGACGACTTGAAAAAGATTGTATTAA
Source organism: Alosa sapidissima (assembly GCF_018492685.1). NCBI lineage: Eukaryota > Metazoa > Chordata > Actinopteri > Clupeiformes > Clupeidae > Alosa > Alosa sapidissima. Next base: position 23,775,710 of record NC_055963.1, read on the forward strand.
ACTGTCAACAAGAACTAGTATAGAAAATCCAACTAGTACATCCATGTTCAATTATGCAGTTCACATTTGTTTTGCCCATGCAGCTTTTAGGACATCCACAGTTTCAAATAAATGCTCATTATTGCAATGTTTTAAAACTAGGAATATAATTCTTCCATTAATTCTTTAGAAATCGGCTAGTCTGCCAAAGTGACTAAATGAACAACCTCTAAAACAACAAATGTTCTTAATTACTTTCACAAGTATAATTTGGAGATAGCCTTTTAGCTGGTCTTGTTTTTCATTTTGTCAAAAAAGTTGCTGTTACTTTAAAAGACCAGTATGTACTTATGTTACTTCTGAGTATTTTTCCAGAACAATGCAGGGCCTACAGCCTAAAAAGCTAAACATTAGCTAAACATATCATTCTAGATACAGTCTCAACTCACCTCCCATTTAACGTCATGGCAACATCCAACATCACTCAAACTCCAGAGAGAGAGAAACAGAGAGAAGTGTTTATGGTGCTTATTGAAGCTTATACTGTATACAATGAGATTATTCAGCATGATAAGAAGATTTTTTTAGATATTAATTTCATGCTGAAATGTATTCAAGTCAAGCCTATGAGACTAAGTTCTGGGAAAGCTTCAATTGTAGCCTTGGGTTTAGAGTTTAGAGCAGGGGTGTCAGAGATACAGTACGGCTCACGGGCCAGACCTGGCCTGGCAGCAGGTTTCATATGACCCCCCCCCCCCCCCTGAGATGTTTTGAGTAGAAAGGGAAAATGTTTTTAAAAATTAGATATTTATATCCAGTTGTTATCAACTATGTGTAGTAGGCTAAGCAACCATCCTTAGGAAGATACAGAATAGGAAAAAAGTGGTTTGTTGCACAGCTAATTACAGATGTTGGCATAGCCATAAGCTCTCCTTGCTGATAAAACAATAAAGAGATTTACATGAAAGGTAAGGGTATTTCAAGATAGAAAAAGCAGTATACTGTATGGCAGCAGTACATGATGAACCTGTGTGCATTGTTTGCTCATTAGTGGGTGTGGTAAAGGAGTAGGCTATATCATCAAACAACCATATTACCCTTGCAGAAAAATGAAAATGACCATGAGAATGACCATAACAATGAGGGCCTCTACGAAGTCTTATTCCAACAAATCAGGTCCACTGCATAATATGAGTCTGATACTCCTGGCTTAGAGGGTAGATGATCATATTTACATTCATATTGTCACTTAAGCCATAACTGGAGGCTGTGTTGTTCCGAATTCCACTGAAATGTATGTCTATAATAACAGATTATATCCTAATTCAAATTTTAAAAGGCTGGAAAATGTCTACATAAGTAAGCATAACAGAGGACATCTTTCCTTTGTCCCTTGGGTTATTCTGCAATTTTAAAATTAAAAAAAACTTTATAGGATTCTGAACTTTACCCTCCCAGGACCAATGCAATAATTGCATTTTTGGCCTCCTTTTCTAGAGTTGAAACTGAAGGACTGTTTGCTATCTGTGAGACTGTATCTCACAGCTTCAAGATGTGAGATACAGTCCTGGTTTAGAGGGTAGATGCAATAATTGCATTTTTGGCTTCCTTTTCTAGAGTTGAAACTGAAGGACTGTTTGCTATCTGTGAGACTGTATCTCACAGCTTCAAGATGTGAGATACAGTCCTGGTTTAGAGGGTAGATGCAATAATTGCATTTTTGGCTTCCTTTTCTAGAGTTGAAACTGAAGGACTGTTTGTTATCTGCATCTCACAGCTTTAAGAGGTGAGATAACTCCTGGTTTAGAGGGTAGATGATCATTCACATTGTCACTTAAGCCATGACTGATTACTGGAGGCTGTGTTGTTCCCAATTCCACTGAAATGCATAATAACAGATTATATCCTAATTCAAATTGTAAAAGGTTGGAAAATGTCGACATATTTAAGCATAACAGAGAACATCTTTCCTTTGTGCCTTAGTTCTGCAATTTTAAAATTAAAAAAACTTTATAGGATTCTGAACTTTACCCTCCAAGGACCAGAGCCGGACAATAACGGAGTACATTTACTTGAGTACAGTACTTGAATACAATTTTGAGGGATCTGTACTTTACTCGAGTATCATTTTTGGGGAGTACTCATGACTTTACTCAAGTACATTTGAGAGGCAAATATTGTACTCTTTACTCCACTACATTTCTATCCATAACCGTGAGTACCCGTTACTTCTTCTAAAAAAAAAAAAAAGGAAAAAAGAAAAATCTCGGAAACCCTCAATTTGTTGTTTCCCTCTCAAACGTGATTGGATTGTGCAGGCACCAATGATTGGGACAGCCTATCAGCAATCACCTTCAGCTTTCCGCCAAAGTCAACTCCATGGTCAGATTTAGATAAGAGACGAAACCATGGACGAAACAATGGATGAAGATGCAGCAGGTTACTGGATGCCAGGAATTTGCCAACCCGTGGCCCCACCTCGCCAGACTATTTCAATTTGCTGAACAAGTTAATAATAGTTTTTGCTTCAAGTGTTTCAATTACAAAATAGTCTTTTGTATTTGAAATACATATTTTAAATACATGTATTAGAAATACTGCCCATCCCTGGCAACATGGTAAAAAGATGGAAATGACTTGATTTTACTTTCAATTCCTTTTACATTCTCCAAGGTATTAACATTAAAATTTTTTATAACTCAATGTAGGACGTTTCTGTACATAAATGTAAGCACTGTGGCAGTAGTAATGCAATATTTAGAAAATGTACTCTTGTACTCTTGATACTCAAGTACTTTTAAAAACAAGTACTTCAGTACTTTTACTTAAGTGGACATCTGACTGTTGTACTTTTACTTGTACTTGAGGAAAATTTAGCCAGGGGTATCTGTACTTTTACTCAAGTAATGAATCTGTGTACTCTGTCCGCCTCTGCCAAGGACCAATGCAATAATTGCATTTTTAGCTTCCTTTTCTAGAGTTGAAACTGAAGGACTGTTTGTTATCTGTGAGACTGTATCTCACAGCTTCAAAGTGTGTGTGTGTGTGTGTGTGTGTGTGTGTGTGTGTGTGTGTGTGTGTGTGTGTGTGTGTGTGTGTGTGTGTGTGCGTGCGTGCGTGCGTGCGTGCGTGCGTGCGTGCGTGTGACGTGTGGAACTGGCTCTTGACTGGCACTAATAGAGACTACTGACCTTGCTGATGAAGTGGCTCTCGGGGGAAGCAAGAATTAGACTCACTCATAAAAATGTCTCTTAGCTCTTCCTCTGAGCTCCTCTCTCAAAAATAAAACATAAGATTCATGCACTGTTGTTTCGTTAATTTAATGACTGCACACATGTTCAATCATACTGTACATTCCACTGCTTTGCAGTATGACCTTAAGTATATTCTAAGTCCCCAGTGCTGTCTGCATTGTTTTTTTTTATTTTCAGGTAAGCAAAGTTCCCTAAGAGCCCATATAAGGCTCTTAATGTTTAATGGCAACGTGATGTGCATCGTGCTAAAACATGCTAACAGACATAACATGTTTTACAATGATCTCGATTTGTGCAATATTTCTCTCGAGAAGTACAACACGTGCTTCCATAGGGTAGTGCACAGTGGTGGGGACAGGTGCCCTAAATCACTAATTAGACACTGACTAGCCTATTTAAGGCACACAGGAACAGTCAGCCTGCAGTGCTGTGAGTGCAGCAGCAGAGTCTTCCTGCTCTCCATGCCACTGTAGACAGACGCTTTACCACTGCTGTGGGCCGCTGCGAAATCTACTCCCAGTGAAATAATGCAAAAGCCTTCTAGTGGAGGGTGACACCAGGGTCAGGCATTAAGGCACAGGCTTCAGCATGTTAGCAGTGGCTATTTTGGGGCCCAAGAAGTTTGTTTCCTTAAGGTCGGTTTTGATCATGCAAAAGTATGGCCAATCAGCAAAAGGTTCTGGACTGGTAACTTTGGTCATTAGTCATGTAACATTTTCACCACACGTAATGTATTCATATTTTAATGCCAAAACGGAGCACAATGACAAAATATGTCAGCAGTCATTAAGATCCCACTCAGGATAAGTGATTTAGTTGTTTAGTTTCAGTCATTCATGCTAATCCATTTGAGATTCTTGGGAAAACTTGTGTTGTGTTATTATAAGAGGGAGAGTCTTCCTCTAGCCTAGAGTTAATATGGTGAAATTAGGTGTTTAGCAAAACAAAAGTAAATTTGAAGTAGCATACTTCTTTGAGCTCTTCCATGCTAGTATGTATTTGTCAGCAGGCTATCATGTTTGTAAGACTTGATGTGGAGATCAGGAGTGCGTTTTGTAAGTGGCGCAGGCTGCCATAAATGATATTAATGACCACTCAGTCATCAGTGGGCTAAATTAGCCACCAAAACATTCCAGGCACCTGACTCTTTGATGAAAGATAGAGAGGGTCAGAACTACTTCCAAGCAGTAGACCACACTGGGTCGCATTAAGCATGGAGAATCCATACAAATACATCATTCAGTGTTACTGTCACATCATCTGTAGATATTTGTTATCATATGAGCCAATGGTTCTGTCCCATATATCCTGAAGGGAAGAATACAATAATATATCTTATTCCTAGCAGGCAATGTGTCTAGAAAGCTGAGGTATAACTTGGCAGTTGTCATATAAATGGGCTAGTGTTTTTGCTGGTTGTCCTCCCAGAGGATGAGTCGATTTGGGAGGTTGTGTGCTGAATTTTAAGGGGACTGTCATATGCGATTTCAACCTCTCTGCTCCACTTCATATTTAAACACTCTTAACTCGTATGTTTTGGGGCAGAATCCTTGTGGCCTTTTCATGTAAAATTAAATTATGGCTCACCCATACACCACATTTTTCACTGAAGAAGGTAGTTGCTTCTTAAAACAACAGGGGACTTGGCAGTGGAATTTAGGTTTTAGGTCATCATACCCTCATCCATTTCTCTCAGATGTCAGGCTACTCAGGTGGTGTTATATTTGGCCATTTAGGTGGACAAAACATCTCTTATTGATTTTTAAAAAGGAAACATCATAATTTTAAGCGAGATCCTGAGCTGCAGTAGGCTACACTTGGGATTTTCCCATGCCAGCAACCTTTTTACCACCAAACTTTTTCCACAGTGTTTTCTCACGTATGCTAATATTGGGGATAATGCATAGATTAGGTTTATGATGAAAAATGTGTGCCAATGCCATTAACTGCTTGAACTGAGAATTCTTTCTTACAGTAAGTGCTCTATGACAATGACATTATTAAAGACACTGACTAAATTAAAGTGGAATGAGGTTTGGTTTAGCTCATCAGCAAAGGGTCATGGCTCATAAAGATTTTGTCCTCTCCTGGTAAATGCCCTTGCTGTGGTTGTGTGAAGTGTCTGTTAATGCAGTGAATGGCTTTTGTCTTTTGGTGTGGACCAGTCTGACGTGTAGCAGTGAGGTGAGATTTTAGTAAGGCTTTTTACACATTCTCTTAAATCATTCATAATAAAGAATTTGATAAATTAATTATGATACAGACACTACAAGCTACGCCTATAGTGACTAACATGTCAGGTATTCAAATGTCTCATCTTGCTAGTGTCGCTAGAGTTTATGTAATGAACCCATATAATAATGTTTTGAATCGTTGTTTTTTACCAAGAAGCCATAAAAATTATGCCATGCTAAGCACATGTAATATTTAAGCATATGGTGTGGCAAATATGACTTCTCATAAATAATTTGGCTGCTGCTCATTCAGTGCATGCTCGGTCTCACACACGGGTCACCAGAACTGCAGAATGCTTCCGAATGCTTAATAGATGGAAGTAACATGAGTTCATGATACAGAAGTGTTCTGGAGTGAAACAGCCTAAATGTAATTACTTCTGCCTTTTATACACATGTCTCTATACCATAACATAACATAGACTTTTACATAATTGTGTTTGCATGAAATGCATGCATGTAGGCTAATGCACACACCAGAGACCAAAATTAATGAAATTGTGATAGTCTGTTATTTCTTTAAGATCTCAGGATCAACATGTGAGTGTTTTTTGTGTTGTAGAGCTGTGGTCGTGAAGGTGATGTGAGCTGACTCCTTGTGATTGAGTTAAAGGCAATAGTGGGACCCAGCCACCAGCGTCCCAGGAGGAGAGAGAGAGGAAGAGAGAGAGAGAGAGGGCAAGGAAGAGAGAGAGCACAGGAAGTGAGAAGAGCTCAGTGACAAGGGCAAAAGCCCTAACCCGACTCTAGCCGTACCTCACCACGAAAAAAGCAGGTCACCTCAGCGGATGATGTGCCCATCAAAATGGGTGGGAGGTGGGGGGTTGCGTTGCTTTCATTTAATCATTTTCTCTTAGTGGCACCTTTTTTCTCTACCCCACCACATACACCCTGTCATGTTTCCATTCCACGTCTTTCTCCCAGTGCCTGATCTTTTCAAATTCTTTAAATTATTATGACCGCCGCTAGCGAAGCTAGTGAAGCGGTCATATAGAGATTGTCAAAGTTCCCCCCCCCCCGTCATCTACTTCCTGAATTTTTGGTCAACGATACCTGGGACACCGAACCACCAGGGCACATGAAATTTGGTGGGTATGTAGCCCCACTAGACTTTTACGGAAAAATTTCGTTTCGTCCCCGGGGGCCACTCTCTCCCCCGTGCTGGGCCCCCCGAACCGCAAAAAAAGCAGTTTTTCCTAAATAACTACCTGAACCATGACACTGAGGATGAAGAATCTTTTATGGTATGTTGGTCTCAAGGGCCCACATCAACCTGGCCCATAATCACTCATTTGTGATTTGAACCCCCCCGGTAAAAAATGAAAATGCAATATTATTCTGATTTAATCGCCCCTATCTTCAGTTAAGATGTTCAGAACTGCACCAAATTGTATGTGTATGATTGACCTGGCATTCTCTGGGGGTATGCCAAGTTTCGTAGAATTTCATCCATGGGGGGTCTAAAAAAATGAGGTTATGTGTACATTTAGTGACTGTACACTCATTGGCCTGTGGATGGCGGTGCACACATATACACAAGCACACACACACAGGCACCCACATACTATCGGTATTAGAACAGCCGATACATAATTACAAATTCAGTAGGATTAAAAGAAAGCCAAAATAAATATTCATCATCATCATCATGGCTGCATTTCCAGTATTGGCGATAAGTAGTCGTTTGTCCACTAGATGGCGCATCGTTGCAGTGAGACGTAATTTTGTTGGAAGTTAAAAGTAGGTTGGAAAAACAATGGACGCTTCCTACAAGGACTGTGGTTTACCACAGAGAACGTCTAATAAGGATAGGACAATGTTCACATGAAATGTAATTACCATTTCTTCTTGAAGCCGAAATAAATCTGAGGATGTTTATCGGACGTGCTTGGTTTTTACTGCAGGTACGTTAATCTTATAATATCAATAAGGACCTAGGTCATGTTACTGTTAGCGTTGGTTGAGTGATGGAGGCCAATTTGATTGATTGCATTTGTAGAAAACTATAAATGTGGTTATACCAAGCAAATTGATAGCAGCACTGTAATTGTATCTTTCGACTGTCATTTGTTGCACATGCTACAAAAATCATTCTGTGCAATGGAAGATTTACCAACGTTACACCGGTCTGATACAGTTTTGCCTATACATGCGTGAGACTGAGACGCCTTTTTATTTTGTTTTAAGTGCGTGCAGGGTGTGAGAGGGGAATCGGTGTGCTTTGATTCCTGCTTGGTAGTTGTAGTCTGTGAAATTAAAAAGCACGTGTGTGTGAAGTATCCAAACAATGACATCTTCATTTCATTATGGCTGCTTTAGCAACACCTTAAGCTACTGTGTAGTGGGTCCCATTTAGAAGTGGCTTCATTCGCGCTTTCCTTGACTCATGGAGCTGCGTGAATTTTATTACAACTTTTCGCCACGATATGGCAGTTTAAGTCCGCTTGATACTGTAAGGCGTGAGCCATTGGTTTCCAAAGGAGATTTTATTTGTGTCGCCAGCATAGCCTATTGACAATTTATGTTGTAAATAAATAAATAACATTATGCTGATACCTTTTGCTTTTCCCAAATACAATGTAGCCTACAGGTGTAAGTGACCTTTCATCAATCCAGTTGCAATGGATGAACTGTGATGAACTGCCCTACTTGTGATTGTTCAGAGATTTTAAAGGTTTTATAACAATGCTACATCTTCTTTGGCTATTCTACAATCTATTCACCTTTTCAGCACCAGTAGGCTACTTTCTGTGCAGCCGCACACACACACTCAGGCATGCCAAACAAGCATACACAAAAGTTTCAAGAGTGGGGGATGGAGTAAAATATGGAGACAAATTGAAGTGTGATTTATTTTCGCGGAACGGATGTACAGGACTGAGCGGCGGTCATATTTTGTACCGCTATGCGGTACATCTAGTTAATACCTTTATACAGACTACAAAAAGTAGCATCTCTTTCCTCTCTGTACTTCAGTCAAACAAATACCTCATGTTGGAAAATAATATTGCATTGTTGATGCAGGTGATTCGCTGGCCAATGAATGGATAATGTGTACAGTCCACTGTGGTCAGATAAGTGACAATTCAGTAACGTAACAGCCCCCAAGCAAGGGACACTACATTGCCAGTTCAACCTGCTTAGTTTCGTATGTGTTTGTTGATATGAAATTCTCCATTTGTCAGATTATTAAATAATGGATATTGATAGCTGAGCTTATGTAAAGACATCAACAAGACATCAAATACTCTTTTACCAAGAGGGGGAAGCTGTTCACCTGAGAAAGGTATTTTCTCAAAATCCCAGTTATGTAGTTACCACATTATTATCACACAGCAGCTCATGACATGAGTTATGCAGATGATACAAAACAAAATTACACTAAGTTCAGCACCCTGCAGTCTTATAGATACAATGTTCATGTTTTAAAGAGAATACAATATTCCATTTTAAAATTCTTTTTTTTTTTTTTTTACTAATTGCAAAGCTACAAACGCTACTGGGGGCAGTGCAGTATGAGGGTGCTCTGACACACTGAAGCACTACCAACACAACAGCATTGGAAGAAGGTGTGAGAGTGGAGGTGATGTGTTGGGAGAGCTAATAGATTGTTCTGATGGTTTCAAAGGGAAGCAGGTCAATATCTGATTGCGCTTGTCTGGGCTCCACATTGGAACTCACTGTAAATTATTGATAATGAGAATGAAACAGTCACACAGACAAAAACAAAGAGAACAGAGGGTCTTTGTGAGAGAACACTACTCTCTTAATGCTAAGCCTCTCTCCGTTTGTTTTATGTTCTTGTTTTTTTGTTGTTTCCTTTTGGAAAATTGGAATCCATTTTCATCTAGGAGCAGACAGTATAAAACTGCAGTAAAAGTGTATCTGGATTCCATACTGTTGCAGAATCCATATACTGTAGACTCATTCATAACTTCTGTTTGCATGTTTCTGGTTGTGAGTGATGTCATCCGGTGGCTGTAAATGGCAGATGAATGAGTGCAAGACTGCTGAATTCAGCTTTTATCCGCATGAATAATTCAGAGAAGCAGAGCAAATATTCAGCACTGGCTTGTGATTTTTATCCCCCTTAAATGAGAAATTTCCCCCAAGATGATGATCAGTGGGGAGACCCTGATTTTTCTTTATTTGTCCACAGTAAAAAAGAAACAAATGCTGCGCCAAGCCAATGAATCTCCTCTCACTTCCGCCACCTTTAACTCTGGATTCTGAGGTGGTGGAAGCAACCGTGACACCATCTCCACTAAGTGCTTTTGGAATGGCCAGTCAATCTTGTTTTATTTTATTTTTTTCTGTTTGCTATTAGAGCCTGTAGACATTTTTAAATTCCCCTCAGTGTAGATTGTTCTTCTTCCCTCTTTCTTTCACCACATCCAGGATGCAAGAAAATAGCCAGGCAGATGTGTTACTCATGTGTCACAGCTTAATGTGTCTATTAAAAATAAGCTGAGTCAAACTTGAAATAAGACACGTGCGTTTTGCATGCAAAGTACCCAGTTCAGTCCGTTGAGGACTTTCCTAGACCGAACAGAACATCATCATCGCTGTCGTTATTTCATTCCAGGCTAATGTAGGATGTAATGCATTGTGGAGAGATCTTAAGCACTATTGTGCATTTATGAGAGACAGAAAGAGACAGAGTGAGAGAGAGTGCAAGAGAGAGAGAGAGAGAGAGAGAGAGAGAGAGAGAGAGAGAGAGAGAGAGAGAGAGAGAGAGAGAGAAAAGGGTGGTGGGTTGAGCAAGCAAATGAGAGGGAGAGAGGGAGAGCGAGCGCAGGCACAGAACAGGAGGAGGAGGAGGAGGAGAGAGAGAGAAACAGAGGGAGAGTGAGAGAGAGAGGGAGAGAGAGAGTGGAGAGCTGCCAGGACTAAGCATTACAATCACTCCTGTACTATCCTGTATCCGATATGGTTGGACTGCAGCAGAGGGGCTCCTGCATACCTGTTCACCGGGCGCTCATTTTTTACCCTTCCCTCTCCCCGCGGCACACCGGACCCTACGCCCTCGTCTCCTCCAGCTAGGATGGAAGGTAACTCATATTTTATCAAGACATAAATGGAGCGTTAGAGCGTTCAAGTGAAGCCAAAGTGTACTGAGAATGTCTCACATTCACAAGTTCATTGCTTTTAGAGTACTCTTTAAAGACTGCCAGCTTGTTGTGTGCATTTGCTGATTTGTTCACTTGGTGGACTGGTCTTGATTTGAATTTGTCAGGGTTTATTTCTAGGGATTTGAGTGAAAGAGCTGTCTTAACCTCTTTCATGATACAACATGAAGAGTTTAGAGGAGGTTTGGTCTGAAGTGGAAATATAATTTAGTGTTAGCCTACACCTTGAAATCACAAGAAGACAGTGTGGGACATACAGTACAATGCATGCTGTGCCTCTGCTGTGGGAACAAAACTTTGTTAACGACAGGTTAGTCTGTGGTTATGCTCTTTGTTTTAATTTGTGGTGTGCAGTTTGAAAATAATGTTATTGTCCTCTGGAGCAGGAAGTAGTGGATAATGTAGTATTGATTATCTGATCTGGAATGCATGTTGTGTCCTTGCACAGTTGCTATGCGTCTGGGCTGGGTCACCTACCTTTTGTTCATGTTCAGTATTCTCGGTGTTGGGACTTGTTGTCACAGATACGAGTTGTGATGTAGACTGCACCAGTAGCCTTACTGCATGTGCATGGACTTCCATTGACTGGAACATCACCTCCGTGGGATGTTCTGGTGAACGCACCATCTACATGTAGCCTGTCCTGTTTATTGGAGAGCAACAGGGCAGATATACAGAGATCTGTTGTGCGAACCAGACATAAATTAATTTCTCTGTTTGATTTGCTTGATGGTTGACATACAGCCCGTGTACTGTGTACAATTTTTGTTCACATGGAGCACTTTCACATTTATGAGCGTCACATTTTTGCTGTGAGTAAATTTGTTGGAGGTTTACAGATTGTGTCGATGAGCATCAAACATGCTCTCTACTGTTGATGAATGTTTGGTAGAACAGGCTCTGAAAATGCAATTTAAAGAAATGTGCCAGTGGTGTTAAATTATACACATTTTGTGTACATAACCTTGGATCATATCCCTGGCAGTTTTCCTTGTATTAAAGAGAAAGTGTCACTCAAAAGGTGCTCTGTCTGCCTTTGCATATGGCACTCTTTCTTTCCATACACACAATGTGCTTCTAAAACAGTCAGACGAGCAGGCAATGGAATTTCTGTATTTCTTAATGCCTCCCACTCTTACGCAGTCTGAGTGGCTCAGATAGACCTTCAAGTGCGCTGCTACTGCTGCAGAGCATCTAAGTTCCCTGTGTTGTCTGTTTTGACAGGTTTGTAAAGAGATGACCATACAAGGAATGCAGGAGGACCTACGGCCCGAAAGTGCACCATTCGCAAGCCCCTTTTAGAAAAGCCTGAAACTGAGTAGACGCGACAGACTGGACTAAGTGCTAACGCTCCAGTCAAAGAGAGGAAGAGAGTATATCAGACACTCATAATCAAAGCTGGAGAGCTGTGCTTAGAGGGAGGGGAGCGAGGAAAGAGAGAGAGCAAGTGAGAGAGAGAGAGAGTGAAAGCACGAGGAGGAGAAGCAAAAGAAGGAAAAATGTGTCTATCTTGCAACTTTTGAGAGCATCAACACAATATAATAAGTATTTGAAACACCACAGAGCAGCAACAAATCTGTCTTCCGAGAGGGGAGCCAGTCAGTGAGGGCCAGACGCATTAACAACGCCATGTCTGGAAAGCTTCTGTGAGCGCCACTAAGAGGACATACATTAATGATACAGTGACAGGTACAGGTACAGGTTTTGTACAGGTCCATTGTTGGATACATGTTTTTATTTTTTTTTTGTGGTCATCTTAGATTTTTTTTTTTCTTGAAAAGCTAATGGCTTGACTTTTGAACTTGTTCTCCAGTTGTTTGCCCATGACCTTTTTCTTCGACGATGGAAACTCAGACCCCTGCTCCTCACACTCTCTTCTCTTGCTACAAATGTCCATTCTCAGGTAAAATGAGTGGACTGGGACACTGAGACGGCACTCAACGAAAAAAAAAAGAAGAAAAAAAAAAACACTAGCAAAGCCTGTTGTTCGGAAGCCAGCTGTTCGAATGATTATTGTGGAAGTACCATTCCTTTTCCTCCTGATCCGAAAAGGTTCACAAACAACCCCTCAGGGCCCCCCGCCACTGTTTCCCTTTATCTGTCCGTGTCTATAACAAGCTACAAATTGCTAAGCAAAAATGGCCGCTGGAGTGGCAACATGGCTCCCCTTTGCCCGGGCAGCAGCGGTGGGCTGGCTGCCCTTGGCAAAGAAGACCATGCCCAAGCCTCCCATAGACAAAAAGAGCCGCAGCGACGAAATCCTTTTTGTAAACGTTAGCGGACTCCGCTTCCAGACGTGGAAAAACACGCTCGACCGATATCCCGACACTCTGCTAGGCAGTTCGGAGAAGGAATTCTTCTACAATGAGGACACTCAGGAATATTTCTTCGACAGGGACCCTGAAATGTTTCGCCATGTACTTAACTTTTACCGAACAGGCAAGCTGCACTACCCACGCCACGAGTGCATTCAGGCCTTCGACGAGGAGTTGGCCTTTTACGGCATCGTGCCTGAGATTATCGGGGACTGCTGCATGGAAGAGTACCGTGATCGCAAGAAGGAGAACCAGGAGCGCTTGGCGGAGGACAACGAGGCAGGGGAAGGGGGAGACGCTCCGCTGCCCCCGAACAGCACCTCTCGTGAGAGGCTGTGGCGGGCCTTCGAGAACCCCCACACAAGCACCATGGCTCTGGTTTTCTACTACGTCACAGGTTTCTTCATCGCCGTGTCTGTCATAGCCAACGTGGTGGAGACGGTTCCCTGCCGGCCAATTAAGGGCACGGTAAAGGACCTGCCGTGCGGTGAAAAGTACTCCCTGGCCTTCTTTTGTATGGACACAGCCTGCGTGCTAATCTTCACCTTCGAGTACCTGATGCGGCTGTTCGCCGCACCGAGCCGCTGCAAGTTCATGCGCTCAGTGATGAGCGTCATCGACGTGGTGGCCATCATGCCCTACTACATCGGGCTGATCATGCCGGAGAACGAGGACGTGAGCGGCGCCTTCGTCACGCTGCGCGTCTTCCGCGTCTTCCGCATCTTCAAGTTCTCGCGCCACTCGCAGGGCCTGCGGATCCTGGGCTACACGCTGAAGAGCTGCGCCTCGGAGCTGGGCTTCCTCCTCTTCTCCCTCACCATGGCCATCATCATCTTCGCCACCGTCATGTTCTACGCCGAGAAAGGCACCAAGGGCACCAATTTCACCAGCATCCCAGCAGCCTTCTGGTACACCATCGTTACCATGACGACTCTAGGGTAAGTCAGCCACCATCTCTTCTCTGTTTTGACTGTTAATGGATCGTGAAGCTTCTCTTGGTCACAGGCTTTTGCTTTAGCTCAGCTAAATCTGTGCTCCTAATGTAATAATGTCAGACACATTCGCTTTTATGTGAGATTGAGTGTTATGTACATTCTTTTATGAACATTAGCCACTTAAATGGTTGTAGTCTGACTGAGCGGTTTTTGCATTTGTCACACGTTCTGCCCACGGTTCCACTGTGCTCACACCTCAGAGCCATTTATGGTTTACACTCAGTGGGTGCGTAATTGCACTCCTAGTGGCATTCTGGGTGATGGTGTAGTGAACATGAGAAGAACAGTGCAGAACAGGTGCCGGCACTCTCACTGCACATAATTCCTATGAATGCAGATGAGTACAGTACGAGAATGTGAGTCGGTATTTCGTGTCAGTTTTCAGTTTCAGGTAAACCAACAATAGAGCAGTACAAAAACTCTAAAAATTAGGTTTCAGGATTCAGGTTTCAGGATTCAAGTCATAGTTGAATACTCAAAGCTACAAAGCAAGGAAGATGGAAGATGAGCTAAACGGAAAGAGAGAACCATGATAACAAACTGCACAACTGCCATAAAAATGACCTCCATTATCCCAAAGCCAATTAAAAATGTTTAGATGCCAGTCCAGCAGCATGCTATAGTGGGGTCGTAAAGAGAAGCCCATAATGGGCATTCCTATAACAAGGTTTGGTCGGCAGGATGACTGTGGGCGTCTGCCGAGCACGCTCAGTACAGCCACACAGAGACAAACACAGAGGTCTGTCTAGTTTCTCAGACTTCGCCCTGCTCATTATCTCCTGAGTCATCCCGCTTGTTTTTAGAAGATAGCAATCCCCCAGTCCATTAAACACAAATCAGTATGTGTCCAATGTCTAAATGCATGCCTTCCACAGAAAGCTCTCCTTTTCCTTCTTTATCTACTCTGTGTATTGGGGATCTGACCTTGGTATGGTTGTACTGTATCTTGGGGTTTGGGGGTTGTACTGTATCTTGGGGTTTGAGTCGATATTATTTTAGGCATAGCGAAGAAGGGCTCAAGGAGATGCATGTGCATGTCCGACAGCACAAACACATACATGCAAATGTAACAACCTACTCATTTTCTTGGGTTGGATCTGAAGTCTTGAAGCGAGGCGAATGAAATGAGCATGCGCCCGGTCTTGAAATTAAGAAGAAACGTGGGAGTTTTAATTTGTCGTGCTGCCACGAATCGTGACAGACGCCTCTGGATGCCACTGCTGTGAGTGTGGAACCTCCACGGCAAGCTCCACTGCAGAGGCAACACTGAGAGTATGACTCGTCATAAGACCACGTCCACTGGGTCCACTGAAGCACGGCCATCTTGCAGCCTCATGGCATGGGGAGGAGAGGAGAGGGGAGGGGAGGGGAGGGGGAAAATGAGCTGTGTCCAACTGAGCCAGGAATTCATGTTTTACTGATACAGCATGATGGCTCTCTATTTGATTGATTAAGGTGGAGCCTGGTTCAGAGTCCAGAGGAAACAATGGCTGTGCTGAGAGATGGGGTAAACAGAGGGAGCTCTTAGTCTTACTGTTTATATAATGTATATATAGCTTAGATGTTGAGCACCTTGATGTTTCTTTTGATATCCAGTAGGAGATGGAGAGAGAACAGAGTGGGGTTATAAAATAACTGTAATTGGTTTCCACTTCACTGTTGCTTGATGTATTATTTCAGCAAACACGCTATATGCATCCATTTGTATACAGGGGTTATGAGGCTATGGAGTATAATAGCTAGTGTTTTTTCTTTGATTCTTGAGGGCAAGAATTATGGTCATATTGTGCTATTGTCACAAAATAGGAGCTACGGTATTTCATCAGTTATAGCATATTTATGTACAACAGCAGTTTTGATCATCCATAAACAGAGACAATACTGATATACCACTGTGCATGGCTGTCAAAGTCTCATGACAAATTGGCTTGGCTTAAATATCAAATTCCCATTAATGTTAATAACAGCAATCTATTTTTTCTGAAGAGCTTAATCTGGTTGTACATTATGTAAATAGAAGAACATAGTAACATTTATCTTAATATTCCTGCATAGTATGAAAATGCTGAGAGCTTAATTTTAACATTAGTATCTGTTTTAGACAAAAAAATCACATGGTTTGTGTAAGCACCTCTCATAAGGCAAAGATAAATGGAGACTGCTGCACAGGCCTGGGACATTCCAAGATGAAATGACATCATCCTCGCAACAAACACTATGTGAAAACATGAATGCTGTCCCCAAATCCCTTATTCCGCGGTCACTCTGCTATAAATCATCTAGGGAAAACTAAGGCAGTAAGAAGCAGAGCACATCTTTTGGATACATGTGTACAGATGGATAGCTTTGACAAGCAATGCCAGTGAACAAGCGCTTTTTGAAACACACAGAGCATAACCACAGTAAGCTCCTCTTGGGTGAAATAGCGAGGTAAATGACAAGGTGGAATTTCAAAGCATTTTTTTTATGAAATGTCATCTCATGGTCATGGATTTAGGTGCATGAGTTGGATGAGTTATTGAAGTTGTGTCAGCATTTCAAACCATGAAATTAAACAAATCCAGTGTTCATGGCATATATTCATATTCCGACCGCATTCTTCTCTGTGAAATTATGGAGGACGGTCATTCAATCAAGTTGTTAAGAGTTGGCCAAGGGATGGTGACATTTTTAATGTGCAAAGGTAACAGGATGAGGATGAGAGTCTTTGTCTTGCCAAACTGGTGACATTGTTGGTATAATCACCCTTTCTAGTAATAACTTCAGGGGCGCCCTAGGAAAAGTTCAAAACGTGTAAAAAAATGGATTTAAAATGATAACTCTCATTTCTTCACAGCTGGAGGGTTTTGGCACACAGCATTTTGGGCCCAGGCGTAATGATGATGTTAGCAGTGGGGCCATCAGTTAAAACATCCGATCCTCTCCAAAAGTACTTGTAGTCCCACAAAGAGTTGCGAAGAACCTCATTATCCTCAGCTCTTCTGTCAGCAGGAATTCAGGGCCACCTCCGAAGAAGACAAAAGGGAAATAATTATGAGGAGCAAATTATGAAATGCAAAGCTTCTGGTGGTGCTGTGGTGTAGGGAAATATACGTAGAAAGGGTGAGAGAGAGGAAGAGGAAGAGTGAGAAAGAGAAGAGAAAGAACATATTTTGCTTACAAGACTAATCCAATACTGCATGCATTCCATTCATGATGGCTTACATGCAGATAGGTGAATCGTGTAGAAAAATGTTATTACACAATTCTATTTCATGTGTATTTCAATTGGCACATAAGTTTGGCTAGATAAAAAAGATAACTTGACAGAGTAATCCCATGTTGTTTCCATGCCTCTGTGATGAATGAATGATTCTAATGAATGAACACATATTATAATACATATATTTCTTTCCACGTTTTGTGCTGACCAGGAGCGACTAAATGCACTAATGGTTTAGCAGTCTCGTCGGCTGAAGAGCGACGGTCTCTACGATGATGGCTTGTTAAACGTGCCGCTTTAGGCTTAGTGTGCAAAAAGATTGCGAGTAATGTATGCTGATCAAAGCAGAGCCGCCGAAGGCTCACCAGAGACTCCGCTCAATGAGTGCAAGATTCTATTTGCAATTACTTGACCTCGTCTCTGGCGGCAACTGACTAGAGCTCTCATTAATGGGACTTAATATCTACCTTTTTTTCCCTGCTACTCCCCTGACCTTGGCCTATTCCCAGATAACTGGCCGAGCAAGTTAGCGAGGGCTTTTATGAGGTGTGTGATGGTGGTGTGTGTGTGTGTGTGTGTGTGTGTGTGTGTGTGTGTGTGTGTGTGTGTTGGGGGCCATTGGAGTTAACAAGAATGCTTGAAAATCTGTTCAGTTTTCATTTGTTCCATAATTGAACATACTCGGAGGAATACTAACGTCACCGATTTTTTAAGTACACATATTGTCCACATCTAGTGGCTTAGCTCTGCTGATTATGCCCATAAAATTCAGCTGGCATTAACAGACCAATAGTAATTAATTACAGACCAATTAATGGACCATTATATGATACGTTCACATGTTACTTAAGCTCAGTTAGAGTCAACTGTGACAGATTTCCAGGCACACAATCTGATCCTTTGGCACATTACCTGTACAGCGATGCCTCATGATCTGTCCATCTGAGTTCCTGATTAGAACAGTTTCAGCTGAATTCTAACATAAATCCACCCAACAAACCGCTTTGCTTCTATTGCATCATTTGCTCCTCTCAGGAGTAGTGATCGCCTGTCACTCACCATCTGGTGGATTATGTAAGAATCTTGGGGAAGGGGGGTGGGGGGGGGGGGGGGGGGGTAAAAAAACACACTTGTCTGTCCTTGAACAATACAGTACAAGGCTCAGGGGACTTCATAACAACAGCCCGAAGCACACATGTCACTGACACAATCTGATTATCTCATTTGAACGGCATCCGTTGCTTTGGGGTTAGAGAAGACCCGTTGCCCTCGCGCATCCGTTCCATAGTAAATCTGTGTGTGTGGTTGTGTGTGTGTGTGTGTGTGTGTGTGTGTGTGTGTGTGTGTGTGTGTGCCAATTCAGCCCTGGCGCATTGTTGAGTTATTTAACGCCTGAAATCGCCCCCGCTCGTTGCCATCAGGGCACTTTGTTAGCAGGGCAGCTTCCTCACCTGTTGTTGGAAGGATGCCATGGAGGGGACACTGGCAATAACATCTATTAAAATAAGTAGGAGGAACCTGCTGCAGTCTCCTTTAGATGACGAAGAATAGAGAACACCAAAAAAGGCCCCTGTGATTACACATGCAGGCAGGCTACACAGGCACGTAATTAAAGCGCTCTGTTCATGGAACTTATAGTATGCTGCGACAATTAGTTTCCACCATAATCTATGGAACTGGCTAAACCAGACATGATAGTGCTGCGTACATTCGGAAAAATTAGACCTGACTCTTATAAAACAATTTGATGGACTTTAGGAGAATGGAAAAATAAAACATGTTTTGACTGAGTGTAGAGAGGCTCCTCCTCACACACTTAGCTATGTAAATGGCCGTCGGAGACCCCAAGAAGCACTTGCTGACCATAGAGAGAGCCTTGCGGCAGAGATCTGACTGCATGTAGCCTCAGGGGTCACGGACTTGGCTCCCTGGAAAGTGCCAGAGATTGATTTTTATCGCTGTCATTATCTTTGTTTATGGATGTCAGAGTATTGCCCTTACTAATGAAAGCGTAATGCCCCACTCTATGAAGACATTTCAGTTGGCCTTCGCCTATAATCATAGATCATAAAAGTATTTTTCAGGCGTGAGGTCTGAGATACTGGTCTAGTCATGAAGAGTGTTTATGTCACTGTACATAACGCATATAATCAAAACAGATAGACCAGGTTCTTTTGCCATGCTTTGGAACCTGCCTTGTGTTTTCTTCTTGACTAATGTTTGTAGTTGTTGCTGCTTCACCTGTTTCTCCTCTATGTTATGTAAATACAGACCAAAACACTCCACCTCTCCACTAAACCACACTATTCAACCAATCACTTCATCTTCTTCCTACAGTATATGTGAATATAATTCATACCATAAATCTGTCTCACTTTTTTAAGCACCCCAAAATGACCCCATATTGTTTTTATTTACCCTATCTCTGTGTTTCATCCAGTTCTGTCACACATATCACATCTTGATGCATTCCATGCATGTAAGGTAAAGATGGGAATTCACCTAAGAGATGACACACCATGCACTAGGCAGGAACACACTATAAATTGCACCATTTTAAAAATACGGTGTTTGTCAGATCGAGTGTTGGCCCATTTTTCACCTAGACACTTTAGTCCATTTGTATACAAGTGCACAAAACAGCACGGTTGTAATTCATGCTTGTGCTGCCCAGCACACTGTACTGTATGCCGCTGCCGGACAATAACCGACAATCCATAATCTTTAAAGAAAAGCAGACAGTGGGCATTTTCTACAGTAACTGGATTTGTTGACCTGTGAAGGTTTTCAGAATGTTGCTTGACCAAAACAGATGGATGTGTCACCGCAACCTTGCTACTGGTATACATGTTATACAGTACTGTGTGTTGCAGTGGCATTTCCATTTAGTGTAGAGCTCCAAATCAGTTTGCACTACCACAGCAAAGGATGTAAACACCTGTCCAAATACATAAAGATCATGTACTTAAACATTAAACACATTCAAACATTACATCACATTAAAACTTTCCAGAGTAGTACAGAGGTTCTACTGCACTTAGCTCCCGGAGTGTAACAGCCCATTGGACACATGTAGCAGGCATGTACTGTAGGTCCCTAGGCTCAGCGAGATGGAACTGATAGGGGAATAAAAGCAAGCCATGTGCTGCAGTTAACCTGGGGCTATTGCCTTGTCCTATCACAGCCCACAAGCCTCTCCTAAGAGTAAGTAAACAAGCAGCTTCTACCCACATGTCAGAAGGTCCTTCTGTGTTTATTCAAAGGTAGTGAATGACAGGGCTGAGCTCTTTTGAAGCATCATTCAGGTACTCTAACACCATCTTGTCATGGTTCACTCATTCAAAGTGGTGAGCTTTCAAACGACCTATCGAGAGGAAATGACCCCGGAGCTGGTCAGGGAATGACAGAGAGAGAGAGAGAGTGAGAACGAGCTAGAGAGAGAGAGAGAGTGCAAGAGCGAGTGCTTGATGTGGCACTCTGGCATTAATTGTTCCACTCTCGCTCTGTTGTACCTGGCACACTTGGTGGCTGCTGCTCAGCCGCGGTGACTTTTTTTGTTCCGTCTAAAAATAATTGGGCGGCTCTGCTCCGTCGGACGGCCCCTCGCTGTGGCCCGTCTGCGCGCTGGACCTGACCTATTTTGCCGGCTGAGGTGCGCGCGCACATGGCGGAGATGACAAAGCTGGTGTGTGTTTCTCTCCGCACCGAACTCCAGCCCCCCTCTCTCTGCGGTGCCCACACCTCTCCCGGCGGGACGGTAACAGGCAGACATGCCACCGCGCCAGCAACTTAAGCCCGACGTGTCTTCACCCCACAGTGGGGGGGGGGGGGGGGGGGGGGTGGAGTGACAGGAAACTCATAATCCACCAGGGCCTTCTCGCAATAATCTTTTATCCTCTTCGTATTCTTTCAGTGGTGTTATGAGTTTATAAGTGGCCTGACTTGGAAGCCTTGCTTGGAACGCCACTGACTTGGGCCGTTGCTATATTTCAGTAATACAGCTGTACTGTTAGAGCATAAAAGATAGGAAAGATGGAGTCATTAGAATGATGTATGGACATGTGTGAATTACGTAAGCAGTGCAAGATGGCAATACAGACTTGTGGTGCATTTAAACCCTATTTTGGCTGGATTCCTGTGGATAGGGAAGGTTTATAGCCATTGAAAGAGAAGAAAACTTTCAGCACAGTCATCCCTATGAAAAGGGCAGACAGCCAGGTCTGGGCCTGATATCCTGTGCCTCTGCACTGACCCCATACACAAACACACACACACACACACAAACGCACACTGACACGCACACGCAGACAGACACACACACTCACACAAACACACACTGACACACACAAACACACGCTTACTCATAGCCCATTAAAATAAAGACAGAATGTGACTTCCAATCGATGGGGCCCTGAGTCTCTGCACTGACCACCTGTCTGCCTGAGGCAGCCATGGAGGCATGCTCCTCAGGAGACGCCCTGCATACCGCCTCTCGTGCGTTCAATATTAGACCATCACGAGACTACCAGCTCCCTGAATAGAGAGAAAGAGAGAGACATTAGGACATGGTCCCATGCTTCCCTGGCTCCATTATCTTCTGCTCCCCCTCCTTCTCTTCCTCCTCCTTCTCCTCCTCTTCCTCTGCTCATCTGCATCACTATGGCAATGGGATCATGGTTTCAACATCCGTTTAAAAACCTGATCCCTCTTCTCTCGAGTCTCCTCCACTACCACCCACTGACACTCTCCACCGCAGAGGAGAAGAGAGAGAGTTTTTTTCAAATGCTTTTGTCTTACAGACTCACAGTAGGAGAGCTTTATCGGCAAAGAAATGCCCCTGTTGATGTACTGTATATTACCTCTACCTTCGCCACTTTGTTTTGTTTTGTTATTTTTTTTTCCTTAAGTACTCTTAGCGTGTCCTGATGTGGGTTTTTTGTTGTTTTTGTACGCCCGGGAAGTGTTCGGTGAGGTTTTTTAGCCACAGAGATGAACATCAGCTGCCATCTTCACTGTGTCTAGTGACAGTGATATTTCATTTATGGCTCTTCTCTTATATCCACCACATGTCACAATTCTTCCTGCCTTAGAATGGGTCAGAAAAAAAAAAGAAAAGAAAAATGGGTGATTTATTGAGAGATCACTGATCGGACCGTCCAGCCCACACCGTGCCTCTCGCTCTTCCTGGAAACGGCATTGTTCCTGTGATTTATGGCCCGACAAAAACGGGTCTGTTTCTGGAGGGAAAAGCAACTCAATGTCACTTTGAAAACGGAAGAAACAGAATATGATGCAGACCCTCTAATTTTAGAGGTTATGTCCACTCCAGGACCCCATGGGATATAGAATCTAGCTGATCACTACTGCACAACAAGATTGTCATTCGAAAGGCTAGGGAATTGCGCCTGGATTAAGTAATAGGTGACGTATTTTCTTGTCTATTGACATTTTTATTCTCTGGAGTTGCAGTTCATTGTACGATACAGTAACAGAGTAGAGACCTCATTCGTTGGGCCAGTGACCAACCAAGCAATGTCTATGCTTCAACTCTATTTGATGAAGGAGTTTTACCATCATAATTCATGCAGTGTTTTGGAGCTCTGGAGGAAAAACCTAGAAAAGAAAAATGTTAAACTTTACTTTCAAGAGGAAATGGCTCTTTTTTCATGAGTTTTCACTCCTTTGGCCTGACACACACCCTGCCAGGGGAATAGATGCAGTCTGTTTCGAGAGAGGGAGACACATTTAAACAGAGTGTGTTAAATATATTGGCCTTTCAGGAATTCACCCAGGTTGATGAGCAGAATCAGTGTCCTCACGTCAGGAATAGAGAAGGTTGTTTTTTGAAAAAGTAAATAAAAAAAAACATACATATTGCAAATTTATGTTTACCCTCTAATTATCCAAGTATTTAGCAGGTTCAGGATATTCCTCTACAAGCAGCAGTACATGGTCATTTGTGGCATGCTCCTGATTTTCGGTCATTACCATCCTAATGTACAATATGCAGGAGCATTTTATGTACAGCTGCTGTAATTTCTGGCAATAATCATTCAAGATGGCTTGGTTGTTGCGCCACCTCCATTTCCTGCCGCTACACAAAAGGGACAGCTAGCCTGGATGGGCCTCGGCAGTGATAGCAGTTTAATTCAAACCACTGAAGCATAAACACTGAAGCACTGAAGAGGGAGGGAGTGGGTGGGTGTGGTGGTGGAGGGGTGTGGGATGTGTAGGGGGGGGCAGTGTAGCATGCAGGCAGGAGAAATACTGAGTGCTCAATACTCCAACACAGTGTCCAGACTGTACCCTTCTGATTTATGTGCAAGCTGGCGATGAGGGCTTTTTCCAGTTTATGACATACAGTATTGGCGCTCGAAGCCCACTCTTTTATAAGTGTGTGTTCGTTAAGCAAGCTATTAGTTATCTTACACAGGACTCCAACCATAGAACATACTGTAGAATGATAAAATGAAAAGATACACATACAGCCTTCAGAAATAGATGAGAGCATCTGGCTTACTATGCATCCTAGCAACAGTTTGAATCTATATCTGTGATAATAATAAGGTAATTAAATGACCCCCTCTCCCCTAACAACGTTCAATTATTTAATCTTTCCACATTGCAGTGTTTTCAAAATCCTAGTGAAAATACAACAGACCGGTGCGCTGAGGTGCAAAGCTGTGTTCATAGACTGAGCTGGAGAGTGCTGCTGAGCTGCTGGTGGAATATTTTACTGTGATTGCCGAGGGACAAAGGGGGCAGGTGGTGTAAACAATTGACTATCAAGAACTGGAAGAGGAACATGAAATCCCAATCCCCTCTCCTGAAAATTTGATGCACAGCCCATCAATAAGTAATTGCAAAATATTACACAGGCTTTATGAAGAGTCGTGAGACTGTTTGTTCTCGGCATGACACTGGATCCATGTCCCAAACACATATATTTTATAGCGTTTTACTGGAAAATGTGGCCAACTCTGGGCAGGAGATATGGAAGTAGAGGGTACTACTGTAGAATTTTATACGTGTGTCATATTGTGGGGCAGGGGTGCACAGTAATTCACACTGCACATCATGTAAACGACCTTTCACTCCTCATTTAATTTGCTCTAAGTGTTATTTATTTGTATGTGTTATATCTTATTATCATTAAGTGCTACTCTGTCTTGACATATCTTTCCATCATATCTCTCTCCTCATTCCTACTGATCTTCTCATTATAGAAGCTAGCAATTTCTTCAATAAAGACATCATTTTTCAGACAATTAAATTTACTGCAATTTCATTTATTGCCGAAGAATAAATTTGCCTTAATGAGAAAACTTGATTGAATCTTAAACCCCCTTTTGAGAGAAAATTATCTTCACCCCCTCTGACAGTTCTTGACTCTAACAGGACACAGTCTACACATTAAATTGCTTTCCCCGGCAATATTCCAGCCCTTATTTCAACATCAATCAAGTAATGCTGAGCAATTCTTACATATCTCTTTCAAGGCAGGCTTAGAGTATTTCATATCAGAGTCAGACCATTCATAGTACGGCTAATGTCCAAAATCTGTGAGTCTTTGACACAAATGCATGCCACCACAACCCTACACCCCCTTTGGCCATTGACTAATTTCATTATGAGCTACAATCACCTCATTTAAAGTTATCCAATTCCCCCGTAACACTCTACTGTCCTCAACTTGAACACATCACCTTATCAATCTTACCTTACCTACCTAAAAGGCTATGATAAATAAATAAAGTGAGACAAAATGAGAACAGATTGCATTTCATGAATAAAATATAAAGTAATTTCCATCTTCAATCATGCAGGCCAACAAGATCCTTAGGACCCCCACCCCAACCTCTTTTTTCCCTCCATCAAGTACACATGCATGAGCATCCAGCTCTCTCTCTCTCTCTCTCTCTCTCTCTCTCTCTCTCTCTCTATATATATATATATATATATATATATATATATATATATATATATATATATATATATATATATATATATTTCCCACAATGCCCTGGTGCTGATTAAAACACACTCACAGCAGAGCCAGCAAAGTGCCTTGCCAGAGTATGGGCTATTTGACAGCCATACCGACCATTTCACTGT
Organism: Alosa sapidissima; assembly: GCF_018492685.1. Lineage (NCBI taxonomy): Eukaryota > Metazoa > Chordata > Actinopteri > Clupeiformes > Clupeidae > Alosa > Alosa sapidissima. The sequence goes on from NC_055963.1 coordinate 23,800,933, forward strand.
CCAACCACACCAAGCGTCCTCCATCTGATGGGTTTGAGAGAGTGCATCTTCAGGATAACTTGCGCTCATTGCATCGGCATTTGTAAATACCCCTTCCGCTGATATAGACAGACGATAGCGGCATTAGCTCACCATACAGGTATGCGTGCATGTGGCTATATTTAAACCCTGAAATAGCCTCCCGCCGAGTGAAATAAAAGGCATTTGAGGCAGCTGACGCGCGCTGCTGCTGCCCATACATCATGCGCAGGGGCGTTCGCCGCTGTTGTTTAGCTGAGACAGACGTAGGAGTCAATTCGGTAGCATGGTATAGATCATACGCACAGCAAAGCACAGTACGCATGCACTTAGTCAAGATGCAATGCCTGCGGTTTAACCCAGTGGCAGTGAGGCCTGGGAATTCCATCATGGCCTGAACAAGGGGAAGGGAAGGGTTGCTCGCTTCGATCTTGATTTCTGACTTTGTTTGTTCTTTCTTGTTTTCCATATATTTTTCTCTTCTTTCTTCGCCTTCTGTGCCCTCAGGCCCCAAAGAGTATATTTCAGTTTGGTTTTAGAGAATAAACAGACAACTCCAGAGGTGACAGCAGCGCCGTGCAACACTGGGACTCTAGCAGGGGACTTGTTTTAGTTTCAGTCCTCCCCAATAAGTCACCCACTTCCACCCGAGGGGCAAATCATGAGAACTGGTGGTAAGCAACGTTACGTAGTGTAGCCGTAATGAATATAGTGTCTCAGGCTAATGGTAATGCTAACATAAAATCCATACAGTGGGTGCATTACTGCTGTCACATGGCAGCAGAATTTAATGACCCAAGCTTTTTGCTGTTGTAAATCTGCGAGAAAGGAGAGCTGAGTTGGCCACACTTTCATGTATTTACAGTGTATGTGCGTGCGTCCCAGTAAATGCTGTTCCTTATGATTATTTTAAGAAAAGTGTGCCTTGTAGTTCACCCTGTCCTGTCCTCAGCAAGCTGAAGTGCTATAAAAAGACACCGAGAGACAAAAACAACGGTCTCCGTTTGAAACTGTTTCAGATCAGTTTGGATTCATATAATTCATTAGATCTAGTTGATGAAGATCTTAGAGCTCTCCCCTTTCCTCTCTGGCTAAGTCATCACAAATGAGGATATCATCTTCATCTTACTCTGTGCAAAACCACTAGTGACTAATCCATTCTATTTTCACCGCACCATATTAACCCATCTCTCTCTCTTCTGCTGCTTTCTTTCGCTCTCCCTCTCTCCCTCTCAAAGTAGGCACCTGCTAATAATGGCCACTGCAGTAACATAAGCCTATGTGTGCCAGGGAAATAGCCGAAATAAGAAAAAAAAAATCAAGTCATTATGGGTATGGTAGGCATTGTTTTATCAGTAAAGCATATTCTTATTCATTCAATGAACAAGTGCTGATGAGATGGCAAAATGCATGTAAGAGTGCTTGCAGCTGCTCTGATGTGCCTTGTGATGTATGACACACATGCACGTGTGTTTTATGCTTTGACATAAGGGCTTCTTAAGCAGCAAAGTGTTGCCCCCCCCTAACTGCAAACCAGAGCCCTCCCTTGTTCACAAACCCCAATTCTCCTGTTGTGTGCAGGTTCTTTTGAGTCTCCAGAACATTCGAACCTCCTTGGAACTCTGTCCCCAAAAATAGCAAGTTCTATCCAATTCTCTCTTGTGCTTTCCTCTCCTCTACAGTCTCTCTCTATCTCTCCCCTTCACTCTTCCTCTCATTGCTACCCTCTCCTTGCTGTTCCTTGTGCTCTCTCTCTTTTGCTATCCTCCTGCCCTCCCTCTCTCTGTCTCTCTCTCCCCCTCTCCCTGTCGCTCTATAGCAGCAGTGGGCATCGACCTGAGGCTTTTAGCCCAGAGGGTGGTGAGGGCACAGCCGGTTGTGGCGTTTCAGCTCTTGCTTATGGTTTCGGCGTGGTGCCCTCTGTCTCGGCTCCTCGGCTGCTGTCCTCTCCCGGCTCTGTGACTCTTCTGGCAGTGTGTGTGTGAGTGTGTGTGTGTGTGTGTGTGTGTGTGTGTGTGTGTGTGTGTGTGTGTGCGCGTGTGCTTGCTTTAGTGTCCTCCCGAGTGTCAGTCTGCTCTGCACACACCCCTGCTGGTTGTAGTGACCTGCCTGTCCTTTCTCTGCATCCCCTGTCACACTTGTACAAGTGCAAGGACACACACACACACACACACACACACACACACACCTGCACACGTATACTCACACACGTATATATGCATCACACAGACACATGTCACATAGACACACACACATCAGATAACAAAGACACACACACTCATACACATTTATGTCACCTGCACACACAGTAACTTTTACACACACACAGTAACTTTCACACACACACAAACACGCACACTTTTGTGTCCTTGTTTCACCTCATCCACTCACTTCTGGCTAGCTGACAGTCTAGCACTTATGCCCCTATCCTTATTATTACTAGCCTTTCACCTTAGCCCTGGTTATCACCAGCCATACCCATTATGGTAGTATCTAGTTTTCCTCCATTTCTCCTTCACAGCACCCCCCCCTTTCTCTTTCTCTCTTCTCTCACACCCTCTTTCTCTCCTCTCTCTCTCTCCTTCTCATCTCATTCCCTCCCATCTCCATGGTGTTTGTCCTCCCTTGGCTGTGCAGTGGCTTCCTGGCTCGATACCACACTCAGATAATGACTTCAGTGTTCATTCCCATCCTGCCGTTTAGCTGTCTTTTATCGACAGGCAGAGGTCAGGGGATGCAGAGAAAGAGCAGGAGGTCTGGAGGAAGGAGAGAGAGAGAGAGACAGAGAGAGAGAGAGAGGGAGAGAGAGGGAGAGAGTGAGAGAGTGAGCCTGCAGAGAGGACATCTCCCACAAGCAGAGTGGAAAAAGGGAGAGCTGTAATGGCATTAAACAGAGGCTGAAGGGTTGGGCCTTTCACTATAGAAGGGATAGGAAGAGAGACAGAGAGAGAGAGAGAGAGAGAGAGAGAAGTATAGGAAACAGATAGACAACAAGAGGAGGGATGGAGAGAGAGAGAAAGATAATGGAAATCAGAGGCAAACAGCAAGGGGAAAAGAAACGTAAAAGAATATGAAAGAGAATATGCTCAAAAGAGATAAAAAAAGACCGAAATAGAGAGCGAGTGAGCGGATGGCATGAGATACCGGAGGAGAGATGCAGAAAATCTCCATAGTAATGGGATGCTGGAGTGGGAGGTGTCACAGCATCTCGGCACGGCTCAGCCTTCATCTGGCTCTTGCCGCGCAACAGAGACGGCAAGCCCCCAGCGCTGTATCTCCATGGCCTCGGGAATACGCAAGTAGTCCGCTCACAGTCGTTTGACTTTGGGTCCTCTCTCTCTCTGTCTGGCTAAAGCACGCCAAAACTAAAACACATTCCAACAGCACATGCCGGCCCCTGTTTCAAGCCTTTAGGCAAATTGGACGCAATTGATACATTAGGTAAACAGCTTGCATCACACCCACACTAAGACACACACACCTGCACACACACACCTTCCGTGTTGCCTGTAACATATGTAAATTGACCTTCATCCTAAATAGCTCGTTGGTTCGGACTGTCAGCGAGGGTGAGGCTTTTCTGGTGCCTGGTGCTGGGCTTCAGGCCAAGTGGATACAGTCGGCTTGGGTTGCATTTTCCTCTTCGAGCGGGGCTACCTTGAAGGGCAAGGCTAAAAGCCATACAAACATGGTACAACCGCGTCCTGCTCTCCACCATCCATTATTTATGATTACCGCTCTGCAGGACAGAAATCATATTTGCCATAATAAGGTGGAGGCAGTTGTTCAACAGCAATGACAAAAACAAATTCAATTCATTCAAGTTGTGAGATATTGCTAGTGTATTTGGTCTCTGAGTGAGAAGTGATTTACATGTGGGGTGACAGCAACAAAAATACTAACTATTATAATGTCACACCCTTTCTTTCTTTCACTGACACTTTGAAGACTGACAACTGTGAATGTATTTCAAGTCCCATGTGTGCGTATTGACGGTCTTGCAAAATCAATAGGATCAATCCCTCCATATCAAGATTCCGTCGGCCCACAATCAGTTGTGTCCATATATCAGCACCACCTCACGCTGATGTTTACATGGGATTTACGGATTTGCTAATTGTTGCTAATTTGGAACCGCTTGCAGCCAGTGCTGGTCCCTTAGTCCCTGATGAACTGTTAACATCTGATGAACAGATGCTGCGAGGCGAGCGAGGGCCAAGCACCATCTCCCTCAAACTGGCAAACATCCTTTACTCCTCTTGTTATTCTACTGGAGCTTTCTATATGCCGTGGCATTGCTGGGGGGATATTTTTAGCTCTGCTCATTGTATGATTCTTCTCTCTGTCTCTCCACCATGGAGAGTGCCATGAGAATACCATGAGGATGACCTCTAACAGCGATGGCTCCTCGTCAGGATGCTGGATATAGACACTGACATGCTGCAAATGGAGGCTAGACGAGGTAATGTTGTACATGCTGATGATGAGCAGCACTACCACTTCCTGGATTTAAAAAAGGAAAAGAAAGAGAGAGAGAAAAACAACAACAGGCAGGTTAAGGCTCTTGTCTGTCTGACCTTTTTTTTTTTGCTCATTACCTTTTCCTATATGAAGAGTTCAGATGCAAAACCCTCTAAATCCGTCTGACCACGTTTCTTTTAAATGAGCATTTAAAATCAGGCTCCTATAGGTTTTTGCCTATAAATCGATATTTCAGACCAGGAAGAGAGTGGTATTTAGTGGGTTTTGAAGTTAAATTATTTGACTAACGTATACTATGTGTGGAGAGCATCCACTCACCATCTTTATCTAATTTTTGACGTAGGTGGCATTTAGAGGCCTTTGCACCTGAACCCTTCATATGTCCTTTTCTTGCTCCTTTATCCCTCTACCAAACTTTGCTGTATGAATAAAACAGTTTCCTTTCCCTGTCCATCTGATAACAGTTCCATTTTAAATCTGCACCTCCTCATATTGTAATAAATGGGATTTAGACAATCCCTCCCCATCGATCATATTAATATGTAAAGCCAGTGTCAGAGGGCTTTATCGGAGCCGTACAGAGCATCACTTATGACTTGCGGATTGTGCAGATCAGCTGTACATATCGTTTTCATCTCATTGAGCTGAACAGTTTCATATCTGGCTCTGACTGTTATATCTTTTGCAGTGATACTGTACAATATACCGAGCTTATACTGAATCAGGCCCAGGCTCTTGAGCTTTCCATATCTTCTTTGAACTTTGCATTGTGATATATGAGAGAAATGTGAGGATGTTTTAACTGAATCCTACTTCATGCGAAGACTGATAAGGGTTCTCGTGCAATGTACAGTAGCCAAATAATTTTTTTCCAAACTGGAGTGAAGATTTGTAGACGTGCGTCACAGATGGCCTTTCAGGGGGCGGTGGACAGATGAGCCTTCTGGAACTCTCTGTATATTTGTATGTGAATATGTGTGTGTGTGTGTGTGTGTGTGTGTGTGTGTGTGTGTGTGTGTGTGTGTGTGTGTGTGCGTGCGTGCGTGTGAACTGATCTGTGAACCCTCCTGTTGAGATGAGTACCCAGCCTTCCTCTTTTCCTCCACTGTTTGCGAGCGACAGACTGGAGAAGCTCAATCCTCCCCACCATCATTCAAGCCGTCCATACACTCACTATAGCTCCCTCACCATCAATCAAGTCTGAGGCATCGTTCTTCACTGGCAAGTTTAACGCGGCGTATGTCCTGTTCAACCACTGGCCTCTGCACCAGTGCATTCCCATAGACACTGCAGGTGGGCGTCTGTTCGTGCCTCCAGGGTTAGATTGCTGAGAGGATAGCTGTGATATATATATATATATATATATATATATAGCTCTCAGGGCGATTGGGGTGACCTTTGAACCCTCCTCCGTCACATTCTTCCTCGCCTCAGTGCTCCGGGTGCTGCATGGCTGGCTAATTGAATGTGAACAACGGCTTTTCACACAAGAGGACCGCGCTGCCCCATGCTGCTCTACCCCCCCCAGGCAAGAAATGACCAATTCATTTAAATGAATATCCTTCTGGCTGTTTTTACTCTCCATCCATCCCCTTAACACAACACACGCACACACACACGCACATACACACACACATGCATGTGCACACACGCACACAAACACACTCTCCAAAGTCACACTTAAAGCAACAAAATACAATTCTTTTACCTTAAAATAAAACAGCTAAAATGCTACAGTGACTTATAGTACCGAGAATAAAGCCTTTAACATTGCCAGTGTATGTCTGGAATGCTTGATATTGCACTATGTAGCGTTGTTGATTGGGTAAGATAACAACCCATTTAGTCGGTTTTTGACAAACTGGGCACTGTCTTAGAACTAAATGCCATTGAATATTGATGCCAAGAGGGAAACATATACATTTTTCCATGGTGTTGCTTTAACTAATACAGCCCAGGCTTTGAATTCATTTGTGTTCTCATGTGGCGCCAATATTGCAAATTAGTGAGTGAGGCAATCAGAGACTTCAGAGAGCCGCCACCCACCTCTTCTGCCTTGTTGCATAAAAGGGCTTGCTGTTTATGTTTCTCGTGTTGTTTTTCGCTGGTAAATTCAGCCCTCACATTCCTTTGTAACTGAAAGGAAGGTCAACAGCTATGTTTCCAGTCTCTCTAATCCTCTCCCCCTCTCCTTTGAATACATTTTCATATTTTAACATTTACCAGAGACGTGTGATCTATTTCTATTCATTACATTTGGAATGTAGTGATTTAATGCCGACTTATGTTCTCAGAAAGCTTGAAGGCCGGTCTCTTTCATACAAAGGACAAAAAAGTATTTTGATTGGCCACAACCCAGTTAGAAAGGAAGAAGATAAAAAACAACATTAGATGTCTTGGAGAATAGGATTTACACTAAGAACATGCAGCATCACTTGCTGTTAAGGTGTAGTATACTGAAGTATTTCAGCCTCTCTCTCTATCTCTCTCAGTTTTTCACTCATTCTACTCCCTCTGTCTTTATCACACACAGGCACAGACACTAATTAGTTAACTAGGAGAGTGAGTGATCGGCCAGTTTACTGTCCAGTGTGAATCAGCAGTACAGGGTCCGAGGGTATCCTACTTGGTGCGGTCTGGTGCGGGGCAAGCTTGGGAGGCGAGGTCTCCGTGATCAAAGTCAAAGTCAGCTTTATTGTCAATTTCTTCACATGTTCCAGACATACAAAGAGATCGAAATTACGTTTCTCACTATCCCACGGTGAAGACAAGACATATTTTACCAATTTTAAGTCCACAGACAAACATACCATTCAAGTAAACAAAAAAGTAAGTAAATAAGTAAATAAGAGGGCACATATAATAATGAAAAAATAAGAGCAGCAAAATTTGGTTGAAATTGTGCATAGACAGTCAATAAAATACTAGTGCAAAGTCAGGCCAATAAGCTGAGCAGAGCTGCTCTGGGCCCTGTGATGGTTGGGTACTGGGGGCCGTAAATAAGGAGGTTATCTGCAGGGGACATGCCCTATCTCTCTCTCTCTCTCTCTCTCTCTCTCTCCCTCTCTTCGTTTCTCCCCTACATTAGGTGCACCCTTATCTCTCTGTTCAGTTGTCTCCTGCTTTCCTGCTTCTTCTGTTTTCTTATTCTCTCTCTCTCTCTCTCTCTCTCTTCCCTTCTCTCATTCTCTCCCTCTCTAACATCTGACACCTCCATCTCCACAGCAGCCTTCCTCCTTGCAGGCTCCTCTAACACACACGTCCACTTCATTGATCGAACGCCCTCCACCCGATTCTGTTTGACTGCCCTCTTCTCATTCTCCTCTCTCTCACTCTCTCTTTCTCTCTCTCTCTCCCCCTCTCTATTTTTATGTTGACATTTCACAGTACCAGTTCTGAATGGCTTCAAAAGACATTCTTTTTCACTGTGGACACAATGGACCAATTACCCTTTGTCTTTTTTCCGTTTTGTAAATGTGCCTCAAATGTGCCTATCAGAATGCATTCTTGGCTGCCGTCCGCGATTCAAGTTGAACAGAGGGACAAAGTCATAAATCGCCAAGGTGATGTGAGATTCCAGGGCATAATCACCCCGATTCCCAGCCACTGTGCAGGATGTGATAAATCACTATAGCCAAGACTCCATCGCCCAGCTTTGTCCATGATAGGACAACTGCCCTGGAGCCTATGGAGTTTACGTCATTAAAAGTCAGAGCCAAATTAATCGTAATCTAATTAAAGTCACAAACGCAGCTCCCAGAGTCACTATATGCTTACACTATGGTACATTGTCTTATTTTGGGCCACTGCAGGCACTTCAGAGACATAACATTCCTCTGTTTGCACTGTGTCAACACTTCCCACCTCCCACTTCAGTTGTGTTTCTGAAGTCATCCGTTGCGTGTAGCCCTGCATAATAACTTGTCCTGCCGCATGATGTTCCACTGAGTGAGCAGGTGTGCCCAGCAGCCGCGATGAACAACTGCTCTTGCTTCATTTCATTTCTGGACGCCCGACAGTCGGCCGTTATTAAATCAGTAAATACCAGCCGCAATTAAATCACGAATGGGCTGATTGTCGAGATTGACTTTTATAATACGATACTCGGCGTGTTAAGTGCCAGTGTGGTGATGCCAGCTAACCTGTCACCTACGAGAGGGAGAGTGAGTGTGTGTGTGTTTGTGTGTTTTGTGTGTGTGTGTGTGTGTGTGTGTGTGTGTGTCAAGCGCCTTATTGCAGCTGTCACCCTTAATCACACTTAGATTACCCAAAATGTCAATCTGCATCATGGAACTTGGAACAAATATGACAAGATTGCTGTTGGTTTTTCATTTTTTCCCCCTCGGTGTGTCTGTTGTTACAACCTACAGATGTACTGAAGCCGCATTAGAGAAGTGTAGTGTTTGGAGAAGACTTTACTGTCGTGTGTGATGTACCGAAGCAGTGTTAGAGTAGTGTAGTGTACTGTTGGGGCAATGCTGTCATGTATGATGGATGACTGGATCTTGCCCAGCATTAGATGCTCTCTAGGGCAGAAACATTCATATCTGATACAGAAAATAAATAAACCGAAAATGTGTACGCTTGCAGTCAGTATCCACACGGATATACAGTGTGTGTGTGTGTGTGTGTGTGTGTGTGTGTGTGTGTGTGTGTGAGTGTATATATGAAGTGAGATGGGGACAGGGGACAGTTTGAGTGTTAAAAAGAAAAAGAGGCTTGAGAAAGAGGCTCTCTGATGGGAAGAGAGATGCTCACTGATCATTCTCCATGGGAGCTGAAATAGCAGCAACGCTCAGAAATCCATAAAGCAGCATTTTCCACTGCGTCTCCCACAAGTGCTCTCAGCTTTCACTCAGAGAGATGGAGAGAGAGAGAGAGAGAGAGAGAGAGAGAGAGAGAGAGAGAGAGAGAAAGAAGGAAGAAGAGAGGGGGAGACAGAGAGGGGTGGGAGGAGGAGGGAGAGAGAGAAAATGAAAGAAAGAATGCAGGTTAACCCTTCATTCTGAAGCCTCAAGGAGACCTAAAACATCCTGTCACAAGGACACAAAACTCACAGACACATGCCATTAGACATCCATTAGGTCCTGAATTGCTTATGGGATACATGCATGGGCATAACAAATACATCCATTAGGTCCTGAATTGCTTATGAGATACATGCATGTATATCACTCAGATAGAGACTTTTGTGCTATTGTATTATATTTTGCATGTTTTGATTCTAAAGTGTGCTCTTTTGCTCTTTTTATAGTCTCAGAGAGAGAGAGAGAGAGAGAGAGAAAGGGTGTGTGTGTGTGTGGGTGTGTGTGTGTGAGTGTGTGTGTGTGTGTGTGTGTGTGTGTGTGTGTGTGTGTGTGTGTGTGTGTGTGTGTGTGTGTGTGTGTGTGTGTGTGTGTGTGTTTGTATGCTGTGTTTGTGTGTGGTGCAGAAACTCCACATCAGCAACTTTTAAGAACGGGAGTTTACTGCTTTGTCTCATTTCTCTGTTCGCTCTCCATCTTCCACTCGATCTTCACCATGAACTTCTGACAAACCTCCTTGACCCCTTTCCGGACCAACATCTAGGCCAGGCTGCCTCTTGCACCTCCAGGGATATCTGTCTAAGGCTTTCTATTATGGGAAAATTAAAGGGATAGTATGTTCTCGGGACTAATGCTCTCTGATACGGAAGAATGAATGTAAAACAAAGGTATGTTTGTACATCTGCGTTTATCCTGCTTTGTTTGTAAGACTCGGGGACAACCATGTACCCTGATCTCCCTGTTAGCTGTGCTCCTATGGCTACTTCTTTCTGCACATCCAAAGGGAAATAGCTGTTGTACTTGCATATGGTATGTATGTGCATGCAATGTTTCGATTCCTTACATAACATGTAATTTCTTCTCCCTTCAGTGGCTTCTTGCTCTTTTTTCTAATCTGATGTTAATTAACATGAGATGCGTGCGCGGCATGGAAAAAAGAAGAGATTGCGATAATGACTGTCATTGTGCAAGCCCCATATCCGCTGGCTTGCTTATCTTGCTGCCCTGGGCCATCTGTAGAGTCCTTCTTTTCGATAATGTGGATGTCTTCCAATGCGGAACAAGATTAGGCTCTTGAGTTGATGTAGATTGGTCCAGGGAATATAATGTCCCTAAGGGAATATTGAAAAAATGAGAAATAGAAAGAGAGAAAGTAAGAAAGAAAAAAGATTGAGGGTGAGAGCACGAAACAGAACAATAAAAGACTATTCTGACATCATACAGGCTGCTGATTCAGAGCTCCTTGTTATACTGTATGTGTGCTTCTTAAGAGCGTAGTTTGACTAGCACAGGCTGATCAGTGGCAAGGCCAGCAGGCATTTCTTAGAGAGTGGCACTTCAAAGGTAGACAGAGGTGGCAGAAGCACACCTGCTAGTGTAGTATGACAGGAACAAGCAGCCTTGCCAGGGGAGTTTTATTTGGTGTGCATGGTGGCGTGAGGGATCGCAGTGAGGATGATCACAAACATTTAATGTTTTTTTTCATCTTAATTGCACTGCAATCCAGTGACAGTGATGATGGAAACATATTAATAACAATGATAGTTACCATACTGTAGTAATGGCTCTCAGGCAGGCTGGTAGCCCTCGAAGGTGACTAAACTCTGTGTGCATTAGTCCAGTCTTTACCTTAGTCCTGGGGCTATTCCAAGCGTATGGTTTAGTGACAAACCTATGAATTGACTCGAAGACTGTGGTAAGCCTCCTGGTAGAAGAGTGTTAAGGCCTCATTTCCCAAGCAAAAGAAAGCCCTAGGACTCCACTCACCCACAAGTTAACTTACCCAAGTCTGTCACTATCTTTTTGTGGCAGAATGACTGCCATTACATGAGGTTCTATATGCTCACATCCTTATCTATTTTCCTCTGTTATGTTTTTTCCTCTGTTTTCGCATTGTCACATTGTCAAACACTGTATTTACTGTCATGAGTTCTTTCATGTGATGACAGTAATGTAAAGAACACAGTGCCTTTTCCATAACTACCACAAGGGGGTGCAAGAATTAGAGGAATGCATACAGCCATGGGATGGGGGCCATTACAAAAATGTTGACCACATGTAGAGTTTCAGCACTTACATAAGCAGGTTCAGTCTCAGCTAAGCACTGGGCACTGCTGTTGTCCATCCCACTCACCCAAGTAGATGTGAGAAAATGTCAAAGGGAGATGGTAGATAACCTCTCATTACAGCTGTGCGGCACGCAAAGCTTCCTAGGAGGACAGTGGGGAGAGTGGCTCTTCACAGGGTCACCAAGCACGGCACGAGATGTGAGGGAGGGACACACACACACGCACACACACACTCACACACTCCTGACACTCTAACAGCAGGCCCACTGTAGACTGGCCTGTCCCTCTACTGCTACACTAAACTAATTAGATAAACAACCTTTTTGTCAGCCCCCCTCCACTGAAGACACGGCCTTGCAGATTTGAGTTTCCAGCGCCTGTGAAGTATTTGCTTCTTTTAAGAATTACTAAGTGACTTTACAGGCAAACTGAATGAATGTGTCTCTATGGTCTGTTAAACGAGATGCACTTTCAATACTATGACTTTTGACCATGAATGGTCCTAACAGCTGCCATTTGTTTTGACAGGTAAAGTGCCTGTACAGATTGGACCGCAGGCACACTGCGTTGGTCCATTAAATTGTTTTTGTGCCTTGAGGCACACCATGTCCTATGGTGGTTGCCATATTGTTTACAAGCCCAAAAAAGCTCACAAGGTCATAAGCCGAAAAAAGTTGTGTCTTAACAATGTCTTTCACATTTCACATCCAAATAACTCAACACTCTGCAAAGCACTCCTGTGGGTCATCAGCAATACAACTAGGGGTTTACATCACACACACACACACACACACACACACACACACACACACACAAACACACACATACACGCACATGCACACACACACACGCATACATTTATCACTTAAGGTAAATTCTATTCTACACTGAGGAAAACCCTATAGACATCTCTTGCCAGAATTGATTGAGTCTTACTATACAACTGGAGGATTTTAAAAACTCAGAGCCTGAACCAGAGCTTAGTGTTTTTACCTAATTATCTCCAACTTTATCCATCTGTAGTCTGGATCACAGAATGAATAAGCCCATTTAAGATCATGGATTCTCTTCTCGTGGTTAACAATGTTGTTTTTGTAGCTCTAATGGAGCTTCATTGAACTGGCTCACCACTGTTTTGCTCATAGGCTCGCCTCACCTCTGCTCCCCCCTCCTACGGTCCATTTTACAGCACCGTTGTGACGGAGCAGTTTGTACTTCGCACAGACTAGACTCCGTCTCTGCGCCACCATTAAAAAAGCGCCCGCCACACCCAACTGCGGCTTTGCATCGTGTGTTCTGAGGAGGGGCGTTTTCCATGCTGCCGGAAATGCGTCTGTGATCGCGTGCGTTTCCAGAAAGATGTGAGGGGTTCTGAAAAAGGTCCTCAGTCTGGCTGACGAGCCATTAGCTGTCGTCCCGTCATCTGTAGAGTACTGCTCCTTTGTCTCCGCATGCAATTATCCCACACTGATCTCAACTGCTGAGCTGCCCAAGATAGAGTCAGTCCATCAGTGAATGCAAATTGATGCACTTCATCAAATCTGTGTGGGGCCTTTGTGCTTATTATTTTATTAGACACCATATTGGTTTTTAATTTGTTTTTACATCTTTCACTCCATAGTTTCTGTGGTCAGGGAAATCACAAAGTCAATGTTTTGTCTTTCCTTCCATCACCAGCAGAGCACCATTGTGTCTTCCAGTGTTCAAATGCGATTTTTAAAATAAAACCCATGGATGTCTGCAATACTAATCAGTTTGAATAAACAAACAAACGCAGTGTTTTTATTTTTTTTTGTTTTTTTTTTTACTGCCAACCACAATGCACTGCAATGCACACCCAAGTACTGTATGCATTTGAATGTGGCTTTGCTGTTTGTTTCATCACTCTCCACATTGTTTGTCAGCGTCTCCAAGTGCTGACAGGGCTGCAGTGGCCACCGATACAGTAGGGGCCTCTATAGAGGCTGAACACAAAAGGTTGCATCAATGCAAATAGCCCTTGAACTGTCTTGGCTTAACCAGACCACTGACAGGAAAGCCCCCAGGTAGTCATAGTTAGGTTCATGCCATGGGCTTAGTTTGCCCACTGTTTGTCATGACCAGTTGGCCTTTCTATGGCTTCTGCAGCACAACAAGGTTTAACATAGCCCTGTCATACTTGTATTTCTTGTATATGACTGAGGTTTGTTTGGTTTGATACATCTGCATTTGTTATGACATATACTGTATATATTATCTATGGAGAAAAAAAAAAAGATTGTATATTTTTGCACTTGCCTTTCATGTCATTGATTATGAGACTCTGGCACTTGATGACTAGTAAATTACATCAGGTCACCACCAATGTCCACAGGGCAGTTTAATTATGTACTGCCCCCCTTGTAAGTCACTTTAAATGAAAACATCTGCCAAATGAATAAGCATAATGGTAAATCTAAATGGAAGGTCCTGTTGCAGTGCTGTGCTCCCTGGGCTGATGGAACATTCTGGAACATTGGCTCAAGGATGAATGACTGCCAATCAGGGGCCAACTGGCGTCCCCTCTCTCGTCTGCATGGCTAAGATGAATGTGGGGAATTTCAGTTCTGCTACACCTGCCTGGCTTGAGAGCGGCTTCGCTTTTCCTCTCCCTCGCCTCGGCTTGCCTCGCGCCCGGCCTTCGCTGCATGATTTATGAATCAAATCAAAACACTGACTAGCTAGTGAATGAGCAAGGCCGCCTTAGTCTGTCGCAAGCCAGCAGGCGATAACATACAGGGGAGCATTGGAAATGCTGCCTCTTTGAGAGACAGACAGAAGGTGGGACAGAATATGTATTTGAGTGGGTGGTCTGAAGCAAAATGCTGTGTATGTATTGTGTTTTTCCCTGTAAGTGTGTGTGTGTGTGTGTGTGTGTGTGTGTGTGTGTGTGTGTGTGTGTGTGTGTGTGTGTGTGTGTGTGTGTGTGTGAAGTTAGGGTGGGTGCCTGCCCACTCGTATAAAATTAGTTTCTCCGAGACAGAGAGATTGAGAGACGGCTGTAATAGTTTAATTGCTTTCGAGTGAATATTTCTTTGCCATTGGAGCCATTAGGCGCACTGCTTAATGAGATGTGGAGATGGTTTGAAATCTATCATTCAAAGCTCATCTAAGATGAGCTTTGAATTCCTGCGGATGCAGGCATCAACACAACCCTCTCCAGTGTGCTCTCACTAATGCACCCAAATAGAGCTGGGTTCATGTGAGTGGACCTTCAAATCAACACACGCATTTCTAGAGTGGCTTAGATTAAATGGATGAATGTACACAGGATATTTGCCTGGACATAAAGAATGCAACAATAACAACTGTAACAGGGTTAGGACTATTTGAAGCTTATATTGAGATTGTACTTATGGTTTTGCATTATATTAAGAGCCTACTTATAATTTTCCATCAACATATACGTCATAGGTTCAGTAGTGCTTGTAGCTTCAGTGTGTCACCGATTGTTGACTACTCCTATCATCAGTTAAAATTTAGTGTTGCCAATTATGTGGCAATTTAGTTGCAGTATCAAATTGGCTCCTCCATTACACACTGACAAATCGGAGCGTCATCTACTATGTTATGATCATGAGTTCAGTGGTCAGACTGCAAGAACCTGTGATAATATCACTCCTATTGGACACTGTGGTAAAAAATCTTCATGATGGTATGGTATGCATTATTGTTTGTGTTTGTGTTTGCAGGTATGGAGACATGGTGCCCAATACCATTGCGGGGAAGATCTTTGGCTCCATCTGCTCTCTCAGCGGAGTGCTGGTGATCGCTCTGCCAGTGCCGGTCATCGTGTCCAACTTCAGTCGCATCTACCATCAGAACCAGCGGGCCGACAAGATGCGAGCCCAGCAGGTACAATGGATAGCAGAGAGAGCGGAACACCTCTGTTGTTATTGTTGTTTTTTTTTGCTATGTTTTTCTCATTCTTCTCTCTTCTTCTTGTGCTCTCTCTCTCTCTCTCTCTCTCTCTCTCTCTCATTCTCCCACTCCCACCCTTGATGCTCCACTGGGAGCAGAGGGCATCAGGAGCTCTAAAGTGGATGTGGTTTTCGTCCGTCCTCTCCCTCACATAGTCAAAGTTTTAATAATGCATATTTTTCGGGAGTGTTCTCCTCTTTCCTCTTTCCTGTCTCTTCAATCCATCCTCTGTGTCTTGACTCGACCATATTTATGCCCTGTCTGACACAGCCTCTCCCCATTTTACTGTGTAATAATGTCCACAGATGTTTCTCTTCCTTTGATTTAGTGTAATTTAAGGAGAATAAACATTGTGATGAGCTATCATTTGCTACTTAGCCACAAATGACTGGATCATCTCTTTATGAGACAACGGTTACTTCTGGAGCAGTAAGAGAAATAAGGCTGTCGTGAAAGGGGGGTTTATATTCTCTGGGTGCTGCATTTCGGGTTATGTGTGGAACAAGTGCTGACACAGTAATTTCAGCTGTGTTCTTCTCTATTTTTCAGAAAGTGCGGATGGCCAGGATCCGCCTGGCAAAGAAAGGGACCACCAATGCATTTCTGCAGTATAAAGACGACGGAGGGTTGCAGGTAGGAATAGATAACATGACTGTTGATAAAAGTACGGATATCTGGAATGAGCTCTCTGAACACATGGGATGTTGGCATTCAACATACACACTTCGCCAACTATGCACTTTCATGCACTTGAATTAACAACCATTAAATGCATGTACGCTCGGACGCAAAGGCACAAATAGAGTCCTGAGTCCTGCTTGGAGGTGAGCTGAGTCTCTGGTGAGGCAAATGAGAGGTACATTCTGGGAGAATCATTCTGGATCTTTCTCCCACATGTCAGGTGAGTGGGATCAGGCGGCTCAAAGACTTCATTTTGTTATGCTGAGAGGAGAGAATAGAAGCTGGGGTCCACGAGGCATTGGTCCATTTCCCAGAAGTCCCGGGCTGATGAGATGGTGTCGTTAAGTGTGCTCCCAGCTGTAGTATGCTGGGAGGAATGCCTATGCTTTACTGCACCTGGGAGGGAAGTAGACAGTCATGCGTCTTGCCTCCTCACCCCATGCCTGACAACACCCTCTCCTTCCCTTCAGTTTCCTTGTGAGATTCTGTTGTTTATGTTTTACATTAATAAATAGGTGGTTTGACTCCGCCATGAAGGCTTTTTTTATTGCATTTTTTGAAATTCTGACTGTAACCAGAGAGAATTTATTGAAGGATCGAAAGGGATATTCTCTGACAGTGTGGCTGTCTGAAAGGAACTTTAAATAGCCAAATGTCACATTGCCGGTCATCAATAATTCATTACCAGAGCCTGCTCAATTAGACCAATCCGAAGGAGCGCCATGGCTTTTGAAGTGTTCACTTTTCAGAATAAAACTTTTTTTTTTCTAAGTTATTGTAGCCCAGCCAAAAGTGCTAGAGGACACTTCATTCCCCTCCAAAACACCTCAGTGGGATACCGTCCACGGTGTAGAATTTTGCGCTGTCCTCAGATTGCTGCTAAGCTATCGAACGGAGGAGGCTAAACGGCGTCCTCTGGCCGTGACCCTTGGCTGCGTGTCGCTGCTGTGCGGAGACAGAGGGAGTAATTGGGAGTTGGTCGGACGTCGGGGTCAGGATCCCAGCGCCTCGGATCCGACGGCTTGCAGCCGGGTGGGAGGTGGGAGGCTGATGGCATTCTGACGGAGAGCGTGACATCATGTGACATGCACCCGCCCGCTGGTTTCTCCCTCCTCATGCTGAGCTGCTGCTGTTGTCTGTTGTCTGTTGTCTCCCTAACTTTTAGTCGATGTCGTTATGGGGCTGCTCACTCCATCTCCACATGAGAGAAGACTCATGGCCAGAGCAGACTCAACAAGAGGACGCTGTTTAGCTTGATTTGGTTCACTCTGTGTTTTGTGACAGAACAGGCCTGTACCATATGCACTGGCCTCAAAGGCCTTGGTCCTGTACAAGTGCCTCTGCTTTGCAAGTTACTGTACATTTTGTTTTGTTTTTTATCCTAAATTACTTTATTGAAGGCAAAGCACACAACTGAATCCCTGATTGGATTCTTTGACTTACAGTACTCGAATCCTCCTGTTTTACAATAAGACTGTTGAGAACCTCATGTTTTGATGTTTAGTTTTGTTCTCTTCTCCTGTTCTTCCCTCCATTTGTCATACATTGCTTACAACTTGAGTCTTTGACTTTGGTCCTTACTTCGGTCTGTCTTGTTATTAGGTAAAATAACTGCGCTCCTTACCAGATGGATTAAGGCATACCCACATTCTCACAAACACATTTACGACTTAATAATCCCTTCAACACAGGAGAGAAGAGCTGATCTCACATCCCATGCACCAAATGAGAAGGTTGCGGTGCAGACAAACAGGCAGAGAAAGAGAGAGACAGAGAGAGAGAGAGACAGAGAAAGAGAGAGAGAGAGAGAGAGATTGAAATCTCATATTTGCTAATGCGCAAAGTTGAGTTCTGAGGAATCCTTATTCTGTTTCTTCTCAGCAGCTGAAAGCCCACTATAATCCAATATTTACAATCCCAGTGTGGGGGTTGAGGGGGGGGGGGTGCGGATCTATTACTAACAGGGTAGTGGTGCTATTTATAAACCTGGAGCCTTCCTCTCTGCCCCCCCTCTTCTGTTCTCCTCTCGAGTCTGCCACAGTTTTGTATTTTCCAGGTGCCTCACTTATTTCCGCCCTGCACTCTCTGATGTGCAGTTTTTTACCCCTGTCTTGAAAAGCATGCCCCAGGTGTACAGTACGCTTGTGACTAGAGGTGGCTGCCTGGGATGATGGACGCCCTGTTGCTGTTCTCTTCTCAGCTGGGTGGATGAATGCTGTGTTGTAGGTTACTATGCTGCACATTTGGCCCCTGTGTGTGTGTGTGTGTGTGTGTGTGTGTGTGTGTGTGTATGCATGGGTACAAATAGATGGATGTAATGCTCCACACCTGGCTACTGTCCACTCTTTCCTCATTAAAAGAAAAAAAAAGGATATTATCCCTCTGCTCCAGCAGGCGGTGTCTGTGGAGCATGCTCTTTGTCACTTGCCTTGCGTGCTGCTGATGTACTGCTGAGGACACTACACGGCCACTACGTGTCTGCAAGGCCACGGGGAACGATCAATCCTGGGGAGGTTCATTTCCGGACCATGCCACCATGACCCCTTGACCTACAGTATAACGCAGAAACGGGATCTGCATGTTAAAGTGCAGCTTTATGAATGTTTTTGTAGAGTGGGTCTCAATGAGATGAGATAGCAATCAATCAAATGGTAGCCCTCCTGAGATGTGCATGGACCAGTAGCTAGTAGTACTGTACGTATATGCAATATTTACTGCACTGTAAGTGTGCACATATTATATAAGAATACTGTTTTGTAGTCATGAAATACTTTAAAAAAAAAGAAAGTCTTCCAATCTATCACAGCTATCTTTTGCAGCATATTTCTATTTGTGGCCCTTTTCTTCCTCTGCTTCAGCTGTGCATAAAGCACCAATGAGAACAAAGCTCTGAAGGTTAAAGTGTCATATTAATTTATGCATGCAGTAATCACATCTCATCATGTACTGTAATATCAGAGATGGTAGGTGTACTGATTGTAAGAATAAAGAAAAAGAAAAAAGTACAAAATCGGCTTAGCCATTATCCTATGTTCTTCAATCAAGTCTATCAATCAACAAGACAAACTGGACATGGCTGGTACATAAAAGGCACGACATTGGTGTGATTCCATTATCTCCTACACAATAAAACCCAGAGTTGAGATTCAATCACCTCCTGATCTCATTGAACATGCGTTTGGTGTTAATCATCGGGAGCCTGTGATCCAGGGACTTGGTCTCTAGCCTCTGCAGAGAAAATTGTGTCGTTAATGTGACAGCTGTATCAGCAGACCTGAACACTGGAGCTCAGCCTGTGATTGATGGGTAAAAGCCTGAGGATCTACTGCAGGACAAGTAATCTCTCCCTCTCTTTTATCAAGCTCCATCCGTTCCAACTTGTGCCAAACAACCGCAGTAATTCCCGACATGGATTTGATTGCACTGTTAAATCATGCTGTTGTTGCAGGTATACAAAAATCTCCCACATGTGTATTCTGTGTATACTATGCAGTTGAGTCACATGACATGTGGGTTTTACTTCTTACATTGACACATCTACTACTGTCTGCTTGTGAATAGATGTTAAACCAACGGCTATAAAGCTTTCATTTTGTATGATAATATTTGAAAAACTAACATTTTATTTTGCTATGGCCTTTCACAGATAGGGAATCATACCTATGCATTGACATAGAGAATGACTTTGAATTTCAAGTCTAACTCAATCATGGATGATGTTATCAGACATATCTGAGTGAGATCTGACAAATGTCCTTTTTTGCAGATCTTGCATTTTCCTACAAGCCAGCACAACAGGGCTGTTTTTGACCTTTTTAAGCCTCTTTCAAAATAGCCGTTCTCCGTCTTAAAGATAAGATCACTGGAATTTAAGTGACTTTGACAGGATGTACCCTGTCTATGGCAATACTTCTGATAAACCACCTTTACCTGAAAAAACATCAGTCTGCTCTGAGATGGTATCGGCAAACTTCCAACAATTAGTTTTTGCCAATGTCGAATAGGACACTTGTCCTCTAAGACTGAATGGTGGTCTGAATAAAGGCCGTTTTCCCCGAGGGGTTAAAACTTCCGCTAGATGCCAGAGGAAACAATGCAATGGGTCGGCCACCCTCTGTTGTCCATTTGGACACTGAAAAGCTTTAGAGTGATAATAGACTCTTCGTGTTTCCCCTGGCCCCTATGTGAAGGGAAAGTGCATTAGGTTTCTATGTGGATCAAACAGATATGTCAAGAATTTTAAATGGCTTTTTAGTGTTCCATAAACCTTTAAAGACACACACATACCCACAAAAAAAACCCCAAACTGTTGGAATTTGTGCAGCTACTTAGCAGAATGCTAAAATGCAGATTACACAGCAGCACATACTTCAAGCAGGACTGTTTGGCATCATTTTGAACTTGCTACAGTATAGCTATATTTTGGACTTACCAAAAAGCACAGAGTCCACTATCAAGACATCAATCTGCACATGTGAATAATGTCTGATGGGACTGATCTTTTTCTCCTGGGCGAGTGAGCTTTGCTGTGTGTCTGATTGTTTTTTCTTTTCCCCTTTTGTTTTCTTGCAGGATCATGACAGTGACAGCACTGCTTTGTGTGTGAAAAACAGATCTGCCTTTGAACACCAACATCACCACCTCTTGCACTGCCTGGAGAAAACCACGGTGAGTTTTACTGCTGCCATTACCCTGTGTCATGTTCAAAAGGTCAGCAATCAACCATTGTGCCACTTACAGGATTTTGCTTTGAAAAATTCCTCCTCATAAGCTGCTGTGTGAGGCAGGCTGCATAACTGCCTGAAGGTAACACAGATTAATGTCTTAGCATGGCATCTGGAAGACACCGAGAAGAGGTAGGCAGGATACAGCGGTAGGATCCAGTCAGCATCTGAACAGCCGAACACAGCGAATCCCTGTCTTAACCTTAAAACCTTCAGTTTTCGATGCTCAGTGCTAGATGCTAATTTTGGAATTTTGGGATTGCATAGTGCAACAACTCCAAGGTTGCTACTAAATGTAGAGGTTTCGATTAAGGGCACATGACCAGTACTGATAAAAATGGGCATCTCCGCCTCAACGTTTATGACTGGTGCCCAGGTTTTTAGGAACATTGGAAATGGGGGTGAATGGCCTCTTTGCCAGTTAGACCTGCAGAGCGAATTCAAATTTGCCAAAGGTTTGTCTGGATTCTCTTAGGCTACACCATTCTCCCAATTGCAAGTTAGTTTACCATCAAAATAATTTTAAAGCTGTTATATTAATGTAAAAACATTGCATCGAATGCCTTGAAATATAATTTATAATACAGTGAGATCGCTCTTCTTTTCAGAATCATGAGTTCACAGATGAGCTGACCTACAGCGAGGTGTGCATGACCGAGTCCGTGGGTTACCGCACCAGCCGCAGCACTTCCCTTTCCAGCCACCAGGGCGGCTCTAGCTCCTGTTGCCCGCGGCGGGCCAAGCGCAGGGCCATACGGCTGGCCAACTCCACCGTTTCAGTCAGCCGTGGCAGCATGCAGGAACTGGACACCCTCCAGGTGCATAAGACCTCAGTGGCCCCTCAGAGGTACGGCTTAATCTCACTCTTAATTTCAACATACTGTTGAACTACATGTTGGTCCCACTTTTTTATTACAGTATCGGCAATAGTTACCAGTTACTCTCTCTTTGCAATTCCTTCACCACTTAGTTCACCACTTAAATTCAATAAGAGCCTTCTCCAGTTTAAATGACATCTGAAGATGTGAGGAGTTGGATTTGGTACCATAATGTCAGATGTATGTCCCATAAAATATTACGCCCAGATAGATTTGCCTTCTTTTAATTTAAATAATTGGGTGTTATTGTGTGACTGGGTCACAGGCTAGGTTTTATGGACGTGCATTAAGGGAATTCAATAGAGTTTATGAAGTAGTAATATTAGTTAATGTCATTTTTGTTTCCTTGTTTTGGACTAGAGTCACAAAGCACCACCTCTCTTCCTCCACTTTTTCTGTCTGTCTCTCCCGCTCTCTGTCTGTCTCTCTGCCATTCTTTTGAGCAGTCGCTCCAGTCTCAATGCCCGGACGGAAGACCTGAAGTTGAACTGTGATGACCGAGATTTCACGGCGGCCATCATCAGTATCCCGACACCCCCAGCCAACACCCCGGACGAAAGCCTCCCGCCGTCGCCCGCCATCCCTGGCATCCTGCGCAACTCACGCTCGGGCACATTCCCCCACGACGCCGTCAAGATCTCCTCCTTATAACCTTCCCTCAAGCACACAGGCTCTCCTTCCCACTGCACAACGGAAGGAAGAGAGAGTCAGAGAAAGAGACTGAGAGAGAGAGAGACACACACAGAGAGAAGAGAAAGAGTGAAAGAGAGCTCATTCTAGAACATGTGACAAAGAACTTTTGAGGAGCTTTTACAAAAAAAAAAAAGAAACGAAGACATACCTTTTCAAAACACCTGGCCTCATCCCTATTCCAAACCCAAGTTTGTATTGAGTGTTGGGGTTGTTGCAGGGGGGGCAGGGAGAAGAGTAAAGTTGGATGGACCAGTTTTGAGCTCTAAAGACCAGAGGAATGATGAGTGTATACGGAGCAGCTGGAGCAGAGGCACGTATGTCTGCCACCTCGACCCCTGAGGCTCTAGCTGCTGCGAGAGGCCATTGAGTGGTTTTGTTTTTTGGTGAATGGATGGTAAAGAAATGATAAAACGGTAACAGAACCTCACAAGCCTTTGGACTAAAGTAGATGGCACGTACAGTATGGTCAGCAACAAAAAAAAATGTACATTTCACAAACAGAAGTTCATCGCAACAACTTTAATATATGCAACATTAGACAACCAGGAAAAGTACATATACATTTAATGTGTGTTCATTTGCAGGGAGAGATTATACAGATTCTAAGCAGAAATACAAAGCTATATTACTATATCAATATGTCTTTAAAGAGAGTAATATGAATACCTTATTGTGCTATAGATTTGTTGTCACAGACCTTGGGGGTAAAAGGGAGTATCAGCTAGTGGTATATATATGTAACATATTTTGTACCATACCTCTCAAAATCACATGCATCTTCGAATCCTACCAAAAAATGTCAGTTTTCTGACTAACCTAATACCAACAGTGCATGTTGTTGCCGTAGATGGCTGAGAACCAAGCTTTGGAGAGGTTGTTCTCACCTATTTTTGCATGGAACCTACTCCCTTTTCTTTATTTTGTTTGTGTTGATCTTTTCATTTTTGCTGATTATCAGTGAATTCAACATTTATAGACTAATAATAATTTTTAAAAAGTGCTGCACCAGAAGTGTACAAATAAAAATGAAATGAAAAAATATATGAAATTTAAAATAATAATAATAATAAAAAAAACAAAGATTCAGGCATGTTCTTTGCAAAAATGCTTTGGTTGGATGAGTATGGTTGTGCAGTCCGTGCGTGCGTGTGGTGAGTTGGAGAGGGCTTGTGTTAACGGATCACAAATATGCATGGATACCGTTGTAGGTATTGTAGGTATGTTCAGGCAGTCCCTTGAGAAAATCTGAAGCCATTGTGAATGGAATTCGTAGGGAAGGTCACAGGTGTAGGGGTGGGGTGGGGTCAGACCTTTAGCTTTCGGTTAAGACTGCATTCATTGTATTACTGTAAGGGTTTGGATGGGCTCTTAAGTTTGTTTTGGCTGAAACAGGTTGAGCTTTATTTCAGTTGTCCATGTATTTTTCTCTATTATGTTTTAACATTTGTTAATCATGTGGTTCATGCGCCAAACATGCTAAGGTGTCGATGCTATGGACCATTCTGACTGAATATGTTTTAGTGCTTACATATCACCACTTCTTTTCAAGGACATATTTTATGTGTATTAACATACAGTAACGGATGTTGGCAATAAATAGTGTAATTATTTTACTAAAACATAAATGCATATTATAATTAATTTTTAAAACTGAAAAGAGTACTTGCACTTGACTGTGATGACAAATGTATTTGTTACTCTGTTTACAGCAACTGTTCCAAAGTTATTTTTATGTTGAATCATCCATCGATGAGTGGGTTGGCTACTGTGAATGAGAGCTGGGACAGACACCTGCACTGCTGACAGGAGAGCATTGTTGAATTAGTTTGTGTGTAGGAGGATGAGTGAGGAGAGTTCGATATGAAAAGCACAGAGGTGTATAGTATTCTATTCCACAAATAAAGTGCGCAGAATTCAGAGACCGGTGTCGGCTTTCCTTTCCCATTTTTGGCAGAGAAAACACCAGAAACTGCCGAAGATGTAAACATAACCCTTTGGACCAGCTTGCAGTCGTGCATTCTCAATTTCCATTTGACAATGAAACAAATTCAATGAATACAGATAGATTGCATGTATAGGACATTGTGCATGTTCTATATATTTCTATAGGGGTGTTGGAACAATTCAAGCTTAGAATTGAGTTCTCAGTTCTCACTATGGGAGTAAATCTCTTGCAATAAGCCATCATGACCTGTTTCATCAGAGTGTGCTTTTGTACAGCAGTGATGCACAATTAATAAATCCGACATGTGCATTCTTAATTCAAGGCTTCATCACTCTTGTTTGTCTTCTAACAGATCAGTCACATACTGCAGTGTTACCCCCCCCCCCCCTCCAAAAAAAAAGAAAAGAAAACGTCCACACTCTCATCCGAACACAATGCCAGATCAAGTTGCTATGAGATTTAAAAACCTATCCCAGCCAATTTAAATACAAGTTGACTGAAAGTATTCCTAATCATTCTCTCACCTGCTTACTCAAGTGATTTTTTGTCTGTCATCCCTTTAGTCATTTCTATCACTTGTTTATTTTACTCAGAGCACTCACAAGCGAGAATGGAAATGCACCAGGGAGGAGAGAAGACTTAGCCAAGCGTAGCCTCCTTAATCCTCTCTAGAACACGGCATGCCGGAATTGCCTCGAAGATCTTCAAAAATCCTTTGGATGTGTGTCATAATCTCTGAAATAATGCTGTGTGACATATGTATGTGCTATGCTAAAATACCATCTCATCCTATCCTCTCCCACGGGCCTTCCTGGTCTACCTGGGAGGAAGGAGCTGTATTTGCATAGAAAAACAAAGGCTTAACTCTGTAGAAAGCCTTTTAAACTTTAAACAGGATATTTCTGTTTGGTTCTGTAAGCTTTTTCAAATCATGTAAATGTATAATTAAGTTAAAAATATACATTTCAAAATGATCAAAAGGACTGTTGTGGCTGTTTTAGTGTTAAAGCAACACAATGCAAGAATCGGTATATTTGTGTGTCTCTTGGCGACAATTCCAAACATACCCATTTGATGCTATGGTAGTGCCGTGTTAAAATGAGCCACAGAGTTATTGTACATAGTGCAATAATCAAGAACTACGTAGATATAGTGTTGCTTTAAAACAACCAAACTTCTGCTTATGGCCAAATCAAAAACTAAAAAAACAAATAACACTCATGGGTTGTAATGAAATTCCACTTCCATGACTAGAAAAGAGAAAAAGTTGTCTTGAGGTAGTCAGAACAGAAGTCACATGAGCTAATGTGTAATTTTGAATGGAACCCTTTTATGCTGAGTTAAACCGATAAACTCTGGCAAGAGTTATCAGTGTGTTTTTAAACATTATTGTGCAGTGCCTTGTTGTCGTGTGTGTGTGTGTGTGTGTGTGTGTGTGTGTGTTTGTGTGTGTGTGGCTCGCCCAGATATTCCACGAGCCCAATAGCTTTGTTATTGCAGTTGGCATGAAGACATGGGGCTCTTCTCTTATGAGGTTTATACCTTCTCTGAGTTAACTTAATGGCTTGTTGCTAATACACATTCTTATACCCAGGACATTTAACCAAATTAAACAAAAGTAACAAAAATAACTCATGTGTCAGTATTTCACCTACATTGATGACATTTTCTTTTGACTTGAGGTTATCTAGTCTATAAATGCACAATAGCATAACATAGTTCTGTTCATAGTTCTGCTACTAGATTTAGTAGCATAACATAGTTCTGTAATACAGTAATTTGTTTATTAATCCCTGATTAATTCATTCACCATTAAAGAGTCTTCTTATACTGAAGGAGACCTTTTGATATTAATTAGCAAAATCACATGATTGTTTCAAGACCACTTCTTATCTTTCAACCATTCCTCTTTAATGTATTCCTTTGCTAGGCTACCACAGTTTATGTTACCCAGCATGTTGGGAGTAGCACATCCTGACCACCAGGGGGAGTTCATTGCACTGTGGTTACACAGCAGTCTTGGGGAAACTCACAAAACAGGCGAGTGCTGGTACTGAGCTCAGCCAGAGACATGCCCTGGGCCATCTAATGCCAGCCCGGATCTACCGTTCACCATCATTTTTAGGATAAAAATTTTTTTTTTTATCTTTAACTTTAACAATTTAGGCCTACTGCTGGCTTTTCCTTCGGCACCTGTCCATTTCTGGATCCTGAGAATCCTCTACCCCCACAGATGGCCCTCCCATTACACATGTTTGCCGCCACATTTTTCGCTCTTACAGCACCCCTGGGAGTGGGACTGCACTAATATTTTCCACTGCAGGCTATTCCTGGGTGTACGTGTACTTGTGAAACACAGCAGGCCCTTGTGTGTATACTACCGCTGAGAGACATATGAATGGGGATGAACAGAAATTAACAACGTGTGTGCTGTCATGTTTATGAATTTGTGAATTCATAAGATGGCTGTTTAAAAAAAAAAAAATGTTCATTCATATGGACTCGAATATCAATGTTTGCTCTCTACTCTACTCTACTCTACTCTACTCTACTCTACTCTCTCTCTCTCTCTCTGTCTCTCGCTTGATGGTCTTTTGGGCCCCCACCGTCGACTTCAAGGTAGCCTTAACCCTAACCCTAACCCTAACCCTTGCCTATCTCTATATCGTCTTCCAGGCAGCGCTGCCTTGAAGTTGGCGGTGGGGACCCATAAGACCATATAGCCCCCCCCCCCCCTCTCTCTCATACACACACACAGAAAGACACAACACACAACACACACAGATACATTTTGAATATGACTGTCAACTTGTTCAAATGTCACTCAGCAGAGCTATAATATGAAGTTTGGTTCCAAAATGGTATATCTACACAATATAATTGTGTATTTCAGGTAATATCACTCAAATTGCAGTTGTGCTGTTTTGATTGAGTGAAGATAATCAAATAATTAGAAATAATTGTTCTAATAGTTCTACTGAAATTACTTCAAAAACAACATGTAAAAAAAAATATTTCTGAAAATTCATTAAAATGGTGTAAAATAATATATATGTTATGTGTTTTTATAGAGTGATGTGGTTGAAACACTAGCAAGATGCCTTCATTACTCTGGGTAGTGTGAGAATGAAAGTGAACCGAGACTAACAGTGTTTCCACCGAAAGAAGCTGGTTTTGCAGTGCATGTCAAAACCAGATACCCATTAGAGATGGCTGATAGCTGGGTGTGTCATAAAGATTGCAGATTGCAGTTGTGCTGTTTTGATTGAGTGAAGATAATCAAATAACAACACCCAATTACAGTTCTACTGAAATTACTTGGAGAACAACATATAAAAAAATATTTCTGAAAATTCATTAAAACAACATTAATATATATTAATGTTGTGTGTTTTTATAGAGTGATGTGGATGAAACACTAGCAAGATGCCTTCATTACTCTGGGTAGTGTGAGAATGAAAGTGAACAGAGACTAGTGTTTCCACCGAAAGAAGCTGGTTGCAGTGCATGTCAAAACCAGATACCCATTAGAGATGGCTGCTAGCTGGGTGTGTCATAAAAAGCACACAGCAGCAAAGCATTACTTAATGTCTAATCAATGTTTCTCACATCAGATACACAGGTCATTTCACTATTAGGGTGTTTGATATCACCAACATATTATTGAGATTACCCATGACATGTTGACAATGAACAGGTTTTTCTTACATCCTACAACAGAACAGACGAGTATTTATTGAAAAACAAATAACTCAAAAAATAACACTTCAAGAGGGCTTCATCAGTTCTTTAGTGCACAGCTGTACAATGTTCACATCACGCCTGGTTCACACCACTGAGTCACTGCCTCTGTCCCTGTTTTTAAAAAACATAAACAATACTTCATGTAAAATCTCCAGATAAGTTGCTTATAGCAATGTTGTGGGTGGAAAAGCCACACAAAGTTTTCTTCTCCTGCCAATGTAAGAAACTCTCTTGTGATGACTAACCGATGCAATGAGTAATGTGCTTAATTATCAGATGATGAAGGGGAAAAAACTGAGCCTTTATGCTCATCAGAGCATCAGAAAAGCTTCATTTCTGGAGAAAGCTGTGCTACATCCCCCAGCACTGGCTATCTTTAGAAAGCAGCCCCTGCGTACTTCTGAGAAGTGTGCGGTTGCTAAGCATGAGCGCGCTACTGAGCGTGTGCAGGAGAGAGAGACCACAGAAGCCACGGCCTGCTGAGTTTCCTTAGCTGGCAGTTCTCATCACCACCACCACACAAGACGCCTCCCCTGAGGAGGGAGGGGGGCCTGGCATGCTTTGTGGCAGTGACATCTAGCTGCAAGGAACACTATCCCTGATGCAACAAGCAAAGGGCAAACACATTAATAACTAAATGTACAAAATGTACCAAATATGCCACCCTGTTTGTGGACACCTTAAAAAGATACGGATAATTGTTTTAATTCTCTTTATTTGCCATGCTACTCTTGATAATTGTTTTGAAGTCTGGAAATCTGCTAATTATTTACAAAAACATGATATGTGGAATGCAACATGGTTACCTAATCACAATTAGAATGGCAGCCGTGGCCTACTGGTTAGCGCTTTGGACTTGTAACCGGAGGGTTGCCGGTTTGAACCCCGACCAGTAGGAATGGCTGAAGTGCCCTTGAGCAAGGCACCTAACCCCTCACTGCTCCCCGCGCGCCGCTGTTGTAGCAGGCAGCTCACTGCGCTGGGATTAGTGTGTGCTTCACCTCACTGTGTGTTCACTAATTCACGGATTGGGATAAATGCAGAGACCAAATTTTCCTCACGGGATCAAAAGAGTATATATACTTATACTTATACTTAAATGAATCTCAAATTATATACTTTTATTCTTCATATGTTAAATATGAACATTGTCAGAGGGTAGACTGTGGCTTGGTTATAACCATGGAGTTTTACACATCCACTGTTTTACAGTGTTACAGTGTTAAGTGTTTCGGTATACAGTGTTACAGTGTTAAGTGTTTTAGGTATAATAATATAATTTATTGCTATATATAGTATATGTTATAATAACATAGATTATTATTCCTATAATTAAATTATATATTCCCAATCATCTTGTCAGAGGTAGAGGTTTCATATCTCAATATACTGTTTCTCAGTAAGTATTAAGCAGATTTTATTTTGCGTTTAGGAAAAAGTAAAATGTACAAACCTAATTTTTATTCATTTTACTTTATTTTAAATTTGTTTTTCAACCAATCTAAAGTTATTAACCAATCTAAAGTTATTATTATTATTTACTGAATGTTAAAGTTGTCTGATAATTAGCAGACACTTTTATACATAGCAACACATACTCCGAGGTTTGGATTGGTTCAGCAATCGAACCCAAATTGACTGTTTGTCGGTCGGTGATGTTACCACTTCTCCACCTCACCAACATGAATGAAACATACATCACAGCGTCAGTTAATGTTTAATAACATCAATGCAACAGCAAAATGCAGTCAGAGCATGAGTTCACTTGAAACTGTCTGGGCCTTTTGAAAGAAAACTTTTGAGGACTTGCTATTTCCACGTTATCAGCACTCTTTATTTCAGAGTCGTTATATAAGTGTATCTGTTTTACAATGTTGGAGTCAGATGGAACTCTGTGCGGGTTTTTAATCTGAACATCAGAGCGTTTCCCTCTCCTTTCTCAGCACTGCGCGCTCAGCTACGGCACCTAATTTCACCACATCCCTCCGCCTCACTACACCAGACGCGGCAATGTGACAAACCAAATTAGAATACTAGTACATCCTCTCAAATGTACAGTTTAAACCAGTTGTATTTAATCTATGCTGAATTTACCTGGGTTGTATTGACCTACTGCTTGACACATACCAATATCTTTTTAGGTTCTGTTCTATTTATATTTCTAAACACAAAATTTCAGCGGCAAAATAGCAGTGGTTCTTAAACTGGGGGTCGGGACCCCTAGGGGGGTTGCCAAAAGTTTTGGAGGGGTCGCTAAATGATTTGCAGTCTGGATTAAAGACATTTTTCCTAAAGGTTTTTAGTCAAAGGCCATTGACATAATGCCTTTGGTGTTTACACAGTCTATGAGAAAAGACATTTTCTGCCTTTGCTGAGACTTGGCTCATGTTTTTTGGGGGGGTCGCCAGACAAAAAGAACCACTGCCCTATAGGATAGGCTGTATGACTTCACCTCCTTGCTGTTGAATGCAAGTCTCGGAGGCCCCTGTGGAGAGTACTTGTTTCTCAGCTGGCATAATTGGAACATTCACAAAACATAATGCAGCAGAATCAGCAAGGGTGGTGCCAGCAAGTAATAAAGCACAAAAAGTCATCAAAAGCAATCAGAGCTGAGCCCCATATCTGTCCCAGTTAATTAAGATAGCCATCTACAGGTGACTATGACAGAGGGGCCAAGTGTCCCACCATGCAGATACATTTTCAATTAGAACAGCATTTTGGTTTGTCTAATAGCAATGGAACTGTGCACTGTTGTATATAGGCTAAATGTGCAGTACTGTTGTATATTATGGTGATATATCATTACCCAAGGGATGCCGTGCAGGGTAGGGAGAGGCGTAAATAACCACATGCAAGCCAATGAATGAATGAATGAATGAATGAATGAATCATCACCATTTTACTTTGTACCTTTATTCCATTCGAAATTCGTTTAATAGGCTACATGCATATGCTTCAAAAATGCAAAACAAGTTTACCTATTACATGCACCACTGTCAGTCTAGTCACACTTAATATAATAATAATAATAATAATAATAATAATAATAATAATAATAATAATAATAAGATACAATTAATATTTGAGAAAATATTGATGAATCAACTGTGTAGATGTGTGCTTGTAAAATTCTCCTTAGTAAAAGTATTATTTTGCAACAATATGAGTGCCAGATGGTTATTATGTGCTTACCATCGCATATTTGTCTGTAAAATTGCTTATATGGGGGTTAATGGGGGTTATGGGGGTTAAAATTTAGGAAATCATTCTAATACAGATATTTCTTAATTCTAATACATTTGTCCATGACTAGGCCTGACATTTGTAGGGTTAAATGTGTTTAAAAATGTGTTTTCTACAGTCTATCTCACCCGCTGTTCTACCAGCAATCACTTATCTTCATCAGAATAATCTACTAGACCCTATGCAGTCTGGTTTCAAGAGTGGTCATTCTACTGAAACTGCTCTTCTGTCTGTGACTGAAGCATTGAGAGTAGCTAAGTCCTCTGCTCAGTCATCAGTATTAATTCTACTAGATTTATCTGCAGCCTTTGATACTGTTAACCATGACATTCTCCTATCTATACTATCTGAACTGGGAATTTCTGGAAAAGCTCTTGATTGGTTTGAATCTTACCTTAAAGGACGTTCTTTCAACGTGTCTTGGCAGGGACAGGTATCTAAGTCTCATGACCTCACCACAGGTGTGCCTCAGGGATCAGTATTAGGACCCTTGCTTTTCTCTATTTACACCACTTCCTTAGGTGATACCATTCGCTCCCATGGATTTGACTATCACTGTTATGCAGACAACACTCAACTTTACCTGTCTTTCCCACCTGATGACTCTAGTGCTTCCCACCGGATTTCTGCATGCCTTAAGGATATTTCAGCCTGGATGAAAGATCGGCACCTTCAGCTTAATCTCTCAGAAACTGAGTTTTTGGTGTTTCCAGCTAAACTTGGGCGTTGTAATTGATGACCGACTTAACTTCTCTGAGCATATAGCTTCTATTGCAAAATCATGTCGGTTTATGCTTTACAACATTAGGAAGATCAGACCTTATCTGACACAAGACACAACTTCTTGTTCAGACCATGGTCATCTCTAAGTTGGACTATTGTAATTCACTATTAGCTGGCTTACCCGCTTGTGTAACAAGATTATTACAGCTGATTCAGAATGCTGGAGCACGCCTGGTCTTCAATCAGCCAAAGAGGACACATGTAACTCCTCTCCTAGTTACTCTCCATTGGCTCCCTATAGTAGCCAGAATTAAATTTAAATCTCTCACTTTGGCCTATAGGACACTAACTGGATCTGCTCCTAGTTATTTTAATTCAATAATCAAGCCTTACATCCCCAACCGCCCACTGCGGTCTTCTGGTGAGCGTCTGTTGTGTCGACCAGTCATGAAAACTGGGTCTAATTCCAGACTCTTTTCTTCAGTGGTTCCATGTTGGTGGAATGAATTGCCCAGTGCTCTCCGTTCCTGTGGTAGTTTTGGGTCGTTTAAGAGGGGTCTAAAGACATTCCTATTCACATATACTTAGTTGTTTAAGCGCTTATGTGTTATGGTTTGTATAATGTTGTTTTATTTCAATTGGGCTGTTAATTAAATTTTTGTTTATTATTGATATTATTATTATTATTATTATTGTTGTTTATTATTGATATTCTCCTTAATGTAGTCTTAGCATGTCATTGTTTTTATATTATTGATTGAATGGACATTATTGTTTTATTATTGCCTTTCCCCTTTTTTTTCCATTGCTTTTTATTAGGCTATTGATTGAATTGATATTATTGTGTATTATAACTATTCTCCTTATTATATTTGACCTACATTCTAATCTGTTCCCTGTTCAATTTTAAATATTATTATGTTGTTTTTATTTATGTGTCGCTTTGGACAAAGGCGTCTGCTAAATCCATAACCATAACCATAACCATAAAAATGTATTGACTGATTCATCCTGAGATGGCACGATAGGTGTTCAGATTCAAGAATAATTTTTCCTAGATTGTCCCAAATATATTACTCTTCGTCACTGTCATCATGGTGGATGTTCTTCAGTGGTGCACATCAATACTTTCTAATGAGAACAGACTCGGGCACTTCACAGCTATCATAACTCCAGACACACTGCAACTTCTCAGCTGGTCAATCAATAACACAGTGTCAATAGCAACATATCCATTCCAGCATTCCAATAACAGGTCTGATGTTCCACAAGCAATGTATTATTTAATAAATGAATGTTATACCGTAGCAGATGTCTCTTTACGGATCATGGCCGGCTGCAGCTTTTACAGTAGAATTCTAACAAGCCGTTGACAGCAGCTATGGGGTATAGAGAATTAAACCTAATGCTCTGCAGTGTTTTAAAGCAGCACTAAAGAACATGTGCTCTTGGGGTCCCCCTACAGTTGAGAAGCGCAATAATGAATGCACTTGTTAAAATAATAAATGTGCTTCTTTGTAACAAACTAAACATAACTCATATACAATAGAGGGAATGCATGAACAGCAGTCTGTAGAAAGAGAGCTCTGAATTCCTGTAAGTAGCCTATATATTTGTACTCTTCTGTCTATAGCATATAGCAGCTCTTTTCCATTTTGATTTCTGTTGGAGATTCAAATAGAATGCTGCCATTCAATTTGTCAGTAATAATAACCAAGATGACTTATGCTGTGTGTTTGTGTGCATAGTGAACATTATATCTTCAGAACTTGTTGCCAGAAGTAAATTATTTTAAAAGAGAAGTCCGCACACTCTTGGTAATTTCTTTTCTTATATTATTTTCTCATGTTTGAATGTTGAATGACGTTTCAACCTATTGGTCACAGGCATTGCACATGGTGCAAATCACTTGGCCTATGGGTGAAGCCAGTTCATTATCTGATTGACCTTTGCAGGAAGGCATGTATGGAGACAATCCTGTGCCATAAAAAAATGGCAAACAAATGCATAAGATAAAAACTAGACACAGCAATCAGTTAATGAGCTGGCTCCACCCATAGTGTTCCGACCCGATATAGCAACTTCCCTATAGTTAGGGAAAGTTAGACTTTTTTTCCGCCAATCTGCAAAAAAATTTCTTACCAATAGCTTTTTTTACTATGTGTTCCTATAGGTGTCTAGTAACACCTCGCAATTTATCCACGGCCAAATCCTCGGGAAAACACCTGGAGAGCCATCAAGTTTGTGGTGCCCAGAGGGACTGGGCGAAAATAATGAAAACATTTTGTTGACCAATATTAGCTTTTGAGATGTCTAACTAGGGGTTTTTAGGGGTGCTGAATCTATCCCAGCCATACGTTTTGAGTAAAAATTACTCCAAGTCCATAAAAAATCCATAACAAGTGGTTTTATTGAACAATTACAAAACAAAACTTTCTTAATCAGTTTAAAATTTAACAAACCTCATCCCTCAACTCCCCTGCACTTCCTCACTCCTGTTATCTTCTGGCTGGTTGATGTTCTGACAAGAGTTACCATGACAGTTCCAACAAGCAGAAATACACTTGACTCCTTGCTTTTTACAGCAGCACCTGAGAGTGTCACAGACGCCTGCACAGTTGCAGCTGACAAACTTCAGAAGGTAGTCTGGTGCAATGGGATCTGGTGTGACTGGTGCATAATCATGTTCTCCTTGTTTCTATCCACACTCAAGGACATCTAGTGATGGATTTTGTAGCAGTAGCCAATCTCTGGTCTGGAGATATGCCCGCAGAGAGTGCTATGCTGCACCTCCTGTAGTCGGAGGTAGTTTCTAGGCTTGACACTAGTTATGTTGTCCTCATGAGTTTTACATGTTGCTTACTGTCCACCCTCAACATTGGACACTCTTTTCTCTCTCTATCTATCTCTCTCTCTCACACACACACACATTTATGCACATTGACTCTCTCACGAACACATTCACAACCACACACCCACACATCTATGCACATTGACTCTCTCACAAACACATTCACAACCACCCACCCACCCACACCCACACAAACACATATGCACACACTTAGAAATAAAGTTCATGTTTGTCAAATTTGACAAATTATTTTCAAATATCATTTTCATCAAACCCTAATCTTAAAGTTTTGGATTCATTTAATTTTGAAAGAGTATTAACTGAATTTGGGTAAAATTGTCAACACGGTGTAACCACAAAAACATGAACCAAATAATGACACTTGCTGAAAAAAATCTGAAATTCTCTCCAAAATCCCTTCTAAAATAATCTGGCATGATCTTGCACAAGAACTTTTCTATATTTAATACAAGTAATGAAACCCCATTGTTCTGAATGTTTGAATTAATATGGGGAATCGTGTCTGTCACATTAACCACTTAAAATGTCAAGTGGTGTAACCACCATTTAAGGAGCAATTTTGTATTTATTATGTCAGAGAATTATGTGACAGGAAATTATGTCATAGAGAAGGACCCTTCAAGACCCCAACTGCTATGAGTCAAGGTTAGCAACTCTCTTAAAGTAACATAATAGTGTTTTTAGGCCATGGCCAGGCAAGCTTAGGTTACATGTCAAATGGTATGACCTTTTAAAAATGTTGATAAATCATAATAATCATAAAATATTCAATTTAATGTAAAAACTGTGTTTGAATATTCACATAAAGGTGGAGTGTGTACATAGTTGTCCACAATAATGCCTGCAAATTTTGCTTTTAAATAGAAATGTCAAATGGTGTAACCGGTTACACCATTTGACTCTTTTCTGTTTGAGACCAGTTTGATCAGATTCAGGGCCAAGAGTATGTAATTTTAGGTGCCAATTATATTATTTTTATAATTTAAATAGTGACTAACTGTTTAGCATGAACAATAGCTTTAAAAGGGTTTAATTAGATTGCAATTTAAGCGATTTTTGAAATGTCAAAGCTTTTCATTTTAAATTTAAACTTCCATAATTATTTTTTAATATTTTATTATGATGCATGTAAACAGTATGTTCAAATTATAAATAAATAATATACATACATTTATTATATATAAAATGTGCCTCTTGGCACAATGGATGCCACTTACAAGCAAGAAAAACTTGTCTCGCCACAGAGTGCATGTGAACGCAGATCCTGCTGTTGGTTGGTTGTTAAGAAATGATCATACCCACTTTTTCACTCACTCTTATTCTCTCTCACACACACTTTGGGCCCTAATTTAGCAATATAAAATGCATGGTCACTAGCAAATAGCGTAAATACATTTAGGGGTTTGTCCAGTCCACATTCGGGGTGGTTTTGTTATCAAACGCCAGGTGCCTGGCGCAAAAAGATGGCTCTTATGTTTCTTAATCAGTCAACATCCTTTAAACCAATGAGGAGGACATCTGTCATTCCATTTAACAGCAAGCAGGGCAACTTCAAACAGCGCATCAGTATTTTGATAGTCAGCGGTGTATTTGAAGGAATCTGCTTGTACGCAAGACCGTATTCCACTAAGCCATTCTTTACTAAAACCACTAAGCCATTCTTTACTAAAACCGAGTAGAGTATAGGCTACACACATCTGCACTTGTCTATTAATTGAACATATAGGCAAAGTGAAACTAACTTCACTGTGGTGTCATGGTCAACGACAAAACAGTTATACACAGTTAATTACTTTCAATATTGACTGACAATGGGTTACCAGCAAAAACATAGCCTGAAAAAAGCAAAACTTCCCCCTATAATGTTCGAATGACTAAACAAATAACCTAAGGACATTTATTCTGCAGAGGAATTGCTGCTTACATCTCGTGACAGTGACGTGTTTCATATGCGCCTTTCACTATAGACCAGGCTTTTCTTGAAGTTTGGCATAATGCTTTTTAGACGGTATAAGATTTTTAGATCATGTGCCAGACCACACCTTATGTCGGTAATTGCCACACCCCTGGGTGCATTATTTAATAAAAGTGTAAGATAGGAAAAAACTTTGCGTCAGAATAATAATATGCTTTGCGCTAGGTTTTGCATCGCGAAAATAGGGCCCTTTATCTCACTCTCTTTGAAAATAATGGGTATAGAGTAGACTGAAATTGTATGAGAACTGAATTGAAATCAAATAGAACACAAGTTTCTTCATTGATGTTATGAAATGATATTTGATATGGAATATGATGAATGACA
This sequence comes from Alosa sapidissima, assembly GCF_018492685.1. Taxonomy (NCBI): domain Eukaryota; kingdom Metazoa; phylum Chordata; class Actinopteri; order Clupeiformes; family Clupeidae; genus Alosa; species Alosa sapidissima. The sequence continues at coordinate 23,838,270 of NC_055963.1, forward strand.
TGAATACATATCAAAATATCCAATTCAGTTTACCTTGATGCCTATTTTCTGTGTCAATTTCTTGTCCTATTGCTATAAACATTTTATGGTCAATTGGTGTAACCAGTATTTTGTCTAAAATACTAATAATGTACAAAAAATGTATATGGATAATGATTTAATACTCTACTTTACTGTAATAATGGTTGTTTCAACCATTTTTACTCAAATGGTCAAAGAATAGACAGAAAACAAGATGTTTACAGCATATGGTCTTGGCTCAGTACAATGAAAAACCCATATAATTTAAATTTAGAAATAAATATAATAAAACATATTCTCATAGGATATTACAAAATAAACTAATAATTTCATGAGAGCAATTGCATGAACTCTAGGAGGTGTGAAATATTAGATATTTGTCATTTTTGTGGTTACACCATTTGACAATTTAACAGGCTGTTAGTTCTATTTTTTGTTAAAAAATAGCATACACGTCATATTAAATAATATGAATACAACAGAAATACAAAGTATACACTTTAGCAAACCTCAGGCATGTTTTGTTTTAAAGGTTTAAACATATTTTTAATTTTCTCATCTTACCAACCCTTATCTGTCACTGACCCACATACAAAAAATATATATTGACAAAATATATATTGACAAATATGACAAAAATATATCATTTGGACACTTAAAATATAATTCAATATATTTTTCCAAATAAGTACTCTTACCGACCCACACTCCGTCAGTCTCCATATCTTAACATGGCAAAAGTCAATCTCCTACTAAACTTATCTTTCTTAAACTGCTGTTCAATGTCCCACCCCCTTAAATTATAGTATAAACAGATGAATGCACAAGGCTATTGACCATTCATTTGGGTCCAGACCAGAGCAGAGTGTGTGCAGACTGCAGAGTGCTATTTCTTATGATGGACCTGGGCCAGCCTGGACCAACATCCCTGCGATGGACCTGGACCAGCTTCACTGTGATGGACCTGGGTCAACTTCCTTATGATGGACCTGGACCAACTTCCCTGTGATGGACCTGGACCGGCTTCACTGTGATGGGCCTGAACCAGCTTCACTGTGATGGGCCTGGACCAGCTTCCTTATGATGGACCTGAAACAGCTTCACTGTGATGGACCTGGACCAGCTTCCCTGTGATGGACCTGAACCAACTTCCATGTGATGGACCTGAACCAACTTCCCTGTGATAGACCTAGACAAACTTCCCTATGATGGACCTGGAATAAACAAAGCAGAAAAAATATTTTGCAGCTTTTTGTATAAAGGTTTAAACATGGCAAGTTTCTTAGAAATGTAGCAAGAAAAAAATCTGTCTAACGACAACTGACAGATCTGTATTCCCTATTAGCAAGCTATTTTTTGTACATGTATTTTACCTAGCCTAGCAGCTAACATTAGCATGAATTACCATGGCAACAAGATTGCTAAATGAGCTTCAAAGCTATATCAACGATTGGGTCTCTTCTTGGTAATAGGCTAAGCAGTGACTTTTGTTTGTTGTACATCTTCCAGGAGTGACATCACCATGTTGGTCCAGGACCGTCTTTACAATGTTGGTCCGGGATCAACATGGCGATGTTGGTCCAGGATTAACATTGTAAAAACCGTGCTGGACTAAAATTCTAAAGACGGTCCCTGACCAACATTGTAAAGACAACATTGTAAAGTCAGTCCTGGACCAACATTGTAATGACGGTCCTGTACAAACATGACAATGTCGGTCCTGGACCAACATTGTAAAGACGGTCCTGGACAAACATGACAATATGGGTCCTGGACCAACATTGTAGACGGTCCTGGACCAACATTGTAATGATGGTCCTGGACAAACAGGACAATGTGGGTCCTGGACCAACATTGTAATGACGGTCCTGGACAAACATGACAATGTTGGTCCTGGACCAACATTGTAAAGTCGGTCCTGGAACAACATTCTAATGGTGGTCCAAGACCAACATGACAACGTCGCTCCAGGACCATGTACAAACAAAAGCTACTGCTTTAGCCTAATACCAAGCTACATTAGTAATCCAAAAGCGTGGTCCTTAGCCAGTGAACTAACATAATACCGGCTTGGCACTTCACATAGTTGCATGCTGCACCTACCTATTAGCAAGCTAATTTGGTAGCATAAATGTATGTTCCCTAGCCTAGCCTAACATAATAGCATGCAGCACCAAGATTGCTAAATGAGCTTCAAAGCTAATTCAACTACTGTATCCCTTTGAAATAAGTTATTTAAAAGATGCATAGCCACTGAATTACCTATTAGGAAGCTAATGTATTACAGTAAATGTATGGTCCCTAGCCTGGAACCAAGTCAGCTAAAACGAAAATAAAAAGAATCAAAGGTGCATACATTCAGATTCCACTCAGAATTATTTTATTTTACAGCTAATTTACACACAAATATGCAAGGACCTACCTGTATTGAGATACAAGTTGGTGATCCACTGGTTGTTTCTGGAGGGAAATTTCAAAATGGCAATGGGAGAAGCAGAAGGCTCACATTGAAGACATCACAAGGCTGTGATTGGTTAAAGAGTTGTTGGTCCAGGACCGTCATTAGAATGTTGGTCCAGGAACAACTCTTACTTGAACAAATCACGGTCACCGTTGTACTACAGTTAAGCAAGTACACTTGACATTTTTTTAAAACACTTTACAATGCAGTATTTCTTTTATTGCTTCTATATCTCACAACATTTCCTATCTGTGATCCGTACATATAAACTTAGATTTGTCTGTCCTTGATATCATTTTCACTTCCATTCACTTTTTGTTTCCTTTTTACAACTATGGCTTTTCCTTTGAATTTACCCAGAAGGACTGGGCAGGGCTCTACTCTTTAAAATAAGACTGGTGATTTCTGTGTACTACGTTGTAAAGTACACACATGCATGAGGAATGCATGAGGCATGAGGCATCTGTCTCTCAAATCAGAACCTCCTGCCTGCCCTTGTGTCCTGGTTCAAGGCAGTTTGTTGAGTTTTGTTCTCTGAAGTGCATATTTTTGAATTTCTGATGAGTTTTTGAACGAAGCTCTTTTTAAATTTTTTTTATTTTTTATTTCGAATCCAGAAGTGCTGATGCTCCAGATACGGAGCCGGTTGTAGTGTACGTTTTCAGCTACACAGACATTCAGTAATTGCATAAAGGCTTTCTCGTGATGAATAAGCATTTTAAATACGATGTAGTTCATCAACATGAAGTGTAAATGCCTAAATGTCTAAATTAAAAGGCATGGTAGCAGAAAGTGGTCCATTTAAGTCTGTTGTTTCAGACATTTACAACATACACAAAAACTGTGATGAACTGCCCTACTTGTGATTGTTTAGAGATTTTAAAGGTTTTATAACAATGCTACAACTTCTTTGGCTATTCTACAATCTACAGTATTCACCTTTTCAGCGCCAGTAGGCTACTTTCTGTGCAGCCGCACACACACACACACAGGCATGCCAAACAAGCATACACAAACGTTTCAAGAGTGTGGGCTGGAGTAAAAGATGGAGACAAATTGATTAGTGGGATTTATTTTCGCGGAAAGGATGTACAGGACTGAGCGGCGGTCATATTTTGTACCGCTGTGCGGTACATCTAGTTTTTCATTTGAGTACATCCACCACCTTAGGGTGTTCTCAATCATGTAGTTAAGACTCTGACAAAAATGGCAGAGCTATGCAGTGGACACGTCATTCTAATGAAACCTTTTCCCATGCCAGCCTGTCATTTCTTTCCAGCAAACTAGCACAGAGGCATGCTGAGAGAGGGAATGGCAGGTATAGGCCTAGCCCTTTCATGGCCCCAGGTATATGCCTAGCCCTTTCATGGCCCCAGGTATAGGCCTAGCCCTTTCATGGTCCCAGGTATAGGCCTAGACCTTTCATGGCCCCAGGTATAGGCCTAGACCTTTCATGGCCCCAGGTATAGGCCTAGCCCTTTTATGGCCCCAGGTATAGGCCTAGCCCTTTCATGGCCCCAGGTATAGGCCTTTAGGGCCCCAGGTATAGGCCTTTATGGCCCCAGGTATAGGCCTAGACCTTTCATGGCCCCAGGTATAGGCCTTTATGGCCCCAGGTATAGGCCTAGCCCTTTCATGGCCCCAGGTATAGGCCTTTATGGCCCCAGGTATAGGCCTAGCCCTTTCATGGCCCCAGGTATAGGCCTAGCCCTTTCATGGCCCCAGGTATAGGCCTTTATGGCCCCAGGTATAGGCCTAGCCCTTTCATGGCCCCAGGTATAGGCCTTTATGGCCCCAGGTACAGGCCTAGCCCTTTCATGGCCCCAGGTGGTCAGTCTGGTAAACTGTGGGCACCTGCCCTTGAGGCCCTTTACTCCACATCTCCCACCAGCCTGTGAATAAAGGCAGGTGATGTTGCCACTGATGTTGCTACTCATCCGTTACCGTCACCGTCACCGTCATATTATCTTCAATCAATGCAGCATGTCCGTTTGAGCTCCAAGGCACTCTCTGTCTCAAAATAGTTAAAAAAAACTTTATTTTCATGGCTTGGTCATTTTAAACATTTTAGAACACTCTGATGCATCTCAGCATCAAGCTTTCATCAGGGAGTCCAACAACAATCTTACTGAACGTTTAGATTAGTGTAGGTGAACACAGGAAGAGAGGAGAGGCCCTAACATGGGTGAAGCACATGAAATGCAGGATGCCGAGACAGAGGCTTCATCTGCTGATGTCATGATTCACATTATAAACCCATGCACCTTTGCTCTGAGCCGTAGTGTTACCTCCCCTTTGCAATGATGATTTTCTTACTACTATACTTGCACATACAGACCATCCATGGTAAGATCTTTTTTATTTACTTTACTTAAACACTAGCATACTTATATAAATATATGTTATATTTTTTATACAAATGTATATATATATATTTAGAATTTATCAAAGTGGTGTTTGCAAGTGTAAAGTTGTAAAGAGTTTGGCAGATTTAGTATGATTTCTGTGATATCAATTGACACCTTCAGAATGCAATTACTTTGTATATTGTGTTTCTTTAAAATAAAATTAAATGTATATTCAGTTTCGCCTTATAAAACATATTTTATTATATATCTGACAAAAATAAATCACCATCATGTTTTATGATATCTGATTCAAACTGTAGACCATTTTTAAGGGTGAGCAAAAAAAAGACACATCTGCAGCTGAATGCATGCACATTTTAAATGAGGGCTCAGCCCCACTTAACACAAAACAATGTCAGGTTCAGTTTGAAGAAACAGATACAGGACTTTTGATGTTGTGCTTTTTGTTTTGGATGGATTTTGGATTTCACATATATTTAAAAAAAAAACACATGAAGAGTTTGGTTCCAAAATGCTATATCCATCATTTTAATGAATTTTCATAAATATTTTTTTACATTTGAGGAAGTATTTTTTTAGTAGAACTGTAATCAGATATTGTTATTTGATTCATCTTCAATCAGTCAATACAACACAAGTGCAATTTGATTGATATTAGATTAACTTTTGAATCGAATTTGAATTCAAATTGACTTTTTAATGTTTTAAAAAATAGAGCATTTAGGGACCAAACTCTTCAAATACAGTAATACAAAATACAAAAAAATTATTTAGTTATGTAATGTTAATTTAGTTATGTATTAATATTTTTTTTGCATGATGCAGTGAGCTGCCTGCTACAGCAGCGCTCGGGGAGCAGTGAGGGGTTAGGTGCCTTGCTCAAGGGCACTTCAGCTGTTCCTACTGGGATCGAACCGGCAACCCTCCGGTTCCAAGCCCGAAGCCCTAACCAGTTACGGCCACAGCTGCCATAATATAAGAGGATACTCCAGTGTGCTAAATAATGTCAAAAACACTAAATGAAATGTGTTGTTTGTTTTTGTTTTCTATATGGTCATCTACAATATCCCACAATGATATTTTCCCAAGTGGTGTGTGATAGAAAAACATCCGCTGAAGCATCTAAAAAAAAGGTGGAAGCCAAATAATCCGAGGTCAGAGACATCCGTAAAACCAGAGATGTCAGCAATCATTATAATTTAAATATAGAACATAATTATATTTTAAGTTATTGCCTTTTACTGTAAATAGTGCAAATTAATTGTAGTTTATGGTCTGTCAGGTTTCTTGTATTTCATAAATATTTTAAAGCAGTGACAAACCCATGCATTTACTATTTCAAAGTACAACCCCGACAAGGTACAAATTGTAAATAAAAACGGTATGCAATGATGTGGAAGTTTCAAAAGTCCATATTTTATTCAGAATAGAACATAGATGACATCAAATGTTTAAACTGAGAAAATGTATAATTTAAAGAGAAACATTAGGTGTTTTTAAATTTCATGGCAACAACACATCTCAAAAAAAGTAGGCCTTGTTTACCACTGTGAGGCATCCCCTCGTCTCTCTACAACAGTCTGTAAACGTCTGGGGACCGAGGAGACTAGTTGCAAAAGGTTAGGTATAGGAATGTTGTCCCATTCTTGTCTAATGTAGGATTCTAGTTGCTCAACTGTCTTATCTCTTCTTTGTTGCATCTTCCATTTTATGATGCGCCAAATGTTTTCTATGGGTGAAAGATCTGGACTGCAGGCTGGCCAGTTCAGTGCCTGGACCCTTCTTCTACGCAGCAATAATGTTGTAATTGATACAGTATGTGGTTTGGCATTGTCATGTTGGAAAATGCAAGGTCTTCCCTGAAAGAGACGTCGTCTGGATGGGAGCATATGTTGCTCTAGAACTTGAATATACCTTTCAGCATTGATGGTGTCTTTTCTGATGTGTAAGCTGCCCATGCCACACGCACTAATGCAACCCTATACCATCAGAGATGCAGGTTTCTGAACTCTCCTCTTTGGTCTGAATGACACGGCGTCCCTGATTTCCTAAAAGAACTTCAAATTTTGATTTGTCTGACCACAGAACAGTTTTCCTAGAGAAGTTTGCCCAGAGAAGACGTCTGCGCTTCTGAATCATGTTTAGAAACAGCTTCTTCTTTGAGCTATAGAGTTTTAGCTGGCAACAGCGGATGGCACGGTCAATTGTGTTCACAGACAATGTTTTCTGGCAATATTCCTGAGCCCATTTTGTGATTTCCAATACAGAGGCATGGCTATATTTGATCCAGTTTCGTCTAAGGGCCCGAAGATCACGGACATCTAGTATTTTTTTCCGGCCTTGATTTTTCCAGATCCACTGAATCTTTGGATGCTATTATGCACTGTAGCTGATGATCTGTTCAAACTCTTTGCAATTTTACACTGTGGAACTCCTTTCTGACAGCCTAGAAATCTAGACGCGCCCCTAACGGCCGCAAATTACATTTGCTGCCATGGCTAGTCTAGCAACTCTCCGTTGGCTTGTGAGCTCCAGAAATCGAAAGGCCAATGAAATCGTGTATAGAGTCGTTAGTCGGGCTTAACATAATGATTGATGGCAGAGTTGCAACGGTTTGGCTTAAATTCCCTGCTACTTGAAAACAAATAAGATGGATGTTGCTGCTGGCGAACAGTGTGACACGAGTTAAGCTTTTATTAAGTAGGCAAACGTTTGAACTAGCCAACTAGCTCCGCTGGTGGGAAACGCATGGGACTCATAGCGCTGCCGCTGTCCTATTGCGTGAAGAGGGAATTTGAAAGACAACTGATTATCCCGCCCCTCGGACTGAGCACTGCGAACGGTGAGTGCCCAGACCCTACATTTTAATGTGGGTCTGGCTCGTCAGGCTACCTTTCTGATATTGCTCCACTATTTGTCGGCGCAGCATTAGGGGGATTGGTGATCCTCTGCCCATCTTTACTTACCGCTGCCACTCCAAGATGCTCTTTTTACACCCAATCATGTTGGCCTATTGCCAATTGACCCAATAAGTTGCAATTTGGTGCTCATTTGATCATTATCTAAAAGTATAAATGTTTTTGCTCAAATCAAATGGGCGGTCACATTTAGTGTTACATTCACGAAAAATATTAGATAAAAAATTAATATAACTAAATAAATACAAATTTAATGTAAATAAAACATGTTGTCTCTATTATGCCAACATTGCAGGCTGTGTTCAAAAACAAAATGCTACATTTTCATAAGTTTAAAATATCTAAAGTAACTAATCATTACACATTACGCAGCAAATTCAAAATTGATATCACAGAAGTATATATGAAAAAAAAGTTGAAAAAACGAAATCTCGAGTAAGTGCGGACGTTTAGGGACCGGGTTGGGGTTGAGCTTTTTGAAGCTGATGGCAGTTTTGTTGCTAAGGACTGTGGTTTAAGTTGCTTAGTTGGCTGGGAAACAAGCTGTTATCTAAATATCTGCCTTAGAGTGCTACACCCACAGGTTCTTCCCTCTAGCCCACAAATTATGCGCCACCGAAGAGTGTGTGAGGTATTCTGTGATATTCTGCGTCAGATGTGCAGATCATTTTCCACTGCAAGCATACAAAAGTCTAACAAATACTTCTCAGACTGAAATTTGCTGAACATTTGTTTGAATAATAAAGGGCAATACATTACCTTGTGATAGCATGAGTGAAATAATATGTAATAGAATCACCTGATATACATTCAAGTATTCATGGTGAATAACTTTACCATGTCTCGAGTCTCTCATGTATGCCATGATCGGGTCTCTTTTCATGCATGTAAAATACATACATAATATTAATAAATATGATATGTACAGTGTATAGAATAATTATTCCTTCATAGTAGCAGTAGGTAAACTATTATTATAAATGATTAGCATTCTGGTGCATTCAGAGACATTTTAAAATGTCGTACCACCACATAGTATCACACCTGTGCAACTTTGAAAACAAGCCCATCTTGTGCTTTGCAGGGCAGAACAAACTGATCCTCAGCGGTGGCTCCAACGCATGTGAAGGCCGAGTGGATGTCTACCATCAGGGCAAATGGGGCCATGTTGGACCCATCAACTGGCACATCGAAAACAGTAATGTTGTGTGCAGAAGCCTGAATTGTGGCACTGCCCTCGAAACTACGTTTGGGTTCAAGGATGACCACCATTTAACACAACAGGTTTGGGCAGATGATATTAAGTGTGAAGGGACTGAGAAACACCTCTGGGACTGCCCGTCTCCAACATGGGGTATTGTAAAGTCCAGCCACCTGCAGCATGTTTATATCAAATGCTCTGGTGAGTGTTTCACTATTTATGAGTCATTAATCTTCATTAATCTATGTATACATATTGTATAGTTTTATTATTAAGTGCTGTAATATTTAGACTAAAAAATATACTGGAACTGATGACACGAGTGTAATAATATAATATAATATAATATGAATATTTGGTAACACTTTATTTTAATGTGTCGCTGTTACAGTGTACTTACCTAATTAGGTACAGTGGTACAACCTGTGTAACAACATGTACTATCAGGTACTATCATTGTACTTGCATAATGTATTTGTGAGTACCTACATATAGTTGTTACATTGTAATACTGAGTGCTTTTACAAAACTTTGCCAATTTGCCTAAATTTTCATCAGAGGCAAAGAGCTGACCTGAGACCTGCTGGATGGGGTAAATCGGGTCATGATAGATTTGATATACAAAGCATGCTTAGCTCCAGTCAAGGCCTCATTGTCTTCAGTGTACATGTAACAGCTGTGCTGCTACAAACTTGTTACTCTTTGATACAATGGAATAAACTGGAACAGGTCTTGTCTTGGAACAGGTCTACTAATTCACATGTACTGTGTGGTGTAACAGCAGACACGTTTTAACACATCAATTACAGGATGTATATATGTAGATATAAGTACTTAACTGGTACACTTTATTTTAATGGGTTTATTCCACTGTATCAAAAGAGTAATAAATGTGTACCAACACAGTTGATACATGTACTACAGTATGTAGGGTAATGGCAGACATGTTCCAAGACACCAATGACACAACATACATGTAATATGTAATTGTAAGTACTTAACTGGTACACTTCATTTTAATGGGTTTATGCCACTGTATCAAAGAGCAATAAGTGTGTACCAACACAGTTAATATATGTACTACGTAGTGAATTAGTAGACCTGTTCCAAGACATCGAAGACATAACATACATGTCATATGTACATGTAAGTAATTAACTGGTACACTTAATAGGTTTATTCCACTGTATCAAAGAGTAACAAGGTTGTAGCAGCACAGCTGTTACATGTACTGAAGACAATGAGGCCTTGACTGGAGCTAAGAATGCTTTGTATATCAAATCTATCATGACCAGATTTACCCCATCCAGCAGGTCTCAGGTCAGCTCTTTGCCTCTGATGAAAATGTAGGCAAATTGGCAAAGTTTTGTAAAAGCACTCAGTATTACAGTGTAACAACTATATGTAGGTACTCACAAATACATTATGCAAGTACAATGATAGTACCTGATAGTACATGTTGTTACACAGGTTGTACCACTGTACCTAATTAGGTAGGTACACTGTAACAGCGACACATTAAAATAAAGTGTTACCGAATATTTTAAGATTTTTTTGTGATTAATCACGATTAATGTCTTCCTTATAATGAAGCTCAAAGCGAGCCAGGAGATTCTGAATGCCTCTGAATGACAGTTAATTAATCACAATGATCACACAAATCATGTTAATTTTGATTGCACTAAATATAATACATATGAAATATATAAATATGTACAAAAATATTCATATAATATTTTTAGGAATTGTATTATTAGGTATAGTCTTCTTGTGAAAAGAAATAAATTAATAAATCCAATTTGAAAAAAAACGGATTTTGACATTTAATTTACAACTACCATATCGAAGTTTTGGCAAGTTTATGCATGTGCACTGCTGTTTAATTCTCAATACAATTATATTAAAAATATATATTTTAATAATATTTTTCCACTTTGACACAATAGTCAAGTCAAGTCAACTTTATTTATATAGCACATTTCATACACAGAGGTCATTCAATGTGCGTTACATAAACAAAAATGCCTCACATTAAAGATTAGGCATGCATTACATTCTACTACCTGCATGCTGTACCATTTGTTCTCCCTTACTTAGTAGTCCTTGAGCCAGACCAATTGGTACCATTCAAGGGGAATAAGTGATGTCGTCATGTAATATAGTGATTTTTGACAAATTTGTATACCACCATAGAATTATTAAATATGCTGCGAACGGTGAGTGCCCAGACCCTACATTTTAATGTGGGTCTGGCTCGTCAGGCTACCTTTCTGATATTGCTCCACTATTTGTCGGCGCAGCATTAGGGGGATTGGTGATCCTCTGCCCATCTTTACTTACCGCTGCCACTCCAAGATGCTCTTTTTACACCCATTCATGTTGGCCTATTGCCAATTGACCCAATAAGTTGCAATTTGGTGCTCATTTGATCATTATCTAAAAGTATAAATGTTTTTGCTCAAATCAAATGGGCGGTCACATTTAGTGTTACATTCACGAAAAATATTAGATAAAAAATTAATATAACTAAATAAATACAAATTTAATGTAAATAAAACATGTTGTCTCTATTATGCCAACATTACAGGCTGTGTTCAAAAACAAAATGCTACATTTTCATAAGTTTAAAATATCTAAAGTAACTAATCATTACACATTACGCAGCAAATTCAAAATTGATATCACAGAAGTATATATGAAAAAAAGTTGAAAAAACGAAATCTCGAGTAAGTGCGGACGTTTAGGGACCGGGTTGGGGTTGAGCTTTTTGAAGCTGATGGCAGTTTTGTTGCTAAGGACTGTGGTTTAAGTTGCTTAGTTGGCTGGGAAACAAGCTGTTATCTAAATATCTGCCTTAGAGTGCTACACCCACAGGTTCTTCCCTCTAGCCCACAAATTATGCGCCACCGAAGAGTGTGTGAGGTATTCTGTGATATTCTGCGTCAGATGTGCAGATCATTTTCCACTGCAAGCATACAAAAGTCTGAATGACAGTTAATTAATCAATTAATCAATTAATCATCAATTGAATTAATTCAAAAGTCTGAATGACAGTTAATTAATCACAATGATCACACAAATCATGTTAATTTTGATTGCACTAAATATAATACATATGAAATATATAAATATGTACAAAAATATTCATATAATATTTTTAGGAATTGTATTATTAGGTATAGTCTTCTTGTGAAAAGAAATAAATTAATAAATCCAATTTGAAAAAAAAAAAACGGATTTTGACATTTCATTTACAACTACCATATCGAAGTTTTGGCAAGTTTATGCATGTGCACTGCTGTTTAATTCTCAATACAATTATATTAAAAATATATATTTTAATAATATTTTTCCACTTTGACACAATAGTCAAGTCAAGTCAACTTTATTTATATAGCACATTTCATACACAGAGGTCATTCAATGTGCGTTACATAAACAAAAATGCCTCACATTAAAGATTCGGCATGCATTACATTCTACTACCTGCATGCTGTACCATTTGTTCTCCCTTACTTAGTAGTCCTTGAGCCAGACCAATTGGTACCATTCAAGGGGAATAAGTGATGTCGTCATGTAATATAGTGATTTTTGACAAATTTGTATACCACCATAGAATTATTAAATATGATCATGCATTTTGGGTAGCTTTTTGTGTTTTATCAGCCTGTTTATGTCCATTGTATGAGGAATATTTTACAGGTGAATAGGCTAAACATTTTAACTAATAGACATCCCCTCAAAACTTCCACAGATGATTAAGTCAATATTTTGTTGTATTGCAACTTATCTAAAATATTATATGAAACACGCAATCATTTGCATGCATTTTAAGTACAGAAACCTTCACACTGTATAAAGCCAGGTTCAAAATTGTTATTTTTTTTATTTTTCATTTTGGACATATTAGAGTGAAATGTTATTACAGTGGGGTGTTTTGAATTTGTGTATTTTAAATAGATCAAAATACTGCCAACAGCCATTAAAAATATATATTATCACCATTTTCACAAAACCAGAAAATCTCCACTTCAAAATTTACAAACTTACAAACACTAAAGTTTCTAGTTAAATGTTGGAGGATCTATAGAGGATGCTGTTCATGTATGATTTGTAACCTATAATATGGAAAATAAATACAAGTTCTAGAAACATATATAACATGGGTTTTCAGCAAATGTATGAAGACATTCTCAAAAATACAGCATTTCAGGAATTACATTTCACTCTAAAATGTCACCAAAGTGAAAAACAAAAAGAGGAATTTTGAACCTGACTTTATCCATGCGGGACTTTATGCAGGCGGTGGAAGTGTAGTGGTTAAGGAGTTGTGCTAGCATGCAGTACTAGCCTGAAAGTTATGAGATCAGTTCCGGGCTTCCACTTAACCCGAAGTTGCTCTGGGGACAATGTAATCCCTTGTAATATACGGCAGTTGGTATATGTAAGTCATTTTGGCCAACAGTGTCTGCTAAATGAATACATGTAAATGTACCCAATGTTAAGGTTCCTGTACTTGAAATGTATGCATGCACTGTGCTAGCCTGGTCGTTACCATCCTATGTACTTCCGCCCTAAATTTGATTTAGGTCTCGCATGTAGTCTGGCCCGACCCACATTATACGGCTCGCGTGTAGCCGAGCCATTCAGCGAACAGTTGAGTGATGGCGCGGAACTTGCCTGCCGAGTTGCTTGTAGTCCAGCGAAGCTTGTAGTTCAACAGCATAGCAACAATGGCGACGGAGGAAGAGACGCTAGAAGCTATCCGCGAAGTTGTCTCAACTCTCGAGGGCATCACGCAATTAAAGCAGGAACAAGAGGCTTGTCTTGTCAATTTTATAAATGGCAAGGACGTCGTATAACTCTCCTTCCAACTGACTTTGGGAAAAGTTTGATTTATCAGATGGTGATAACTAAACCTAAATGCACAAGTGTACTACATGCATCACTACTTATCATGTTTTCAAATAAATGTTTGCTGCTCGTTATTCTCCCCCCTACTCTCAAATTACCTTTACAAAACCAATGTGGTAATGTTAGGCCTACTTAAGGAATGGAATGTTAGCTACTAGCTAGCCTTCCGAGCGGGGCTCAAGGCAACGCGGTGTGTCTTGACGTGAGCTAGCCGGTTACCGAGCGGGGCTCAAGGCAAGATTTATAGATTTATTAACGCACCCATGATGACCTCGGACACGTCAGTCGTGAATGGAGAGCGTAAAAAAGCGTAAAGTCCTTTTCCAGTTCATCAAAAAACGTGAATCGATTGTCAAACTCATGCCTGAGTCCGGAAAGCAAGTTTGCGTAGCCTACTTGTCCATACTCGATTAATAGGCTGAGATTTTAGACAGGGAAAGTGGGCTTCATTGCGCTTGGAGAGCTGCGTCTTCCATAATGCCAGTTTACTTTGAAAAGCACAAACACTATCATAATACTTTGTAACGAGTTTGATAACATTTCGATAGCGACTAGTACCGTCAGCACGCTGCTGCAGCTGAGGCGAGCAGCAGCAACAGACCAACTGACGGATTCCACCGAAAATTAAATACAAATAAAATAAAAATATATTCTCCCCTTATCACCCGCGGGCCAGATGTGACATACAGTCGGGCCGGGGCCGGCCCACGGGCCATAACCCTGGCATCACTGCTGTAAGCCATTGGTTCTCAAAGGAGATTTTATTTGGGTCGCCAGCATAGCCTAGTGACAATTAAAGTTGTGTAATAGGCCTAGCATAGGGCCTTTTAATAAATTAAAATGTGTATCATTCACAAAAATCCATGACATGGCCTCTCTTCTTGATAGCTGTTGAAAACTGCATGGAACTGACAGGGATTGTTTTGTTTAATAAAAAAAAAAAATACATTAATGCTGCTACCTTCTGCTTTTCCCAAATACAATGTAGCCTACAGGTGTACCTTTCATCAGTCCAGTTGCAATGGATGGACTGTGATGAACTGCCCTACTTGTGATTGTTAAGAGATTTTAAAGGTTTTATAACAATGCTACAAATGTTTTGGCAAGTGCTACAAATCTATTCACCTTTGCAGCGCCAGTAGGCTACTTTGTGTGCGGCCCGCAAACACACATTCCAAACAAGCATACACAAAAGTTTCAAGAGTGGGGCATGGAGTAGAAGATGGAGACAAAATCATTAATATTATTTATTTTCGCGGAATGGATGTACAGGACTGAGCGGCGGTCATATTTTGTACCGCTATGCGGTACATCTAGTTTTGCATATCTCACCATCCTTTATACTGTGCGTGGGAGCAAGATAACCATGTTTGTCACATTTCCAGTTGATTAGAACATTCTAATCATTGTTTTAACTGTAAATATAGGCATTTTCAACAAAGTGCCTAGTTTGTATAGCCATTCCCTGACTTACAAATGTCAACACACTTTCTTTTTATTTAAATGTACCAGTATTCTCTGGTCTTTCCCAAGTTGCATAATTTCTTCTGCTACATTTCGTACGTTTTTTCTTGGGGTGCCGATAATTGTGACCAACATTTTTCTGTTAGAAATATTTATTTCTTTATGAGATTTTCCTTTTACTCAAAGTGGAAAAAATTGACTGTTTATAGTCAATTTTATCAAAGGTGGCAATAACTCTGGAGGCTACTGTATTAATATTTTTAGCCTATTCATCTGTAATATATCCCTGCATAAGCATAATAGACATGAACAGGGTGACCTTGCCAAAAATCAGTATGAGACCTATTCTCCTCAGATGGTACCAACCAACCCCTCTGGCTCAAAGACTTTATCTATGTTTTCCCTTTTTGTCTTAGACAAACCTGAACCCAGCCTGGTACTGAAGGGAAGAACGGGATGTGCTGGATTTGTGCGACTCAATACAACAAAAGACAATCACGTTTATCTGTGCTCAGGTGATTGGGGTGAGTATAAATATTGATTTACTGCATAATGTTATTTCTGGACATTTCAACCTATGGCTTTAGAAACACAAATAAAACTCTAATCACTTGCAAAACTGAACATTTGTGGCAGTCCTGCTTTACATGAACACAGATAAACAATGAACAGGGTTTTTTAAAATCATATACTAAAGTCTTACAAGTCATGTTTAATGAAACTTTACACCCAAGGTGGCCCATCTGCACTATTAAGCACAATGTCATCCTCACACTTTTTGCAAAACACTACACACAGCGAATTACAAATACATTTCTTATCTTTAGACGCATACAGTACATTTAATGTTTCTTCTTTGCAATTCCAAAATACTGCATTTCATTTCATTTCATTTCATTTATTTATATAAAGGACAGTGCACATTGATCAACATTTCTGTAAATGTGCCAGTGTTAGCCAGCAGGCTAATTTTCAACTGTAGTCCATTGGCAAGATGTTATACTAGGCACATGGTGGCTAAAAAAAAGAACATATTAAATCACATTGCAATTGATATACAGCAATAAAACACAATGCCATAGGACTGGCTCCATTAAAACATTTAGAACATAAGACATGTAACCATACAGCCATACAGTACAACACTTAAGGGATCAATAAGGGATCAAAAGTAATCTATCCATCTATCTATCATACATACACCATGGGTTACAAGACAGCTAAACTATAGCTGGCAGACCAACATTAATGTATTATGAGAGGTGCTCACATTTTTGTATGCTCAAAAGCCAGTCCTTATGATGGTGTGTGAATGTATGGTGAGAGGTGGAGTTTCTAATGTCCACTGGCAATTGATTCCATAGTTTAGAGGCTCTCACAGAAAAACATAATTGGCCAAAGGAACTGGACCTAAGAGGGACTACACAGTCCCCTCTTAAGGCAGACCTTGTGGTTGTGCTAGATGACTTTTGCTGTATAAAAGTGCTGAGTGCAGGGGGAGCCTTCCTATTAATGATCTTTGAATTAGGCATGCATCACTGCGTTTTAAAATATTTTCCCAACTGAGTAGGTTATATTTGTTAAGAATGTTACAGTGGTGGTAAAATTTGTTTTTCTTGTCCAAGACTTTAAGTGCTTGTTTGTGAAGTGATAAAATAGGCCTTGATGTTGTGCTACATGGGTCCAGCTTGTCATACAATATGTTAGGTGAGGGATTATCATAGTATTCATGTATAGATTTGCTACAGGTGTTGTCAAACAGTTCCTTATATACCTAAAGTTCGCTAGGTTATATTTGGTTATTTGCACTACTTTTCTCACTTGATGTTTAAATGATTAAATTTAATGAGTAGAATCAAGAATAATGCCCAGATATTTAAACTGTGTAACATTTTTATTCTGAATGCTTAAGTTCCTCCAAAGAAAATAATCCATTAAAGGGTTGGTTCAGGATTTTGGACATAGGACCTCATTTCCAAGTAAGCAAGTGTGATATTTATCAGTGGAGACCGTTTTCAACACGTTTCATCCAGTCCTTCTAATTGCAGAGTTCGCAGGTGCTAGGCTAGCGCAAGTCAACGGTATGTGCTAGCCTGTCACTAAAGACAGTCTTACCCACTCCAAAGTACACCGGAGGCAAATAAATTATAACGCCAGACTATCGATGTAAATGTCTGTATTGACAGTGTTATTTCTAACGTTATTCTATCCTTGCATTTCAACAATCGCATTACATTTTGAGGGACTAGTTTCTTAGCAGCGGCGGAATTATACTTGCTCCGGTTAGTAGTACTGCGCCGAAAAGTAAACAGTAAAGCGCACTCCAATGGGGATACCTAGTAGTAGCCTTGGTAATATCAGTCCGCCGCTGAGTTGCAAAATGACTACTAACAACTTTAGGGACCAAAGTATAACTATTGCAACGCGATGCAAGGGTAGTTGTATTTCTTACACTATTCTATCAACACAGACATTTACATCGATTGTCTGGAATTTGCCTCAGGTGTACTTTGGAGTGGGTAAGACTGTCTTTAGTGGCAGGCTAGCACATACCGTTGACTTGCGCTAGCCTAGCACCTGCGAACTCTGCAATTAGAAGGACTGGATGAAACGTGCTGAAAACGGTCTCCACTGATAAATATCAGACTTGCTTACTTGGAAATGAGGTCCTATGTCCAAAATCCTGAACCACCCCTTTAATGGAGTTACAAGCAAAATCTTGTGGAAATACATAACCCTTTAAAGTGATTTCTATCTCTTTTCTTTCCTCATGTTTATGATCACAACTATGCACCTTTTTAAATAGGATGTTTATATTTATATTAATTTTCATAATTAATATTTTTGAAACCAATGTGTCTGACCTATCAAGTGCAACTACTGCTCCATTTGCATCTGTTCTACCACCTCCTCACAGATAATTTGTGTCCACCAGTGATGTGGCACATAATTGGCTTGTTGAAAGTAGGCAGAAGTGAGCACTTGAGAGATGCAATTTTAAAAGACACGGATGCTAACTGGCTGAAGCTAACCCTTACAATCGTGACTCCCCTGTATGTGACTGGGGGAAAAAATCAAAATGGAGACTGAATTATTTACTTATCAAAATGTACCATGTTTTTCATCTTATATAGAGAAACATCAAGACCACGCAGAACAGCTGTGTAAAACGCTGTCCTGTGGACGAGCCACACAGAGTCCAGTGTCCCATGGATTCAAAGAAACTGGCAAAATTCAACCCTACACTTGCCTTAGGAATGATCTCTCTCTCTGGCAGTGTGTGGACTGGACTTCTGCCCGTTGTGTTACACCTGCTAGTGTAACCTGCTCAAGTGAGTCCGTCATGCTTGCTTCACTTCACTTCCCTTTAACACAGTCAGTTTCCATGGAGTATTGCACATCACCTCTGTGGTAGAGATGACTCAGCATACTAACGGTAGGCCTACATGTCAGAGCAAAGAATGTATTAGAATATATAGGCCCTGTGAATGATGGTGGTGGTGGTGGTGGTGGTGGTGGGGGGGGGGGGGCTGTATTCATCTTTAGAGGATTTTAGAGAATACTGTATTATATGACTTTATATAAGAGTATTCTGGTGGTGTGAGTAGCATTATGATGCTGTATGCATCTCAAAGCACTCATTTCCATACTTGAAATCAACAACTATTGTTTTTTTTTTGTTTTTTTACTTTTTTTACTTTTACTTAAGGACTACAATGGAGAATTACAGGGAATTAGGCAATTACTGCAATGCCACTCTACGAGTTACTGCAATACCATGTACCATGCCACAATTCCTCAATTCCTTCCAATCTTTCCACAGAGCATTTGTTCTTCCGTCTAAAGGGAAATGCAAAAGTCAATCTGTGCTCAGGTAGCCTGGAAGTATATAAGGATACTACCTGGCAGACTGTGAGCTCGAAGGACTATCGCAACATCTCGCAACATTGGAGCCCCAATGACATATGTAACCAGGTGAATTGTCGAGACAGCTTGACAGAACCAAATGAAACATCCTCAAATGTCTATCTCAACTGCTCAGGTACGAATGGAAAATGTGCAGTTGAGTTGAGCAATGTACTCAGGTGTTGTCTTGAACTACCAGTTGTCTGTGCCATTGTGAGGAAGTACATTTGACCACCCAAGGCAACTCACTTTCTGATTCATGTTAATTTCTTAGCATCATATATCAGCTATGGAATGAAATGGCCATTACAGTTTCTTTTCCCTCACTTTCCCTCAGAGCAAGTCAGCATATCATTGAAAGATGCAGGACAGCAAAGCCATTGTTATGGGGTTGTCTACTTGAAAAAGACGAAAAGTGAAGAGGCAGTGTGTGTCAACAGTGAAATGATTGGTCGTTTGGTGTGTCGGGAGCTGGGCTGTGGTGATTTCATGTTTACCAGCAACAAAGGCATTTTCCAGCCAGCACAATGGACGGGCATGTCCTGCGAAAACCATGCAGAGTCCCTGTGGCACTGCCAGAGTGACAACTGTAATAAAAAAAACACAGCCATTATTTGCTCAGGTACCAACACCCTGCTGATCTCTCCCTCAATACAGTGGACACATTTTCACATGTCACTTTGGTGCATTTCAAGGAATAATCATTACATTTGCACCACAGTTAGTGCATTTCTCAAAATAATTCAGACAAACGGCATCACACGGTGGTTTACCAGCGAAAACTCATCACAACTTGTTCAAAGTGATTATTTTATGCCCAAAAAGCAAAAGTTAATCATAGTTAAGCATAGTCATAGCCATCAGAATGACAAATTCCAAAGTCATTCCTATGAATGAGATTGGAATACTGTTTTACAATATTGCAGTACTTTCTAGTAAAGAACATTTTAGAAATGTAAACATAAGAAACACCGTAGAGGTGGTTGATCTTTGATTGATTTAACATTCCCCTTTGTGAAATCAAGATTCACCCGAAAACAATTCATGAATCCAGGAAATATTAATCAAGTGTAATAAAAATGGCAATATTATACTTGACAGATTACATATGACAGCTGCTTCAATACATTTACATGTAATGGCCAAGCAATGAAATAATGCCTAGATGTTTTTGGGGTAGGACGATTAAACAGAGAACCAGTATAATGCATTTTGACCAACATGACATGAGCAATTGATAATGTAAAAAACAGAAAACTATTGTACACAATCAATTGCATGAATGTGCATTTCCTATTTATTCATGTACATATTTACACACACACACACACATGCACACATAGATAGATACTGTAGATAGATAGATAGACAGATAGATACACCAATTAATTTGTCTTTTCGTTCCTGCAATGTAACAGAAAGCATTGATGTGCGCCTCAGTAATGGTCTGGATAAGTGTTCTGGAAGAGTGGAGATCTACTACAAGGGCGCATGGAAGAGAGTGCGCGCAAATGACTGGAAACGTGTGCACTCTGACATAGTTTGCTCCCATTTACAATGTGGGAAGGGCTACAGGGAGGGGCATGATCTTTTTGTTGATGGGGACGCACTGGACACACTGGAACTGTCACTGAAGGCCCAATGTCAGTCCGACGACCCCATTCATAAATGTCTGGAGGAAAATGGCAGGTCTAATTCTCAAGATAATTTCATAAAGGTTGTCTGCCAAGGTAATGAACTATCCCAATCACACCAACTCACTGTAGGACTCCACTAGTTTGGGCTGAGCCCATAGAAAACATAGAATTTCTTGTAAATTGGGTTTTGTTACCATGAACACCATTCATAGATTCAATGCATTTAAAGACGGACTCCAGCAGTTTGTTACACTCCTATTCTCTGTTCCTCTAAAGTAAATATTTATAAGTTATTTTCATGTAAAAAAATCTGCTTGTGGCCTTGATAGCTCAGGTGGTGACTGATTGAAACATAGATCCAAAGCAGAAATCCTCAGCCATGACATTCACTGCTGAATTCACTCATGATATGTCTTGTGAAAAGTAGCAGATGTCATATGAACACGTTAACAAGGTTAAAAACTTAATTTTCACCAGAGGTGGTCTTTAAAACATAAAATGTGTTTATTGTTACGTATATGATTTTCCTCAGAACATCAAATGAAAATTAACTATTTGTACTAGATTGTCAATGGATTATGAAATGTGGGGTTGTTGAGTGTGAGGGATTATGACTGTTAACCTTGAATCCCTTTCACAGATAGCCAGATGTTCTTTGTGGAAAAGAAATCCTCTTGCTCAGGAATGGTTGGAGTGGAGCAGGCAGGGAAGAGTTACTCCCTCTCCGGACAGCCAGGCGTTTGGAATGACAGCGCCGCGGAACACGTCTGTCAGAAGATGCAGTGTGGCCACATGGCCAACTACAGCACATCCGTTAACCACACGGCCAGTGACTGGATGCAGCTTGACTGCCCAGTGTCCAGTGACAATTGCACGCTTCGACGAGCCAGCTCAATCACCACTGAGGCTGCTGAAGTGACATGCACTGGTAATCCAATATCATGTTCCCATTGCATGAATTATAATTCAATAGTATTCTCTTTCACTCATGATAAACATATAGCCCTGCCTTATTTAGAGAGGGTGTGGGAAAGGTCTCTGTGTGAGTTTTTTTCCCCCTGTGCTTTATTCATGTTAGATGAGGTGACCCTGAAATTAACAAACGACAACAAGGATTTGGAGAAGAGCAAGCGTCGGTGCTGGGGTGAGGTCAACGTGTGCCACGGAGATGCTTGCCATGGGGTCTGCGGGGATGTGTGGAGCGAAAAGCACTCCGAGATGCTGTGCCAGGACCTGGGCTGTGGAAGACCTGTCACCAACCTCGAACACAAGTCCCCGAATACCCTCAAAGCGACCGTCAGCAGTGTGCACTGCCCGTCCAAAGTGTCCGACTTGAGCCGCTGCAGATTTGTAATGAACGCGACCTGTAAGGTGTCTACTATCTATGTTGTCTGCTCAGGTACACTCACTAATTCATCCACAAGCTAGATGTGTTGCCATTGAATATCACTATCTATTTCTCCATCTACCTCACTGCAAATCTGAAATAAATAACCATAAAATCAAGTGATTATATTCTTATTTTTCTATCATTTGCTTATAACAAGACATTTTGCTCTTGATTTAAGTTTTTTGACTTTGTTATAAGCAGGGGGGTGGTTGTAAAATAAGAGGTGGGTAAACTATGAATTCTGTGATCACGGTAAGGTGGACTGCACCAGGTGGAATCAGATGTTTTAAAAAGGCATTCAGAACATGTTTGATGATGGTGGAGGTTACTCTCCTATGTTTAAACAATATCACTGATATTAAATGGTTCCTAGATTGTTGATGAGTGTACATATTGTGAATGTCAATAATACAGTGTGATATCTGAATGTTAAAAGTTGCAATTGGTGAATAAACTCTTCTGAGAGGTGGATATCTCTAATAAGATGTGGATAAACTCTATTTCTGAAATTTCAGAGATGGATAAACTTGCATTTGGCCTCCACAGCCCTGGTTATAAGTAAAACATATTGTTTTATTGGCAAATCTTGCCAGATAATTTAGCTTATTTTAAAGGAATTATCCGGAGTAAAATGCACTTTAGATCAATTTAGGGATGATTGGGAGTACATACGTTGAGTTGATCAAAATCATGTCATGATGTGTTTTGAGAAAGTTCGATTTTACGTTTTTAGTCAAAACTCGTTAGCCTGCAAGTGACCAGGGCATGTCATTTCGCCGCTACAAAATGCTATTTTTATACCTCTTCTACAGTTCCAACCAACATTACACTTACGTGGTAGTGAGTAGAGGGTCCCTCTACTCCAAACCGAAGTATCCCGAGGTCTTTATCTGGTCGGATAGAGAGTCCAGAATGAATTTCATCAAGCCAGTACCTTTCCGGAAATGTTGCTGCTGCAGCTGGCATCTTTAGGGGAAAGTCCGTAGGAGTTGATTGCATCACGTCGTTGCATGACATCACGTCACGTGACATTTCAAAATTCCAACCTGTTAGTAAGCTAGGGTTTGCTGTTGCATACAACTTCATTTCAATTTCGAAAGAAATATTGGACTATGTTTTTTTTTTTTTTTTTTAAACGGCAACGAAATTGTGAATTTCCAGAGCGTGTTACTCCACACTCTGCAATTCGGTTTGGCTTAGAGGGATTTTTTGGAGTGCTCTCTATCTCTCTCTCTATCTGTCTGTCTGTCTGTCTGTCTATCTACTGTCTGTCTGTCTATCTATCTATGTGTATGTTTTTTATTCAGTTATTTATTTTGTCCCGTCCATTTATTTCGTTTGCTTTTAGGTAGCCTCAAGTCCAAGCTGAGTGATCCTCGGGATAAGTGCGGAGGCAAAATGGAGGCCTTTCTAGCAGGGTCCTGGCAGCCTGTATGTGGTGATGTTAATGTTATGAAAACAATCTGCACAGAAACGGGCTGTGGAGGAGTAATAACTCCTACAGCAGCAGACAGAATGACCAACTCGAAGGCCAAAGTGATCAAATGTGACCAGGCTTTCCAGTCCCTAGTGAACTGCACAGTAACGAAAGAACCCTGTGACAAACAGCGCATCCCCAGAGTCAGATGCTCAGGTAAGTTTGGGTGGTATTCACCACAACGGTAATCAAAATGTTATGACACAAAAAGCATACCGTAATGTACAGTCTATTACCCAAGGTTTATATATATTGATATTCTTTTCTTTTGCATTTCTTTTCTTAGTTATTATTTCTGATGAAAACATGTTTAATTCTGATTCATTGGGCTATTGGGCACTGTGGAGCAAATACTGAAAGAGCCGTAACCTTTTTACCTATATAAACCTTTTACCTGCATAAATACAGGTATAAAAAATACAGCTGATAAAAAAAAACATAATTAAAAAGCTACTCTTGCACCACAATGCATATCCACACAGCTATAAAAGACAAAGCAAAGGGGAAATCATGACTTAACTGAGCACCATGACAGGACATGGCTAAGTCGATCTTGCAGGCCATGCCTTATACATGTCCTGTAGATCCAGAGGCGTGAGCCCGGAAGGCACTCACTCACCCCCTTACCTCTCCACTGGCTGTTCACAGGCTGGAGTCGTCCGGTGGTGGTGGGGAAGAGTGCGTGCAGCGGTGGCGTGTTCGTCAAGACGGAAGCCCCCGAGCGCCTCCATGCCATGAGCTCAACCGGCTGGGGCGACAGGGAATCAAGAGCACTGTGCAAGAGTCTGGACTGCGGGGACCTGGTGACAAACAGCAGCGGGCCCACCGTCAGTTTCGAGAACTGGTGGAACAAAACCTACAACTGCAACGATGGAGACCAGAGCATTTGGAACTGCGAGGAAAAACACCTACCAGTTGAAAAGCAACAGTTGAACATCAGTTGCCAGGGTAGGGGAAGCTATGAACATTTGACATTTGACAACAAGTACATTTCCTATGTAAAACTTTCAAAACATGTTTTCTTCCACTTCACCCCTTCCATATTCAGAACATCGGTTCATAAATCTGACTGATTTATGTTATGGAGAGGTGATCATCAGTGGTAAAAGTCGTGAGAGGGTCTGCAAAACCGGGTGGACCGAGTTCATGTCCAGAATTTTATGTCAACACCTGGAATGTGGCAACCCTGTAGACACTGATTATGCAGCTTCTCCATTGACTGGTGAGGCGCATCATTTCAGTTGCACTGGTGCTGAAATAAACCCCCTGCAGTGTAAATCAGAAAAAGGCCAATGTGATAGTGGACCAGCTTCTGTGGTCTGTTCAAGTAGGTACACACACACACACACACACATACACACACACACAGACACACACACACACACAAAGACTGCAATAAGCATCAATTCAGCATAAACACAAGTGGTTATCCATGAACAGCTCCTCAACAATCTAGACAAGATTCAAAATGTTGGTTGTTTGCACCTATTATAGTTTTCCTCAGTCGCTTTGGTGCATTTCTTAACGTTTGCACGGCAGTGCATTTTTCAAAACAATTTCTGCAAATTAAAACCAGACATGCACTTTGTGAAAAGAGTCTGGAGGCTCACGACTGGGATATGTTTCCAATACTACTGTAGCATTGTGACGGGCATACAGTAGACTTTGTGTTAACTTTGAAATCATTGGTCCAGTCCAACATATCACATTGACCAGACATTCCTAACGTTACTTCCTACTTTGCCTAAGCTTTACAAACTAACAATTAACAGTATCAGCAGTCAGGAAACAATGTATGTAGGCCTACCTTTGCTGTAAATTAGTGGTTCTCAAAATGTGGGGTGGAATAGAGACATGACAGGTGTGGCACAACAGCCACAAGTAAATTTGTCCTTTTTGCGCTTTATTAATGTTGTACATTCAAAACATAATTGCCACAGTTATAAACAGGCCTACATATAAATTAAAACAACACCAGCTCCAGCAGACCGAGACAAGAAATGTAACGTGGAACCAAAATGCGAAAATGGTATTTCAACCATTTTGCTGGGGTAATTGGGTGAGGTGGGGCTTGAAAATTCCCAACCTCCAAAGTGGGGAATGATGGAAAAAGTTTAAGAACCACTGCTGTAAATAAATGTTCTTCCGACTGCATCTTTTGAAGTTTACAGGTGTTCCTACTACCGTTTACCATAGCCGCTTTCGATTTCAAAACTAGAGTATCATCTCCTCTCGTTGCTAATTGGCCCTAGTCGTCTGCGGACCGATGGAAACGTTAGCGAATTATGGAGTTCCAGACTAATATCTCCCTAAAAGGAGATCTAGGAGAGTGTGGCCAGGCTAGCAATTTTCACCACACAGCAGATTATCTGCATGTAACATGCTCAAAATGCTTATCAATATGCCATCACAATGAAAGTTTCTGTGACACTGCTATGAACAAGATAACTGCTGAGAACCAGTACAATGCACTTTGACCAACATGAGATGAGCGATTTATAGTGTAAAAGTTGTACACAATCAATTGCACAGACGCAGTTGCTCTTTGTTCAAAATAAAGAATATTTGGTTTTCTGCTGTGCATAAGAGATGATGAAGAGGTTGGACAAGAAGTTTGGGGAATTTGGATTCAGATCTGAGTAAAATGCAACAAAGCGACTGAGAAAAACAGTAAATATTCTTAAAGTTATTTGTGTGTTGCAGTTCTTCCTTTGGCTTCAGTAATCTGAAGGAGCCCATTTAACATATGATATACAACCCCAACACAGAAAGATTTGTGACGTTGTGTAAAATGCAAATAAAAAAAGAATGTGACAATATGCAGGTCTTGTGAACCCATCGCTGCAAAAAGGACATAGACAACATGTTCAAATGTTGAAAATGTCAAATTTGACTATTTCATGGAAAATATATGTTCATTTTGAAATACCAGCAACACGTTTCAAAAAAGTTGCGACAGGGGCAACAAAATGATGGAAAAGTTGTGTAATGATAAAAGACAACAATAGGAGGAATATTTCACAACTAATTAGGGTAATCGCCACCATGGTTGAGTATAAAAAAGAGCATCACTTAGTCTCTTATGTGAAGATTGCTAAGTAAAGAACTTTTTTTGAAACATGTTGCTGGCATCAAATTCAAAATAAACATATTTTCATATATCAGTTTGTGCCTGCCGTGAAGAGGAGATGATGCTGTATATCCTGTCACTGAGCCACATCCGCATAATATGTGATAAGAGTACCATATCACTATGTCCCCATCAGAGAGCTTGAACTTTAATCTGACGGACCAGTGCGGAGGGGAGATCCAAGTGCTCTACGGTGGTGAATTGAAGCCTGCATGCCTCAAGAAAGGAAATACGCCCAGTCTTCTATGCAACCAGGTCAAAGGATGCGGGAACGTCAACAGCAGCAAGAAAAGCTTGCCCAGACGTGGCCAGAGAAAAGATCATCTTCCATTCTCGTGTGATTTGGACAAAGACCTAGAGTACTGTATGAGACTCTCCTCTTGTGAGAAGGATGACTTAACTGAGTTATACTGTGATGGTAAGATGTTTCTTAAGTGATCTCTGATAAGAAGCATGTTACTCATCCATGTTTAGTTAGAAACAGTTCAGGATTTGGTGTCACTTCAAAATTAGATGTGTTGCTGCAATGTTACATTCTTATGCTGCATTCTTAATAAACACTGCTGTATGCTGATGTATTAATACTACATCTACATCATACATATTTATGAACTGATTAAGTATATTCACCATGAATTTACCTTAGAACACACGGTTTTGCCTGTGACTTTTGTAACTTATAAAAACTTTTCATTTGCAGTTCTTACTGTACTGTAAACTAAACTGTACAAATGGATTTGTGCTTGTGATTCTTAAAGGTTTCAAAGAGATAACCCCTCCTCCTGAACTCCCCATCAATTTCATTGTGGGAGTTTCTGTTGGACTGCCACTGCTGGTGATAGCGATCGCACTGGTACTGTGGCAAAGAAGACATATTCTGTATAGGCTGCGTGGTGAGTGCAAGACCACATAGAGATTTAATTCTTTAAAATGTATCTGTTATGTTTTAGATTCACACGTCAATTGCTCTTACAGCTGCAGTATGGAGAGTCTCACAAGGTCTGCATGGTTGCTGTGATACTTGTCTTCTTGACACTAAACATGAATGCAAGAGCAATAGTTTGGAATGTGTTATGTTGAGTGTGAGTCTGTGAGAAGCCACTAGAGGGCACTCTCTTTGAATATTCAAAGGCTGCATTTGTGAAAATATGATGAAAAGACATGAAAGACAATGAAAGGAGAGTAAAAGAAGTGAATGAGTCTGTGATGTGTGAAGGGAGACCTGTAAGATTAAAACTGTGTACAAAGTAATGCTAGGCATGCACACCAGTCGGCTGTGAATGCTGTTCTCCCTCTACAGTAAAACATGCAGCATTCCCTGACTCAGGTGACCCAACCTTTCTGTTCACAGGGAGACGGGCCTTTTCCCAGACCAGATCAACTCTTGCAAGTGATAACTTTGAGGATATAGAGCTCAATGTGAAAGAAGAGAGAGATATTGGACTGAAGAGTCAAGGTGGGCATTATCACGACACAAAGTAGCAATGTATGGTCACACTTTAAAATTACACTATAAAAAATTAAAGGTCTTCTTATGCGTTCCGGATTCAAAATGGCCAAAAATACCCCAAATGAACATTCTAATTAAATCTCTTTTTTAAAAAAAGATTTTTAGTCTATAGTTTATTAGTTTATTTATTTACTAGTTTATTTATACTGTACTACTATCCTGGATGAGAGAGGTTCAAACTCATGTTACACTGACTAAAGAATTTGACTGTTTTATCTGCCAGCAAATGGACAGGGGAAAGGTCTGGATAGCCAAGCCTCCTCCGAGTATGATGACGTTGATGAGGAAGCAGACGCTGGATTTAACAGTGCAGATGAAGCCCCCCCTCTTCCAGACAGACCAGGTGAAGAAGGCAGACCAGATATTCATATAAATCACATAGAATAGGTCTGGAGATACCAATTAAACTAAAAACAACTGCAAACTGAATAAGCTTCCTAGAATGAGTAGACTGAATACTGTCATCATGAATATTAAAATGAAGGAACGAGTATAACTGAATAAAAAAAAATAGTTTGTTCCAGATATGCCCCCTCTGGGCCGACAGTGTTCCATCAGCCTCTTGCTATCTGGGAAGTGACTGAAGAGTATGTGGCATAATATGTGATTCAGGTTAGCTATTTATGAGGGTTATTACATAGGGAGAAAAGCTGCTCTTGAGAAACTGATGCAGTTTGTTTAAAGGAGAACTCTGGCACATTTCCACCAAGTTCCTGTTCTTAGAGGTCTTTGAGTGCTGTCCTTAGGAAAATAAATGAACAAAAAAAAACATCAACATTGAGGTAGCTGTCTTGCTAGTGGCAAGAATGGCTATAGGCATCTAAAATACCATATGGGGGCAGGATGTCAAGAGGCTCAATATGTCATTACAAGTGCTGTGCAACAGGGACAGGAGCCCTCCAGAGATACCACTATTTCTGTTTGACTCAATAATTGTAAAAAAACTCTACAATTCGACTGACAAGCAGTCACATGCTTCAGTTTTCTTCGGTCACTTCCTGGCCGAGTTTTGGGGTCTTCTGAGATCTCCTCTGAGGACTCATCTGTTTACCTTGTATCTAACTAATTCATTCTAGTTAGAGTTCTGGTTTCTATATGTTTATGGTTATTATTATTTTGTTAAATCTATTTAAAGGGATGGTTCAGGATTTTGGACATAGGACCTCATTTCCAAGTTAGCAAGTGTGATATTTATCAGTGGAGACCGTTTTCAACACGTTTCATCCAGTCCTTCTAGTTGCAGAGTTCGCAGATGCTAGGCTAGCGCAAGTCATCAGTCTATTAATACAATCTATTACTATTATATATTTGCATATATATTTTTATTGAGGTTAGGCTATATGACTGTTTAACTTTTAATGTTAATGTAATGTATTGATGTCATTGTAAGGACAAATGTGTCTGCTAAATAACATAAACTCGTAAAGGCACACGTATGCGGCTTTGCCTTGGTTCTGTTTCCCATGAGTCTTGAGCGACCTCTGTCCCTCTCAGCCCTTGGTGGAGAACTGGACGATGGTGATGATTATACAGATGGCTACGACGACGTGGACCAACTACCACTGGAAGAGGAAGAAGACCCAGAGGAGCCGGGCGTGCCGCCCCAGCCTGAGGAGAGCTCGGTGCCTGTGCCGTTGGATGAGGAGGACTACGTCCAGCCAGATGACGACAAGTGAGGAAAGCGGAGTGGAGTGGAGGTGACCTTTTACTGTCTCAGAAAATGTAAACATTGTGGGTGAGATTGAGCTCATGGCAGGTTAAATGTTGTGTGTCTGCACCCCCTGCCCCCATGTTCATCTACTCTAAAACAACAAAATAGTCTTTCTCCTTTCTCCTAAAAATACAAATTGGTACACACAAACACAATAGCATTGCTTATTTTTTTATTTGTTTTCCTCCCAAATGAATCAGAAAGAGCTTGATGCATGTAAAAGTTAGAATATATATACAACCCCAAAACAGAAAAAGTTAGGACGTTGTGTAAAATGTAAATAAAAACAGAATGTGATAATATACAAGTCTCGTAAACCCATATTTAGCAGCAAAAATGACATAGACAACATATCAAATGTTGAAAATGAAAATTTGGACTATTTCCTGGAAAATATATGTTAATTTTGAATTTGGTGCCAGCAACATGTTTCAAAAAAAGTTGGGATGGGAGCATGTTTACCACTGTGCTGCTTCACCTCTTCATTTAACAAAATTCGGTAAATATTTATGAACTGAGGAGACCATTTGCTAGAGTTTTGAGAATGAAATGTTGTCCCATTACTCCCCGATATAGGATTTCAGTTGCTCAACAGTAAGGGGTATTCTTAGTCATGTTTTTCATTCCATTATGCACCTAATTAGACAAATCTGGACTGCAGACAGTCCATCTTAGCACCTAGACTCTTCCTCTATGGAGAAATACTATTTAAATATGTGCAGAATTCATTTTGCCATTGTTTTCCTGAATTATTCAAGGTAGTCCCTGGAAAAGACATTGCCTGGATGGCAGTATATGTTGCTCAAAACCTGTATACATCATTCAGAATTGATTGTGGTTTGCCAAATGTGCAAGATGCCCATGCTGTAGGCACTAATGCTCCTCCACACCATTATAGATGTTGGGTTTGGAACTGAGCACTAAAACAAGTTGGATAGGTTGGATACTTGGATAGGCCCTCTCCTCTTTAGCCCAGATGAGTCCATGATTTCCAAAAAGAATGGCAAACTTTGACTGGTCTAACCACAGGACCTTTTGCATGTTACCTCAGTCCATATTAAACAAGCTCAGGCCCAGATAAGAGGGTGGTATTTTCTGTATCATGTCTCAATACAATTTTAGCTGTTACAATTTTGGCTGCAGTTTTTGAATTGAGTATCAAACTGTGCACATAGACAATAGTTATCAGAGGTTTTCCTAAGCTCATACAATGACAGGTCTGGAAACAGGTCTGGTGTTAATGCAGTGCCATCTGAGGTCCAAAAGACCACGGCCATCCAATGTGTTTTTCAGCTCTATCCCTTGTTTGCAAAGATTTCTCTGGATTCTCTGAATGTTTTAATAATATTATGTCCTATAGATGATTAACTCCCCAAACACATCACAATTTCATGTTAAGAAGTAATAAAATGACATTGTTTCATCATTTGTGCACACAAGTTTACGCAGAGTGATGAATACCCCTACATCTTTACTTCTAAGAGACCCTGCCTCTCTGGGATGCTCTTTTTCATACCCAATTGTGTTGCAGTTACCCTAATTAGTTGTGAAACATTCTTCCTTTTGTTTTATTTATCATTATACAACTTTTCCAGTATTTTGTTACCCCGTCCCAACTTTTTTTGAAACATGTTGCTGGTATCAAATTTGTCATTTTCAACATTTGATATGTTGCTTCTGTCCTTTTTGCAATTAAATATGAGTTTAAGAGATTTGCAGATTATTGAAGTCTGAGCTACAAATAATTGACATTATTGTTGCCATGCTGCAAGGGAGTTTATTGCAATGCTTATGTCTAGTATATCCTGCTTTAATGATTTGGCAGCTGTTAAACTTCTTTTATTCTTACATTTTACCTAAACAGGATTTAATGCATGTTAGTGACTGTTATACTGTTAGATACTATATACTATTATAGATACATAAAACCATGTTGTAAATAGTGCAGTTACTGTAGCTTTAGAACACCAAACACATGCATGAATGTAAATTCTGGGAACAACTTTATCATTGTAAACATTCTAACTTTACATTTCTCTATATATCAAGTTCTGATCATATACTTAGTGACACCAATATCCACTTTTTATTTGCAACAAAGGGTTCAGCCCTTGTAACAACCATACCTGTGGTCCACAGTATGTATTCTATGACAGTATATCTGGGAAAAAATTATGCAAGGGATATTCAAACAATTGCTGTCTATTGATAATCCAACAGCATCGCACCACTGGTGTAATATGACCTCAGTGAGTGGAGTGCTTGGCCTGGGTGTTGGACGACAGCAAGTGTAAAATGATTCACGCACATTTCTAAGGGCAAGACACGCAGCTGTGCTGAACTGATCATTACAGAACACTTGGGGAATCTCTTAATTGCCTTGAATTCCAATGCTTCCTTTACTCATGCATGTCAAATGAAGAGCAGCCTATGCTCTTAAACTGTCAAGGAGTTGTTTGTGCTCAAATAAAGTATGATAGTCAGTTTCAAAGTGTAAAGTTGAATGTTTTTATATTACAGCAATATTTTTAGAATGTTATGTCATTGTAAGCTTGTGCTGATTTTTTTTTTTTTTAAACATCAAAAGTTTGATTTAGTTTTTATTCATAGTGCACGATTTCTGAAAATATCAACATATTTTTTTATATTTTTACTCAGAATAGTAAAGTAAATTTTATTTTCCGTTAACTGATTGTTGTTTCTGCCTTATTAGCAAATAAATGAACTGCATTTGAACATAAATCTCTTAAATTGTTTGTAGCTACATTGTTACAATTTCGCAGAAACTTTCTTTGCAGGAGATTAAACTAATATTCTCTCATGAGCACACAGTCATGGACAGAAAGCCACAGGTCTCTTTGGGTTGTTTTTGGAGGTTGCTCTGGTGCTGTGTTTTAAACTGTATGATCTGGGAAGCCTATAGTTTGATACACAGCACAAGAAGCCATTTTCCAGTATTAACTCTTGACTGTGGTACACTGTTCTCTTTCAGTCAAACTACTCAGCGTTAACCAATGGGAATACATTCCACGATCACGCGATCACACGGAAGCCCTCTCACAGATCCTGCTAACTCAGCACTGTGGTGCACTGTTTTGTGTGTTGTGATCTACAAGTTCTACATTCTTCAACAGTGTGATGTCATAGTGTTTGTGTCTGATATGAGAGTGTGGACTTCAAATGACATCAAAACATTTCCAAGTATACTAACATAGTTATGGTGGTCCTGGAACACCATGGACATGCAACATGGATATACTTGGATACATGGATCCTGGATATACTTACAAATGTTATTCCTGGACCATCACTATTTGTTGTTTAATGTTTGGACTTCCATTTAACAACAAATTAAATTGTTAAATGTTTGGACTTCCATTTAACAACAAATGTTGTTTCAGGACCACCATTATTTAATGAGAGTAAAGAATATTCATTCTATATCCATATTTTTCACTCACTATCAGCCATGGAGTTTTTAGTTTATAGTATACTTTCCTATTAGCAAATCTCTCTCTCTCTCTCTCTCTCTCTCTCTCTCTTTCTCTCTTACTCTGTGCTTTGATGTTTCATCTTAGCAAATGATGCAATGAGAGGTTCCCTGTAAGTTTAGAGTCCCAATTATATCATGATCATTGATCTAAACTGACAACTGGCTGTGCATTTGTTTTAATCAACTCAGTAAATTAACACATTCTATAAAATTGACTTAATGTGACTCTTTTTGTGACATTTTAATGTGACATTTTTTTTCAATATCTGGTGAGCATGCCTGTACTTTATTTCGTTCTGTGTTCATGGAATATTTTTCCATGGGCCATCCACCATCCACGTGTAAGGTGTAGGAACAGAAATTTGTAGAATTGTGACTATATGCCCAGGGGGGCTAATTTGTGAATGCTAACCCTGATACTTTAACATGGGCTCAACCTTCCAACCTGAAGCTATAGTGGGCTGGTGATGCAATATTAGCACATCTGTTGTAAAGACAACCTGAAATAGAACAGGAGACATACAACTCTTAGAACCGTCAATAATAAAAGGCCATTAAAGCCATCCTATCCTATTTGTTTACCTTAATATAACAGCTCTGAAGTCTATACTATAGTATAGCGGCACTAGCCATACTACAAGATTTCTATAGTAGTTCTAGAGAAGTATAATAGCCTACTTCTATGATGTTCTCTAATAAGCTATAATATCCTTACCCAGTACATCCTTCCATATACAGTATGTCCCAAATTACTATACTTCTAGCATGTCCCAAAATACAATCGTTTTCCTATAAGATTACTATTATATTTTGTCCCAACATGTTATATAGCCTAGTTCTTTTTGCTGGTAAACTAGCTTGTGATAAGGAGAATGGCTTGCCTTCCCAACCGTATCCTATAGAGAACCAGCCTTGCAACTTCGCTCTCCCCAGACCCTGACAATCACAAATTACTTTATGGCAATTATGCAGCCTACTATGAAATTGTGTAATATTACTTTGTCAGTCGACATGGCTCATCAGAGATTTGCCAGTTTGCTGCCAATTTCACATGTACTGTGTCCAGGTAAAAGGTTGCAAGCCATGAGTGGTATTTATGACAGTAGGCTAACTGTTGTGTTAAAAGTTCATTGGATTGCTGACCATGTTACACTTTTTTACAAGTTAAAGGACAACTCTGGTCAAACAACAACCTAGGGTCTATTTTTAGATGATAACAGGTGTAAACTTTCTTTGCTGGCTAAAAATCAGAGTAGTTTTTAGTAAGACCAGAATATGCATTCAGAATGGAATAGCCTTGGAGGCAAGCTTGCTACATCAAAGTAAATTGCTACTTTAAGTCACTGACAATGCAGAGAATATCATTCATTACACATCTGTGATAGTGTGGAGAGGGTCCCTGGAGACCAACTGGAGTCCTATTAAATTTTAAATGTATGGAAAGGGTGCTACAAAAAGGTCTGTGCAGTTAGTGCATTAGGCCCTACACTGTACCTTTTCTTTCTGGTTGGTGCCATCTTGCTAAGAAAACTCCATACAAGTTGATTAACAAATGTCACGCAAACTACTGTCCATTGTCCATTATCCAAGTTGTTCTTAGATCGGAGGTGTCCTTTAACTGTTCTTTGAACAAAAGAATCAGTTCTCTGTTGTCTCTTGTAGTGTTAAAGAAGCACTATGGTCTGGTTATTCCTTCGCTGTTTCTGGGTTTTCGCCAGCTTGCATTTTTCACTACACAGCTCCACCTGCAGCTTCGGTAGCAAGAGACTATCAAACCACATTACAAAAGCCAAAGTTCACCCAAGGGTAGGCTACTTACAATTTCAACAGCAACAAAGCCAAGTCGGCGTCCGTTTTGCAGTCTTCTTCGAAACTACAATCTGACTACATTTTCGAGGCGCGATTGGATACTTCCGCTGAGTCACACCCGGATTTACCCGGACTGGGTCCAGTAAGTTGCATATTCGTTTTTTCCGCGTAGAATCGATAGGGGGAGACGAAGCACCCACCAAACGACCCAGAAAGTGTTGTAGAACCATCAGAACGACTCTCAACCTGCATAACTAAGGTAATTTTTGCTAAAATTGTTGCATAGTGCTTCTTTAAATACAGTCCACATAAACATTTAGTTTAGTCTTAGTATTGTGGTAATTTTCTCTCTCTTGCACAGTAGTTGGGTTGCTAAATTTTTCTATGAAGCCAGAGACAGGTCATGCGAAAATAACCTAGAAGCACTTTTTGTAACAATGTGAGCCTAGCAGAACTCACAAGTCAGAGCTGTTTCACATAACAATAACTTGTCAAAAAATCTCAATTCCTCATTGCATATTATGGGTAGGCCTACAGCACAATTCTGTCTGTCATCAAAATCTGCTAGAACAACTGCAAGTAGCTAACATAGCATAGGTTAATGTTTGACAACATGTGGCAATGCATATGCTGCCACTGACAAATGTCTATGCCTGTGTTTGTCGCTTGACTGCGAGGGAATAATACATCAACACTTAGAAATGCGTTGTGTCATCTGTCGCCTCAGTCATAGACCATCGCTTGTTTCCCTGTGATGTTTGCCATTGGGTGAAGTCATGACACATTTTCTCCCTCACTTCACCACATGCGTTTTTGATGGAAGCATTAAGGGAGCTCTTGGCTGTTACAAGGCCCGAGTCGAGTTGTGTTTATTTTCCACAACAGCAGCATTAAGTATTCTTAACAGATTGAAAGCCCCTGAGCAAATCTTTGTCCGTCCTTTCTTCAGCTCTGCTTCAGGACTCACCGTGCGACTGCGATGGCACCTGTTTGTTTGAACATGGTGCACTTTGGGTACCAAAGGCACTGATGTAATGCAGAAAGAAACAAATGGCACCACCCCTTGGGAACTCCTTTTGTTCCCTGGAAAGTTTAGCTAATACATAAAGAATGGATGCGCGTTGTCGTTCCACAGCTGGTTGACACATGTTAGCAGAAGTGTAACAACATTGACTTTGAGGTCATCGATTGCCCTCAGTCTGTCTATTAGATAGGACTGCAAGCATAACATCCAAAACAGATGGCAGTAATCTGTTGTAAGTTAGTTGGAATCCATGTTCTGGTTAAACTTACAATAAGTCCTCGGAGTAATGAAAAAAATAAAAATAGGATAAAGATTGCTCATATCATAGAATATTTTGCTGTTGCCTTTAACTTGATTGCATAATTAAAGGCAGAACTTGGCAGGTGTTACTTGATAACCATGTTTTTGAAAACTGACAATAATTTGTGAATGAGTGCACTGAATCACAAATAGAAGAAGTCAATGTAGGGTTCATCCAACATGAATGATCTGTCTTTAACAAAAATCTTATGCACCTTTCTGATATTGCTGTAGCCCTGATGACATGTGGTTTTAATAGCTACATACTGCACGTCCCAACCATAAATCAGGACTATAAACACTGTCCGGCAGTTTATTGTACAAACATTAGAGAAATTAGATTTAGTGCAGCAGCTGTTGATGTCACGCTTCAGTGTGGAACAGTGATGCAGTTGGAAGCTTCTTACAAGTGTGTTCCAAAAGGAGTCACAGAACTGTCATATTTACCATGAAGACCGACACTGTTCCTCTCGGTGTCATGACGGAGCCATTGTAACTCCATCAACTCTAATAAAGCTCATTGATGCATAGTGCAAATGCTGTAAATGGTTTCTCTTGTGTGTGTCTAAAGTAGGGATGTCATCATGTAGGCCTGCCGGTATTGACGATAACCATAATATTTGAAAATGCAACAATTAATATTGTATTAATATTGTTAATATTGTATTCATTTTGTATTATTTTTCCAATATTATCATATTTGTATTTAGTACAAATATGATAATATTGGAAAAATCTTTTGTTTAGAATTTATAACAATCCTGGTGTAAGTGTAATTGTTATGGGTACAGACTCTCCACCTCACTACACCCATATTTTGAGTGTAATTCATTTGGCTAGAAACAGGCAATAAACATATTCAAAGATTATTACTTTGTGCAAACATTGTTATAGTGAATTCATTTGGACTCAATTATTGTAGTGTACGTAGTGTAATATATGTAGTGACTATCTGATATTGTGACAGCCCTAGTCTGAAGTAGTGACAGGTATAGATCTATTTCTCAGAAGCAATTGATAGATTGATTGATGACTGTTGGTTCATGAGAATCCAAGTATGAGTGTGGTCAGATGTCCCAGCATGTGTTTGGTGACTGTTTGTATTGGAAAGGTCACAGATAGGCCCAGCAGTGAGGGCATGTCTAGACCCCTAGGGGGTGGGGGTTGTAAGATGACCACCGGCTGGCTGGTGTAACTGCCGAACTATGCACTAGTAGGGACACAAGGGGGCAACTAACCTCAGGATCTATGCCAGACTCACAACTCGGCCCCACAACAACAACCCCAACAACCACACCGCCACCCATGCGTAAACTAAACGAACGCGCCATGCTGCGGTCTCACTGGGACAGCCGTTGTTAGCGCTCCTGCTCGAACAGACGAAGATGGGACAACGTCAGTCAGTGACGGGCCAGCTGCAGCAGATGCCATGAGATTACTCGATGTTAAGGGCTGATGGGTATCAGGGACAAAGAGGAAGGAGCGCAGGGGAAAGAAAGGCCATGGACGGATCACTTACCACAACTACCGCTGCCAACTTCAAAGAGCCCGTAACATGAAACACATTCTCCCCTGAGTGAGATAACAGTCCCAGAGCCCCGGCTTAGTGCTCTTGTATTGATTGTGCTTCTACAGAAGTGTCTTCAGAACATGTTGGACAATTACATTGCAATGCACAGATGTGAATGCCCACACTTGTCCTAACCCCTCTACTAACCAACCCGCCCTAAAACGATTGCTGAACGACTTAATGAGTTTCAAACCAATTCTACATCCTCCTGAACTTGAAACTTGAAGCTAGAGTGTGGAGTCCTTGCTCATTGATCAGCCTTGGTAGTGTCACAGAGTTATTTCTTTCTGAAGTTTCTCAGCGAACAACTGAGGAAGATGAGGAAGAACTGGTCTTCTTTCCCTTCTCTGTCTAGTCTTGCCTCGACTGGCAGGTCTTTGACAGTGTAGCATAGGGGTTTCAATAAGATAAATGCGATTATGGACAGATTCAATAATTTTATTTGTATCGTGCACAGGCATTACACTCTGACAAATCTTACATTCAAACAATATATTAGATGTGTGTGCAAAATTAATATTATGTGTTTATATCATTGTGCAACAGACACCTGTCAACAACTTAAAATAATGAATTTTTAGTGACATTGAATTATATTGTTATATTGATATTGGCTTGGTTCTCACATAAGTCAGTGTAGTTCCAATAACATTACAGTCAGCAAGATTATATTTTGTGGCTTTTAGTTGACGTGCAAAGTTGAAGATTCAGAGCACAAAGGAACAGGATCTTCTCCATAAAGCAATGCTCTCCGAGGGAATATGGTATGTCTAGGTATCAGACATCAGAGCTCTTGGTCCATGCTCTTGAAGGCCACCAGGGCTCAGGGCTTTCCCAGACACTTTATCCATCTGCTGCAAGCGGAAGGTGTGTACACTTTAACGGCCCCCATAAAATGAGTGCCGCAACCAGTTGAGATGACCTACAGTCCTGAAGGAATTTATCATTTATCCTCACTCTCCGACCTCCTCCCTCCACTGCATGCTAAAAAAGAACCCTTGGGAAGTCCTTGAGAATGATATGATTTACGTCATGCCAACGCCTCACGGACAGGGCTGCTTCTGCCCAAGCTAGGGCTGATCGTGCCATTGACCTTCTTGCTGTCTGCCCATGGAAGGCCATTAGAGCTCCCTGCTTTGAGCCAGTCCTTCTCCACATACGCCTTCACCTCACTTACCAAGCACCTCTGGGTGGCATCCAAGGCTAGCACCTTGCTAAACATCTCCAGGGCGGCGGGGCTGAACTTCTTCCACTGGGACGGGACATCTGCGATGGACGGCTGCTGGCACCAATCTGCGAACTCCTCGTAGAAGTCGTCAGATGGCACGCAGCGGTCCCAGGGGAAGAAGCCGGTGAGGATGCAGAAGACGAGCACGCCAAATGCCCATGTGTCCAGGCTGGGCTCCACGCTGAGCGGGGGCGCCTTGGCCTCCGTCTCACCCTCCTCCACTGCCATGGCACACAACTCGGGCGCCATGTAGGGCAGGGTGCCCGAGATCATGCGGATCAGGGTGCCCTTCTTTTGGGTGAGCCCGAAGTCGGCCAGCTTGACCTGGTGGCAGTGGCTGTCGAGCAGCAGGACGTTCTCGGGCTTGATGTCGCGGTGGACCAGGCCGTGGTCGTGGATGAATTCCAGTGCGCTGGCCACCTGCTCGGCGACGCGCTTCGCTGCACACTCCGGAATACCCACCTGATTGAAGAGGGGTTTAGAATAAGTGTGTGCCTGTATTCCACAGCCTCACCATTCATATTTTCAGATCAGAAAAACATTTCTGTAATGTATTGCTTTTTTAGATATGAAAGAGAGAAAAAAGTTTTAATTATCCTGCATTTAATCACCCTCACCACCCAGGAGAGTGGTGTAAATGATATGAAATACCATCATTTACAAATATTAAATGTGTACTGCATTGATTCTTTTAACATATACAATCATCTCATGAAACATTGGTTAAAACATATTTCACAAATAGATACAGTATATGGTCATTCTTAGTTTAAAAGAGCAGATTGTAATGAAATTCCATGAGCTTTGCATATGAAATCTTTCATTCAGTGGCAGAAAGAAAGGGATTAGGTATGCCATCCTTCTTAGGCTCTCCACAGTCTGCACTCTTGGGATGGCGTGAGTGTATTTCTTAGTGTCAATTATTGTTATAATACACAGCAAATGAAGGGGAATATTGGAGTGCGTGTGTGGTCCAGACCGTGACCACTGGCTTTATCT
Organism: Alosa sapidissima; assembly: GCF_018492685.1. Lineage (NCBI taxonomy): Eukaryota > Metazoa > Chordata > Actinopteri > Clupeiformes > Clupeidae > Alosa > Alosa sapidissima. Next base: position 23,878,802 of record NC_055963.1, read on the forward strand.
ATAATGCACAGTTTGAGGAGTGACAAATGCACATACCATGAGGTGCCACACGCTCACCTCCTTCACTTCACGTGACCGTGGAACTGAATTTAATTTAACTGCATTCCATGTCAGATGCCTTTGTAATCCCCAGGATCACAAAGAGCTTAACTTTCGGGATTCACTTAAGGCACTTTAGGCCACTGTAATAAAAAATATAGCACTCACAGGGCAAAGGTTTCCACCTGTTTTATTAACTTCACCATCCACATCTTGAGCTTTCACAAATCTCTTTGGAAGTTCCTGATTGATAAGTTAGAAGTCTACTCTTCAGGACTTTAAATAGATTCCTTGACAGATGAAGAGATACATCAGTCTTACTAATGACGAAGTTAGGGGCCTGATAATTATAGTTCACACTCTAATTTGCCTGCCATATCGAGTTTGAAGAATCTGACCTTTGATCTTGTTATGAATCTTGCAAATAATTTCCATGTTCCAAGGCGGCTCTGGTTACTTTGGATGATGTTCTTGTATGGATACCAAACATTGCCTTCTCTGTAATGCAGGTGGTAAAGTATTTTGTATTGTTTCCCAATTTAAAGTCTGCATTTCAAGGGGTTTGGGAAAGTGCAATCGATTGACTAATAACAGTGGTCTTGGAAAACAAAAACATATTTGTTGTGATTTGCACATCCTCTGTTTTCTTCAACTGTTTTCGCAATAGCTTAAAAAGAGAAGCCCGAATTCAACTGAACATGGTAGCAGTTTCTACCTATGCACACAGCATGGGTCTTACCCTTGGCTTGATAACCGCAAACAAGTCCCGGCCAATCACCAGCTCTTGGGCAAAGCCATAGTGCTCTTTGGACTGGAAGGCGATTCCGAAGAGTCCCACGATGCACGGGTGGCGTGACAGGTGCAGGGAGATGCAGTACTCGCGCAGGAAGCCCTGCAGCTTGGTCGAAGCTTTGGGCATCACTTTGAGTGCCATCGGTGTCCCTGTTCGTTAACCCGAGAAATGCCACAAAACACCAGCAAACACCAACAAACAACAAAAACACACAAGACACCAAAATATGAAACACTGTCATCTCTACAGTTTCTTTTAGATCAATATGAACATTTTTCTTAAGGTCTTTCCTAAGGTCCAGTTTGTGTGTGTGTCTTTTCAGCACACAACTGCTTGCCCCAAAATCTGACTGGTGATGGGTTATATACTGTATTTTAACCACCTGTCACAACAGGGATTAGTTAGAAATTACATTGCTGTTACGTCAGACCACATTGCTTCCAGTTGCATAAGCCTTAATATTCTTTAAGCAAATTATTTTACAAAATTTGGTAACACTTAACCCTGCCTGATATAACCATGTCATGGAAATTTTATGGCAGATACCCTGCCTTGTAATACTGGCAGTTGAAGTCCAATCACTTATCATGGTCATTATCACTAAAAGTAAATGTCATGTTATGTCATCATTCTGTCAACACAGTTTCTGATTATGGTAGCATGACACTATTACACCCTGTCATACACACTGTCATAGCTAACTCATCTATCTATCTATCATTTTTCCACACTTCCTATTTCAGTGCATTACAACGTTGTAAATGTCAGTATCTCACTGTTATAATTAAGCCTGAACCAATTTGTCATGTTTTGTAAACACCCCCCTCTTTACTCAAATCCACACACTCATCAGTAACCCTGCAATATGAGCGTTAACCACCATGCCCCATCCTCTGAACCACAGCCCTGTACTGACCTTGCCCTGTCCCCGTGCAACCGGTCCCCCTCCCCCACCCCGCCGTCCTCCTTACCCCTGAAGCGATGTGTGACCAGCAGCACTTTGCCGTACTTTCCGCGGCCAATCTCCTTGATGATGTTGAAGTGCTCCTTGATCTCCAGGTGGCTGAGGCTCTGGGCAGTGAGCTCCATCAGCTCGTCGATCAGACTCCCGGCCGGCATCCCCAGTTCAATCATCGTCCTGCCCAGAGGCCACAGGGACAGCAAGACACGCATGTCATGTCACACACATTTACATTTCAAGCCACACATTAGATTTATGTCAACACTGAGGATCGGACTTACATCCACACCTATGAAATACATTTAAATGTGGATTGAAATCATTGTATTTACCGTTACGTAAAATCATTACAAATAACATAGCATAACATTCATTTGAGATTTAAACAGTACAATATACTGTACATTGTTGTATATATATATATATATATATATAAACAATGTACAGTATATGATATATACATTGTTATGACATATCATTACTGTATAAGATTTACATGGATACATATCATATCTCTACTCAAACAATTTGACTGCACTGATGACGGTTACAGCTGGTGATGAACAAGTCCTTGCTGAATTCATGAAGCTGAAAGACTGACTTGTCTTATGATAAATATGATTAATCGCTGAAATGTTGTGCTTATTCCAACTATAACATTGTCAGATGAGGAGGTTGTCACTGCCAAAGCTCATCTAATTCTAAACACTTGTGTTAGTTGTCATTTATATTTCATCTGCCTACAACATTCACTGTCACAGTCACTTGGTTTTTGTGTAAGGCTGTGCATTCCTCTTTTTTTCTTTTTTCTTTTTAAACAAGACAAGGATCAATCCCGTCTGTCACAGGCATCTTTCAACACCTTCTTCATCAGATTACCAGAGCTGCTTTCACACATGCCTTACACACTTCTTCAACCCCCAAACACTTTCTTATTTAACACTTGGTCAAATAGATTACACACTGTGGGCAAGTGTCCATTAGGTAGCAAATGAGGAAAGTTATTCTTGTGTTCAATCAAATGATTTGTTAACAATTAACAAAACAGGCTTGCAAATTAAACACTTTACAATGTAAACAACTCAGAAGCACTAATGTATTGATCATATGGAGTTTGAATTATGATGTGTGCTCTGGAGGCCTTCTAATGTCTCAAAATATCAACTTATCCAATTACATCATGCATATCATCTCACTAGACTTGCCCATGAAAGAGCTCATATTGCCTAACAAAGTCACTAGTCACTAACAAACTCCGTTTCGTTACTTTTAGATACATTGTAAATTAAAGTGTGAACATGCCAAAAATACTGTGGGTTGAATGAAATCTGAAACAAAAATCCATGTTAATTCAAAGACAAAAATAAATACATATATAAGCCTACAATTTAACACTATTCCTTTTGTTTTTCATTAATTGAATTGTTCATGTTTCTCTTTTTCTGAAAGAAAAATTACATCAACATAATTGATGTAATAAAACAGTTGTTTAGAGAATTCTTTTTTTTGTCAATAAAAGCTACAATTTTATCTTTAACCTAAGCTGCCAAACAAACCAAACAATGTCAAAAGTTCTTCTGTGGATCTATTCAAGAACCAAAACACACTATTTATGCAATTCCAATAACAACATTATCATATTCAATATTTGTTTAAAAATGTGTACAGCTCAGATAATATGACATGCATGTCATCTTTGTATTGAACAGCGTAAATGCATGGATGTCTTCACTTGTATGTACTCACCCACACACCTTTAGAGAGTCTTTAGAGAGAGAGAGAGAGAGAAAAGAGAAATCAGCCCTGTATGTGACCTGCACTGCCCTGCTTTACTCTGTCCACCTGGCACATGTGTTCACCAGCACTGGGACGCTCACTGATTGCTGGCCCCTGTGTCTGTCCGTGTCAGCCTCTGTCCCTCTTTCACCTCAGCTGCAGCTGTACTGTCCACCCCAGAGTGCACCCAGAGGTCCAGTAGGCTATAGCACACTCACTGAGTCTCACTGACACTCATTCACCAACTCACTGCTCAGCGGCAGATTGCAAACTAACGCTTTATATGGAAGAAGAAGCGCCCTAACCCTGTGCTCCTAACCGCTGTCCGCTGTGCTCCTAACCGCTGTGGGAAGATTAAAAAGTTTGTGCCACTGCTGACTGCGCGGGTATCTGGACAACACATGGGCGTGCACGCTTGCACATACACACATTTGAACACACACACACGTGTACACAACGTGATTTTTCTAGATGCTCACGTACGCAGCTATCAATATAATATAATATAATATAATATAATATAATATAATAATATATAATATAATATAATATAATATAATATAATATAGAATAGGATAGACTTGTGGATGTTATAAACAAAATATACAATAAACTAATGAGCTATTTTGGGTTGTCACACTGTTTTCAATCCACTTGACACTGGGGTGTAACAAAATAATTTCTCTGAGTTTATTCTTTCTTTATTCTCTTGAAGTGTCCCTCTGTAAATAATTACTCTAACCAGATGCAGCAGCCCAGTGCAAACCAGTCTACTCTCTCACACAGCCTTGGCATGTCCGGCGAAGTGTCCTGGAAATAATACATTCCCCTGAGTGTGTTACCGAAGTGTCTGCCATCAAAGGCACTCAGGTTGAATCTCACACACACACACACACACACACACACACACACACACACTGCCGTAACGATTGCCCTACACTGCTTTGGCAAGAGTAGCACTCCACTCCTGAGTGTCCTCACTCAACACCCTGGCGAAGGCTATTCTGAGTGCCCCAGTGGCAGCGCGTGCCCCTCGTGGCACTGCGGGTATTTCTCCGCCAGCAGGCATGCAGTGTTAAATGCTAGATTCGATTCAGGGCGAGAGCCTCTGGAGTTGTTAAATTCCAGTTAAATAAGTGAGCACCCACTGTGGAATCTTTTGTTGTAAACAGATTTAGATGGCAGATGATCATGAGTATATACAATGATAAATCATCCCTGTCATTGAGATGTTTTGTTTCAGTTGTGTGCCTATACATATGTGATATGTGTGTGTGTGTGTGTGTGTGTGTGTGTGTGTGTGTCTAATTAAGTTGTATCCTTGTGAGAAACTGAAACTGATCTGGTTGATGCTATTTATCAGATTCCCATTGGTTTTATTTTGCATAAATGTGCATTTACATTAATGTGCAACTTGTATGGGAATGCCTGTCGTCACATTTCAGCATCATTGTTGACACACAGGAGGCACAGGAAGAGCGGAGATAGGCTGTTGGGGGACAGGGGGTCGCGGAGGGGGGATTTAGGCGATGTTTTGGCTCCGCATGCATCCAAGGGACATACGAGGTGGGCGCCAGTATCCCGGTATGCGTCCCTCACGACACATCCCAGGGGTGCATCAGGAATGGAATTACAGAATGGTGAGGAAAGACAACGGGCTCAACATAACCACCACAATCGGGGCTATAATTTCCAAAGCGGAGTGAGCAACCAAATGTTACCAACCAACAGCTGTCGCTCTCACTCTGACCCCCTGCTTGGGATTGTTGTTTCGCTCCCTGTTGAGAAATTCGATGCAGAAAGTCTCAAGTCTCATAGAAATATAATGGGGATGATTTCTTAACTTGATCATCTTTGCATGCTGGACTACAGGGGTATGATGTTAATCTGCCACAAAAGCAAAGCTCCCAGAGTTGAGAATGATTATATGTCATCTCACATTCTTAAGATGTGAAGTGTTTTTCTCTCGCCGGAGCACAGAACGGTCAGTTTTACATCCTTGCCAATGCCCTCCCCATCCCCAAGCCCCAAACCACCCACCTGCTGTGGCCTAACAGATTAACTAAAATTCTGTGTGCTGTAAAAGGGGGTGTCGGGTTCTTGATCGTGTCAAACTGCGTCTTTGGTATCTGAATGACCGGTCCAGACACATATACACATGTCACATGTTGTTCGGCTTCTCCCGAACTCAATAGCTCTCTCTCTCTCTCTCGGCCTCTCTCTCTTTCTGAGAAAGTGAGTGTTTAGCAGCAGCCTCAGACATCAACGCGAAGCACACACATGTGCAAAACACAGAATAAGGAATTACAAAAAAAGACAGAACTATTCCAAAGTGGGTTCCTCCGGTATTTTTAAGGATTTTTTGGAAGACTCAACAGTATTCCTATCAGCAAAAGAAAAATCTGAAATCAAGAAATTGGTGGAAAACTTTTGAAAGCTGGGACAACTAGCAATAAATCTGTGATGCCCTAATGAAATGTCTAATTTTTCTATATTACCTTATCAAAGCATCCCCTACATTATGGATATGTACTATGTTCCAGAAATGATCCAGGACTGAGATCCACATACACTGTACTGCACCTCTGTGAGATATTTTTAAATTATCTGCTGGTATTTTAGCTGAAATGCAGTTATTTGGTGGTTAAAGGAATAGTCAGGGATTATAATTATTTTTCACTTTTTGTCACATTCAGCAAATATCTCATAAAGATCCACTAGCGATCCATTATGTGTACACACTGAAAATAAAACTTTGTGTAACTGCCAGCGAAAACTGAAAACAAACAGACAACACTATTCAGGCCAGTCAGAAACAGGTGGCACCAGTTCACACCCACAAACCTATAGATCACTGAAGGGAGGGGTCTATTTTTTGGCAGTTTAGTTCAAATATCAACAATCATCTTTCACCAACTCTCTAACCCATCACTAACACTATCTTTGATCAGTGACTGCAATGCATCTATTAATAGGTCAATATGCCCCCCCCCCCCCCCCCCCCCTCACACACACACACACCCACCCACACCCACACATACACAGTAGTAGGTGGTAGGCAAGTGGGTTTAGGCACAGGAAGCAGCTGACTTAATATAGAAAGGTTATTAAAGAGTTTCTGAAGGAGATGGGTTACAGCAGAGGTGCAGATGAAGTGGGTGAGGACAGTGACGCGAGATATCATTTCAGCCAGGGGCAAGCCGCGAAGCGCCGGACCTAGTACTGGATCTCACCCGCATCCGTCACCCTGAGGTGATGAGTAGGCACTCATGAAGTCCTGAAGAAGACCCATTTAGAGTTCAGAGTCCTAGACCCCCCCCCCCCTCCCAATGATGAACTGGCCAGAGCTCTTTCAGGCCAATTAACATCGCCAGGCGGCCATTTTGTGAAACAAATTGATCCACTGGAAGGTCCTTGAGGTGTGTTAGGTCCTAGAGGCTGTGAAGGTCCTAGAGGCTGTGTGGTATTCAACAAGCTGTCTGTCACTGTATATTCACATACCTACAGTAATTTACAATGGAAACTTGAACCACCATGTGTCCTATGCGAATGCCACGGGTGGCCAAGGTAGGAATATTACACAATGGAAACACATGCTGGGGTGTAAATACAAAGGCTTTGAAGTGATGTGCCAGTCATGCTGTACTTTTAATAGCATATTTACGTTCACATTTAGTAGACAGTCACGCAGTTGTGCAGTTCGATTCTCAGCAGACTGCTTCAGCCGCTCACTGTGCCTTGCTTTCCCACCATTTCCAACACCTGCAGAAGAACACATGCGCTGGATGTGATTATGGAAGAGGTCATGATTAAATACAAGTGTAACAGTGGTCTACTGTGCACAGTGGAGGCATCTGTGCTATGGAGTAATAAACGGGCAGGAGAATTCCTCTGGGCTGGGGGGCGGGTGGTTTGCGGGGGGGGGGGGGGGGGGGGGGGGGGGGGGGTTCAACAGAGACATGCAAAAGCCCCTCTTACCCCCTTCACTGCAATACAAGAAACAAATCCGATGTCAACAAAGCACAGAATACCCTGAGGTAATCTTCCAGTTGTCGCACTGCCAAAGGGTGTATGTGTGTGTGTGTGTGTGTGCGTGTGTGTGTGTGCGTGCACACGTGTGTGGTAGTGTGCCACATGCTTGCTATGAGTCACAATATAGTTCACCAGATACTATTCTCAGCCTGAATTTGCCAAAGCAAATATTACCCTCCGATGGACTTTCTCACAGAAATCAAAACCAGTGTGTGCAGAAACAGACATGTATAGTTTTCACGGGCTAATTACCAATTATAGTCACAGTTGTACTGGATATCACAATAGACATACAGAATAAAAGTCATTCAATATGGTATCGGTTAGATACTGAGATCACAGCCAGAGATTCAGTTAAAATATTACTATAAAGAACTGAATGCCCATTTCTCAATTAATTTAACTTTATCTTAATTTAATCAATGGCCCGAGTGAGTGATAACGAAAATAAAAATCAACATGGTCAAAATCATCCCCTCACAATGTAAAAACAAGCATACTGCCTACCATGTAATGGATGCTGTAGTTTATCTCCTCTTGTTAAATGGCCTTTAAACACTTTACCTCTCCCAGGGTCATGTTCCTCTTTAAAAGACTGGATTTGGATATGATGCCACTGGGTGTGATGCTCCTTGATGCGTCTCCAGAACACACCAACTGTGCTAAATAAATATAGCATCTGGACTCTACAGGTCCTCATAATGATGTGTGAAGACCTGTGACCTACGACATGCTGACATGTTGAGCACAAAAGGACAGGCCACATCATTAAGGACGCAGCGACATTCTGCCAATACTGCCACCAACTTTGATGAGTCCTACTCAAAGAGGTTAACATTTGATGACACATGCCCGCACATGTACTACACACACACACACAAACACACACACACACACACACACACACACACACGTACACAGTAGCCTTTTATCACAAGGGGCGTGCTGTCGCTGCCATCATGATGATCCTCTCACATGAAATCATTTTGATGTTGATTTCTGAGCCATGAATTAAGTTTAACGTTTGCCCTTTATTCAGACAGCAAGGCAATTAAAGCTTTCCCTATATATAACCCATGAGAATGCGTCTCTGTGGCATTCTATAGGTTAAATGGCACATCTATGCCATGTGGTGGTGCTTGAGAGGGCCGAAAATGCATGTCCTAGAGTAACACTGCTCTCTATTGGTAGAGAGCAGTACTAGCAGAGTTAGTATTACTGTCACCTGTAAACTGAAAGATAACATAAACAGTCTGGACTTCCGACTTTAGTATAATTTTGAAATTATTATTAAGGTTTGAGCATATATTTATTAACAATAATATGGAAAGGAGTGGCATTGAATTGCTGTTGAACCTTTGTCAAAACTACATGTTTGATTTTAGGGTAGGCCTACAGATGAAAAAGATTCATCTACACTATATCATTGAATTATGAAGTGCAATCTGCTGTGGTTTGACAGCAGCATTAGGTGAGTTTTCATATAAAGTTAGTGAGCCAGCAACCTAAAAGAGCAAACACCCAGATCCTTTCTGGCACTGTTAGAAGCTTGTCAACATTCTAGGTCAGGGGTGGGCAAACTGCGGCCCGGCCCGCCAAGCACTTTCATCCGGCCCGCCAAGCATTTAATTTGGTTATCAGGTTGCTATTTTTTTTTTTATTTGGTTATCAGGCTGATATTTTTTTCCTGCGATAGAGACGTTGGTTAGCTTTACTGCAAACTGCTTTTCACTCTCCTTAGAGAACGTTTACAATGTCAATGTTACAACATCATGTTGATAGGCCTACTCTTAATTATCTCCTTTGCAGCAGATCTAACTTGAACGTTATGCTACTCCATTTAATTGGGAACGCGTCTGCACTCACCAGAGGGAGAAAGAGTTGATTGTTGATAATTGATATCTCCTTCTCAAAAGAAACTTTTAAAAGGAAATCATGAAGGCAACAGTAGTTACCACAACTGACCATTTATAAACTGTGAGAGGGCACAGCCATAGGTACAGCACTAGCCATAGCGGAGTGGGCAGAAGATCATTGAGAAATAAACGTGAATTGTTCTTATAGCGACAGCGACAGTGCACAATTTATACATTTGTTAAACAGCATCAAATTAGCAGTATTGTTTAAGCAATTAACCCATTTACTCCTAAAATGCCTGCTAAAAACGCCTATAGAATCCTATCCCCCTACCAAAATTTAATATATAAGCCTCTGTAGCACCTAGAAACATGAAATAAAAAGCATGCTGCGCCAGCGGGAGATTCAATGTTGCGCTATGCAGTATCAGGCGGGAGATAGAATGTTGCGTCATGCAGCATCCAGCGCGAATGGGTTAATATATAAAAAAAAAAACTAATTTTGATACTAAATGATAGGCTATAAAAAATGTATTTTTGTGTGTGTGTGGGGATGGGTGGGAAGTTGTGCGGCCCGCGGTCAATTTTCAAAACCCAAAAATGTGGCCCTTGAGCCAAAAAGTTTACCCACCCCTGTTCTAGGTGGTGTCTTTTGGTGATATAGTCAGTAATGTTTTGCTGTGAAATGTTTTCTTTGTTTTCTCTGTTGTGTTCCAGCCTAGCATGGAAAATCCAGACCCTGATAATCTAGAAAGATTAAGGGTCTGGCCACGAACAATGTAATGGCCCAACTCGAGGGTCGACCCGGCACCATGCATTTGAAAATCTCACTGCACGCAATTGGATAACACTAGACCAATGTTTTCTCTGAATGATTCCGGACTTCGACGCAATTGGATAACACCACGATCAATGTTTACTGACCTCCAATGTTGCAGCGCTGTCGTCATCAGTTTAGCTCGCCTCTTGGTGCATTCAGGGCACTTCGGAATGACATGGACCGCCCCCATGGCTACTTTGTTTTTCCGACAGCAAGTGTTCATGTGCTTTGCCGTCGGAATGTGTGACAAACACGGATGCCACAACAAAGGTTAAAACATACACTCACTAATCCTAAACAAACAACTGTATTTGCTTAAAATATAGTGTAAGACGCTTGTGAAAGAAAGATATGCAGCTTTCAAGTGACAAAAACGGCAAATTCCCAAGTTCACATTAAAACTGTTGGACATGAAAGGCCACATGGACTACAAACGAACTACAACGTGACGACAAAAGTGATGACGAGCCCCTAACTGGGCAACTCTGTTAGCAAAATCTAGCCCCAGTTTCTGACCTCTGACTCACACATTACCTGACGTGAATGATGCGGTATGATGATGTTTTCACTCGGAAAAAGTTTTTTCCGAAGCCCATGAACGCTAGGTCTGGCCCGCCTATATCAAATATGCCGGGAACACAGAAGAACATGGGAAGGTGTTACATCTGCATGTTTTTTGTATTTCTGTCTGCTTGTTTCTCTCTGTGTCTTGTGCTCTGTTAATTTCAGACGGTCCTTTGGGCAAACTACTCCTTCTTGAATTTCCCCTTGGGGATCAATAAAGTATCTATCTATCTATCTCTATCTAATTGCGTTGCACTGTGATTGGGTTTCCGCCCTTTAAAAGGGGGCCTCCTACATCACAGGAGGGGCGTTCTTGGATTTTGGGTTGGCCGCTACCACTCCATGCTGTATCGCTCCGTTGCTCTGCGCAAGCCACGCGCTCTGGTTTTTGCCGCCACTGTCGCTTCTGCCTGTTTCCCGAAGCAACTCACACTATACTGACTTTGCACACATTCACTCCTCAGCACTCTCAAACATTTCCCAACTCTGAACTCACACTATACTGACTTTGCACTCATTCACTCCTCAGCACTCATGACCCCCCCCCCCCACACACACACCTACAGTACATGACTGTACACTTTTACATCCCTCTCCCTATGCTACAGACCTTTTATTTATTTTCTTATTTCATCACACGTCAAAACACACACACACACACACACACACATATCTGACTTTCTCCAACTTTTGCACATCTCCATAGAACTTTTTATTATTTTATTATTTATATAATAATAATTATATTATTTATATAATTTCTCCTCCATCTATCTATCCATGTCCTTGATTGCCTAGCCTTTCTGCCCCCACCCCCCACCCCACCCCCATCCCCAACACACACACAAAAAAAACACACACACTTACATCATCACTGTCATCACCTCACATACATACAGCACACTGCTTGCTACAGTAAGCCTCCTCTACATACTTGCTGCACACTGCCCCCCCCTCCCTACATACACATTATTTCATCAGGAAGCTTCTCCAACACACATACCCAACATACTTACAGCACACTGACCCCCCCCCCCCCCCAATACACAGCACATTGTCTCATGATGAAGCTTCTCCAACACACATATTGCACACTGCCCTCTCCCCACATACACAGCACACTATCCCATCTCCCCTGTCACCCCCCCAACACACACACCAAGACCCCTGGCAGTTGGGTTAGCCCCTTGAGCCATGGATCTGCCCAAGGTTTCTTCCTTGGTAAGGGAGTTTTTCCTTGCCCCTGTTGCTCTTGGGTGCTCCTTGTTGGTGCCCCCCGCCCAATCCCAATCCTCCCCCACCTTTCTTATGCAGCCCTTGTCACTTAATCTACTAAACCCCTTCTACTGCACCCCCCCCCCCCCATAAATGCACAAATAGACTGCATTTCTTACTTCCAGCAACTATATGCATGTGACAATAAACTTCCTTGTATCCTTGTATCCTTGAAAAGGCTGGGGATTACCTGGGCCTACTTTTGAGGCCTTTCGTTTGGGCAGCCTTAATTTTTGTTCTTCCACATTTTTCTTATTGTTATATTTTTTGTAAGTAAATATTTTTGAATTTATGCTCTGCAGTTACTTTCCGTTTTTGGCCGTCTCCTATCTTTTGCTCATGTCTCACAAAACCCCTAGACTGGGACGTGACAGAAGGGATTAGAGTGAACATCAAGGGGACAGGCGAGGCAACAACAGTTGGTTGTTCAGTAGACTTTGCAGAGAAGGAAGTAAGGCGGGAGTAAGAATGATTTTTCTTGGAAACCTTATAGTTAATCCCTCTATTAAATTTTACCCAAATACTTACAAACATCAATTTCTTTGAGACACTATAGGGACACGGGACCATTATCAGCCAGGTGCAAACATACTTCAGTATGAGTGTTTGCATCAGACTGACCCAGCTCCAAATGCAGCAGACATCAGCAGATACCAGCTCCCCAACATCTGTATTTCCAGCCTTAATCCAGGAAAATGTATGCTGGAACACATTTGGCACAGGTTTATATTGGCAATTTTGCTAATGAAAAATGAACACTGAATTCAGCTAAAGTCCGGGGATTCCTGTCAGTGCAAGGATAAAAGATTAGCCTGGGTGAACCCAGACGAACCTGTTAGCAAATTTGAATGTGCTCTGCAGGTCAGTTTGGAAAGGATCCCATTGACACCTGTTTCCGAAACCCCCAAAACCCAAGATCCAATCACAATATAGCTTTATCCGGCTTGGGGAGGGCTTTATATGATGACAGATAGAGCAGTGCATTCAACACAACTAAGGGCTGCACTGATGCATGGCGGGTTAAACAGAAATTGACGTGTATTTTCTTTGGAATTGAGTACAACTGCATTTAAAACCTTGGTTTACACAAAATATATGTTTGTGCTTTTCTGAAACAATTTGGTAAGAGTTTTAATACACCAATTTAAGTTTCATTTAATGCTGGTTACTCCCCTGGAAGTCAAAAACGAAGTTTGGAAACCCGTGTCAATGGAATCCTCTCCAGATGGAGATTTCAGAGGAAATTCAAATTTGCGATTACAGTAAGTTTGTCTGGGTTCAGTTCACCCAGGCTGATAAAAGAATTTGGTCAGGTGGTTCCCCATGTAAAGACTTATCCACTGAAGGGTGTCAAGGTTTTGATAACACAAAAAATTAACATGATCAAGGAACTCCTTTGGGGCCAAAGAGATACATGTTTGCCAAGCATCTCCGATATTTCTCTATATAGTAAGAATGAAATATGTGCACAGTTGACAGTCGCAGGCAGACGTAAGGAGATACCACCAAGCAGACTGAGCACTCTGACACGACTCCCAGACACGTCTGTACCACGGGTCGTGACATTACCAGCGCTTCAGTTACTGTCTCTGTTTATGCTTCAGTGCTGGCAACTGGGTGGTCCAACAGGCTAGCGAGATGGAGGAATGGAGGAATAAAGCACTCACGCTGGGCAGAGAGGCCGCGTGGGCTGTGTGAGAGGCCATTTTGGCTCATAGTTGGAGGCAGCTGGTGCGTCAGCATAGCGTCTGGTTAGCCGGTGGTCCCTCCCCTGTCAGTCAAAGGTGGCAGGCTGGCGATGAGGTGTGACAGGACCTGCTGATCCAACTGTGCTATCTGCTCGTGTGGGTTTGTTCTATCCCAGCGCTCACAACTCCCCCCGAAAGACCACACAAGCTTCAATTTGAGCAGATTTAGCTAACCAGTAACAACTGTCCATTTGTTATGCTTCTTGAACTAATTCTCTCACAGTAGGTCTAATAACTGAACCTAAGAAACCCAGTCACGTTATCGCTTCTGATTTGTCAGAAAGGGATAGGCCACGTTGGCCATTACACACTTCCTCATCAAGTATCAAATCATGTGTCAAAATAAATCACAAAATTGAATATACTAATGCATTTGAATAAAGTAACTACTAATGTGGATTTTTAGAATTATTGGCCTAGTGTTTATAACAGATTTGAAATTTACAATAGTGAGTCAAATTTAAGTGAAGGCCTATGAAATCACCGAAAAGACCATAGGGCCAAGCGACATGGATGCTGGCTTTTTGGTAAATGTAGATTAAAGGTGCAGTCTGTGATTGCGCAGGAATTCGCATTTGTTTATGTTTATGTTGTAACCTGGGTGAACCCAGACAAATCTGTGAACACTTTTGAATTTTTTCAGCAGATCTGTGTAGCGAATTTCTCATTCAAGCCAATTTTCAAATCAACCAAAACCAAGGAACCAATTGCAGGTGCTCATTCGGTATGGGATGAAAGCATCCCCATACCTTTTGTCATCTACCTTACATTAATATTGGTCTGATGCTTAGATTTTAAAGACCCCCCTTGGTAGGATTAGCTATATTCCCCCCTCTGCTGGAGAAGTTATGCTATTTCAAACTGTGTAAAAAAGGTTTTCCGCCTGGGGACGCTATGGGGAAGCGGGGAAAGTCTAGCCTGGCTCTGCCGTCCTACGTACTTCCGCTCAATTTTCATTCCCCTTCAGTACACCGTCTGGGTCTGTGGTATATTCGCGGGTTTTCTCCTGCAAAAATCTGCAGGTCCAATCAGCGAACAGCGGGAGTGGCTGAGAACGACGTTGAGGTCGTGCGCTAGTTTGAGCCAGGCATACGTCACGACCAAACGTTAGAGATTGGTTATGGCAGATCCAGAGTGGCTCTGGGCAGATCCAATAGTTTTAACAGCATAACTCTCAAAAAGAATTTCAAGTTTTTGCCTGAAATTGCACTGTGCCTTGTTCCCACCTTTGGCATTGTTCCCACCTCTTCTGGGGCCTATCATCAAATGTTGGACCTCTATAGAAAGCTGAGAACCTCTAGTTTTCGTAGGAAACAATCAAAATAAATGTGTGATGTACTCACAAAGAGTTACAGAGGCTAGAATATATTTTTTCCTTTCTGCCGGATTACAAGCATCTCTGAACTGACCACATTTCAGCCCTCTAGGTCTCTTGATATCCCTTAGAAACACAACTGAGCCCTAGCACCAGGTCTTGTGAAGTTGTGTGCAAAAGTAGATCAATATAGAATGAATTGGATACTCCCTATAGGACTTTTTGTTATCCAAAATGCATACTGACAATCAAATGCTTACTGCACATGAACCCCTTTGTGTAGAAGCATAATCCTGGTCTCAAATGAAAGGTAACACTTTGAGGTTTCAAGCTTGTATTTGGATTATACTTCAGGGGTTCTGATATGGAATGACTACACTAAATATGGAATGATTACAAAAATGTCTCTATTTTTGCATTTACTTTGTTGGTTCAATGAGTGTGTATAAGATAGACTATACATCTGTACAACTAATATTGGATAACACAACATGAAGATTCCATTTCTATGGATTCTTGTGAATATTTCAGTACCCAATATGTTGCATCTACTTATTGTGCTGCAGCTACACTGCAGCCAGAAGTCAGGGTAGCACCAAAAGCGGAAGGGGGGGAGGGGGGCATTTTGGATCAAATTTAATTGAGACATAATAAGATTAATCTAAGAATGTAAAGCACTATACAGATTGTACATGAAAAAAGTTGTCATTTTTGGATTCCCAAGAGTCAAAGCTTTGAAATGTATAACATTACTATGCTACATAGCAATATGGTGCACACAATTGATTTAGAATGTTGGGGGGAGGTGGGGGAGGGGGGCAACCGTCCCGCCGGCGGGACACTGAAAGTTATGTGTTAAACTTCAACAGAGTACTCGCCTTCAAGGAAGTTAACGCTTGGCAATGGAAAGTGGCCAGACTCTCTGTACATTATGAAATGTACGAGAGTCTGGTAGGACCAGGCTAGGGAGAGTCACTGTTTTCACCGGAACAGGTCATTTAACCATCCAAATTATTTCTAAACGGGTTTATTAAGTTGAAATAGTTAAATCTAAGGGCTGTCTTGGTAGCAGGACACTATATAACGTATATATACTGTCAAAAACATATTTTTCTTTCTTTATACATTCTTTTAGTTTAAATATAAGGATTATATGCATTTTCTTTGTTTTTCTTCTTTATGATTCCAAATCTCAAGCTAGGGGTGTATCTCAAAAAATGATTATGCAAGCACCAAAGAATGTGCAATAACAGAATTACCAAAGTCAGTACTGTGTGTACTCTAAATAGATTTATGTGCAATCAAGGAAATTAAGAAATATCTTGATGTTCTGCTTAGTTCCCATTGGCTGTGTGTATTTGTTTTGTGCTGTAAGCACATGGTCACAATGTGTGTGTGTGTGTGTGTGTGTGTGTGTGTGTGTGTGTGTGTGTGTGTGTGTGTGTGTGTGTGTGTGTGTGTGTGTGAGAGAGAGAGAGAGAGAAAGAGAGTACATTATGTATGGTCATACGGATTCTTGTGAAAATAGGAAACGCTGTTTGTGGACATGGCGAAAAGTGAAATTTGGTTTCTGGCTGACAGGAATAGAGAAGTGACAGAGCCATTTACTGGCAAAAGGGGTGTCAGTTTCCTCTCACTACAACTTCCACACGTTTCAGAAACAAAAGAAATCTGTGGTCATGACCTTTTTAAACTGTATCACAGGGAACAACTTCATTATTGGCACTCAAAGGAGATGAAGTTCATAGTATACAGGAAGAAATATTAACAAGTCACCACTGTACACATGATGGTGCATAGCCAGCAGAGGGAGCTCTTAAGCCATTTATAAACTTCTTCCATTTGCTCATCTTGTGAAACATCCTTTATTTATTTACATTCAGCTGGTTTTACCTGACCTCTGAAAAACACTAATACCCAATATTTCCGCGAATCACACAAAAAACTGATCTTTCATCCTTTGTGCCAACCCCAATCTCTGTTCCAGGCGTTTCCTTGCCCGAAGATTGTGGAGGTTGCTCAATCAGTCACTGTTACTGGAAAGGTCAACCGTAAGCCTCATGCCGGGCTCGAGACCCGGTCACATTATTTTCACAGAATTCCCCCTGACGATGGCTCTCTATGCTGGTGGGGCTCTTCATAAATTTCATAAATTTCTGTCTATTTATTCTGAACAGACATCCCCCTACTGTTACAGAACACAATAATGAACAATCATGGAACACATTTGTCTTTAATTCCAGGTTGTTGTTGGCCATAGCATACCCATGCCTTGCAGAACAGAATTATAACTCACTGGCCATCTTTGGCTAACTCCAGAAGGGCCAACCCACACCACACATGCGCGTGCACACACACACACACACACAAACACACACACAAACACAAACAAACACAGAGACATATTAATGGGGTAGGCATGCTTTTAAGCAACATTTGGCCCATTTGCCTTGTGCACACATTACATACATTATTATAACACACATTATTTGTGCAACATTAACTGTTCAACATCTCATAACTACACACCACAGTGAACCTTGAAGTTACACAATGTAGGAATGTCCCTTTTCGTAGATTTTCAACAGACTGGGCACTGATTTACGGACAAAAAACGCTAAAAAGGATCACGCTCCTACCCGCAACAGCAACATTACATAGTGCAATATGAGGCATTAAGGGCATGCATGGGCAATGTCTGTGACCTCGTATCCTTACTTACTGTAACATCAAAATGAGTTTGTTGCCATTATTTTAAGGTGAACGAACTACATACTGTATTTGCGCCGTATGCTTGTCTGTGTTCACTGATTCAGAATTATGGGATGGCAGAGAGCTTCCAGTCTAATGCCAATGAGTTCGGGGCATGGTCTACTGTTCCTGCTGGAGAGATGATTAGATTGGCCCTCACTCCTCTGCTCTTTCCCAACTGCCTCTCTGCTGCACTATAGTGCCTGCTGCGCAGATTGAGATATCTCGATTGGTAATTGGGTTTGTGCGTGATTTAAGCCTACAGTCATGGTTGTGAAGCCCTTTACAACGAGCTGGGTTCTGTAGCAGACTGTTTTGTTTTTGCTCAAATGAGTTCATAGAATGAGCAGTTTTTTTCTGCCTTTTTAACTATATGTTCTAAATATGCTGATATTTCTCTCTATCTCTTTCTGCCACTCTCTGTGTTGTAGGATCAAAGGTCCAGCTTGTTTATTTATTTATTTGTTTTTGTTTTCTAAAAAGGCCAGATCATTAAAAATTGTGTTCTTATTCTGGGGTTGTAGTGAATGGTTTCCAAGGTAACAGGGATATTTGGCTAAGGGCCAGACCCTGCAGTCTAGAGTGCCACTGCCTTGAAAGCCTGGCTAAATTTACACACACACACATCGTCCACTGAAACATGGCACATCGACTTTTACACTCACCTTCAGCCTCTCATCCTCCCATGAGCCCAGCCATTTTAGCGCTCATTCCTTGGCTGTCTCGTTAGCCTGGATGGAAGTAGTTACCCACTCAATGTGAATATGTTAGAGTGGAATAGAGTGAAACACACTCCACAGAAACACACACACACACACACACACACACACACACACACATACACACACACCCCACAAACATATTTAACACACTCTCTAACACACCTACACACATGTCTACAGACATGGTTATGTACACACGAACACAGTGTGATGATGGGCAATCCTAATGTGATTCAATCTGTTCTTCTCCGCACCCAACATAATATTGTCCTTGTGGCCAAAACAAGAATTGGGGTATGTGGTGTTTTGCAAATCCCAAAGCGTTTCTGATGATGCTAGTTATGTCGTCAGTAGGGGGATTGTGTGTGTGTGTGTGTGTGTGTGTGTGTGTGTGTGTGTGTGTGTGTGTGTGATGTCAGTGCTACAGTGAGGGGATGCCACGGGGTCAGTGCTCGGTTCTGTGGCTGACGTCAGACTTTCCCAGTGAGTCAGATTGAGTTGGGTCTGTTTTTCTTCTGCTTGACTAGCACAAACACATCACCCCCACCCCCAGTTCCTGCTAATAAGACTGAGTCATGTTGTTTTTATTGATATGTCTACTGGCATGGAACAGCATGTGTCGCTGTTGTTAGGGGAAGGGACTGACATTCTTCCAAAAATATTGTAAAATTCATAAAAATGAAACAGAAAACAAATGCCACTAGTTTGTTGTGATAGGACTTTTTATGCATAAAACAAGCTGGGATTTTTATGGCTGGAAAGATTCCCTGAATTTTTACAAATGGCCACTGGGTGGGATCAGGAGCCCTTCCCTTCTCCTTGAAATGTCAGGACGGAGGACATACCCTGTGATTCTGGCACCATTTTGGAGACACGGATTGGCCATAGAGCATGCCAGTATGGCAGCAAGTCTCACTGTGGCCGGGAAGACGAAAGGGCCTGGAAAAGCCATTTTGAAACTGCACACTTCTGGAGCTTGTGCCAACACTCTGAAAATATCAGGGTCACTGGGTTTTTAAATGGTTTAATTTCAGATGTCATTTTAATAGACTGGTGAAAATAGCATTAAGCATGGGTTGCAGCAGGCTGAAGACAATTTGGAAGGGAGGTGGGGGTGGGGTGGAGATGTCGGGGTTGGAGGAAATTAGCTTCAACCACACTCCCGCCATTCAGGTGCTCACCTTACCTGACACACATAAGCACTAGAGCTGTTCAGTGCATCATGATCTTTTTTCAAGTGTTTGCATTGAGCAACATTTTTCAATGTCCTATACTCTTGCAAAGATCATGACCCATAATATACACAATATTATTTTTTAAATGCAATAATGCATTTAATAATTGAATGTAATAATGCAGTGCAATAAGGCTATTTTTAATGCTGCTAAAATGCTATGTTCCTCAAGTGTGAAATTCTATATGTGTCTGTCATGTCAGTTAAAAGATAAAGGATTATCTTTTGCACAGCCAGCACTGAATAATTTAAAGTCTTTTAAATTGACCCCATCCCCCAACCATGTATTCACAATTAGTCTACCCGTTCACTGAAATTCCTGATATGCGCTTCCTCTATAACATAAGGTCCCTGTAAAAAAGGCTGCGTGTCATTCAGTCTGACTAAAAAGTCTGCTGAAGGTACTGCATAACCCCGTGGTCCAAGTTCACGCTTATCAATCCACTGCTTGACCTCAATTTGATCCCCCCTTGCCCGGGCCTTGTTTAGGGGAGTGAGGGGTTGTGAGGTTCAGGGATTGAGTTGGGGGTTGGGAGGGCTCCCCATCAGTGGTAATTGTTTCTGGCGGCTGCTCTTCCCTGGTGCATGTGAGCGTGGAGGCTTGTGGGGTCCCGTGTCCAGCAGGGGCCATGAGAATAGCAGTCGTAACACACCCCAAGATCCCGCTCACTCACCCATCCTTCCCAGCCCTTCCCTATCCTATCCACTCCAATCCCACACCAGCCAGAGAGTTGGAATCCCAGTCGTGGAATGTTTGCGAGGCCCGGGTGCCACCCACCCATTAGGCATTCCAACAGGGGCATGGTGGGTGGGATGGAGCCAGGGTCAGAGCAGAGGAAACCAAGTAGGAAGTTTTCACAAGAGTTTAGCTTCTATTTACGAGCGTCTCTCTATCTCCCTTCAGGCCCACTCAAAGGGGGCCCTTCCGAGCCGGCCACTGCGTACCCCATCACCGCAAACAAAGTCGGCGATAGTCTTTTAATAGCATATCAAAAGGGGGAGAAAAGAGGGCCCTTGTTCGCCTTGAGCCGCTCTGAATACAGACTGTTTACAAGCCAACAGCCCCGTCACAACAATGGCTGCCATTTAAATCATATTTATGGTTTCCTGTGTAAACAACACCCTCCCTGTTAATCAAAACATTTTCACAACTCTGTAGACATGAAACAAGAATAATTTTGTTGTGAACGAAACTACCAATTTTCAATTTCAAAAGTCTGATTTAGAAATTTGCAATTTAACATTTTCTCACATCAACTTTCCCCCCTTTGGCATGAAGGCAGGCTTGCTCTGGTCAGATCTGGTTTGCTGTGAGTTTTTGACTAGCCTGGTGGGAGTGTGTGTGTGTATGTGTGTGTGTGTGTCGCTGGCTGTGTGTGTGGCGCGGCGGCAAAAATTGGACCCTTTTCTCCTCAGGAGGCTTTGTGTGAGATCCAGCACCAGCGAGTTGACCGTGCGACACAAAAGAGGAGAGGCAGAGGAGGGGAACCGGCCCGCGAGGAGAGGAGCCTTTCAAGAGTGTTTTAGCATTCCGAAGAGAATCGCTCGCACAGCCACTTTCACGCTTGCACAAGTTCAGGGGGTTTGTTTTAAAAGAGCAATGACAGATACAGTAATGCGTATTGAGAGGTCTGAAGTGAATGGTCATATTTCTGGGGTGTGAGAGAGAGGAAAAGCATGCATGTGTGCTCAAATTCATTATGTGGTGCATATTTCAAGCTGAGAATAATATATCTACCTTCCCCCAGAAAGTGGGACTCCAGGTGTTGTAGGTTGTACACTCATAAATTCATTTGAAATGCAGGTGCAGGTTCTGGGCGCATTTGCATTTTAATATTTTTATATCTGTTTTTTTTTGCACAAAAAAAGCAGACCCTGAGTCTGGATGATTGGAAGAAAATGAGCCATGGTTGGTGGTGTTTCCCACAAATGACTTCTAAGAATACACTGAGCTACCCGTTCATTGCAACACACAGATGTGGCTTTCCCGTTCTACTAATTTAGACAAGGGGACCATTAAACAAATAGCACCACCACCACTACCACCATGCATGTTAAGCTATCGAGGTTTTTCCACGAAACACACAGAGGGGGCCCAGGCTGAAAATAGCAGCTCTCTGAACCTCCTGTTTGTATTGTGTCTTCCGGCCCGCTCCTCTAAGTGTCTCATATTGAATCTGCTCCATTAGACCTCTGAAATGGGAGTCGGCAACCTTTCACTGGATAGCACTCAGCTCCCAGACTGCAGTCTCTCTCTCTCTCTCTCTCTCTCTCTCTCTCTCTCTTTCTCTGTCTGTCTGTCTGTCTATACCCTACACACCCTGCCAAATATACTGATACTTTTATGCAACTTTCTGCAGATGCTTTATTGACTCTCCCTTCTTAGTATGTCCATTTGTCGCTGGTGTCTAGCTCCAAGATGGAGGAGCAGTTCTTTTGTGGCTCGTGAGCCTGGGCTTCATTAATGGTCTCATCAATCACCAGAAAGGAGTTCCACGTCTGCCGTTCCGCGGCCAGGCCGACCAACTCCTGTTATACCGACTGACCTTGGTAAAGGTACAAATACTCCTGTGTGTGTGTGTGTGTGTGTGTGTGTGTGTGTGTGTGTGTGTGTGTGTGTGTGTGTTTGTGTTGGTTTGCAGGAAAGCTTTGGGTGCCCTGCAAAGGTAACTGAGAATGGAGGGCAGACAATCTCTTAGGGTCTGCCTTCACCTTTGTTTTTATAAACTGTTCTACTGCACCTCTTACTTCCTCTTTATTTTTTCATCTCCTTTCTCCCTCCTTTCTTCTTCCTGCTCCTCTTCTCTTCTTCCACTCACTTCCTGTCCTCCTCTCCCATCACTTCTGTACTCCTCTCTTTCCTGCCAACAGTCTCATGTCCTTTCATGTGTTCCCCTCTTTCTTTCCCGCCACCACGACCACGAACCCCCTGACCCTACCTACAGCCCCTCCCACAGCCCCACCCCCACCTTCTCTCTCTCTCTCTCGGTGTCCGTCTTTGTCCCCTCGTGGCCATCTCGCATGGCCACCATGCGGCCGCCGGCGATGCTCCCCCCATCTATGAGCGAGTGGGGTAGGAGAAGGGTGGGAGAGGGGTAGGAGAGGGTGGAGGTGGGGGGAGGGGAGTGGCATGAAGCCTGAGAAGAGCATGGTTCTCACAGGCCTCACTGATAGGATTCCCGCCACTTCACTCCCCAATCCTGTTTCACGGCCAGTGCGTCTCAATGGTCTTCTCTGAAGTGGAGAGAGGAGGGGGTGTGAGGCCAGGGAGGGGTAAGGGTGGGGTGGTCAGATAGGGAGGGTGTGTGTGTGTGTGTGTGTGTGTGTGTGTGTGTGTGTGTGTGTGTGTGCATGTGTGGGAGAGAGACAGAGAGAGGGAGAGAGACACAGGGACGGACAGAGAGAGAGGAAGACAGAGAGAGAGGGACAGAGAGAGAGGGAGGGAGAGGGAATGAGGTTGGGGGGGGGGGGGGGGGTTGAGGTTCACAGGGCTGTAGTCTTTTTTTCAGAGCAGTTCACAGGGGGCCTGGGCCATAGGGGAGAAATGTTTCCTTTTCATTCTAACTGGGTCGGGTGACTACACTGTGAGAAAGAAAGATAGAGAAAATGCAGCACATGAGAGAGAGAGAGAGAGAGAGAGAGAGAGAGAGAGAGAGAGAGAGAGAGAAAGAGAGAGAGAGAGAGAGAAAAGAGAGGGAGTGGCAGTCAGTGAGAAGAGGAACAGCGTCAGCGACTGGAGGAGAAGAGGAACAGTGAGAGGTGCCAGACACAAATAAGCCCCCGTATAGTGATAGTGCATGTTGTAGTGTGCACAGACCACAGTATGGCTGATCCACTGCCAAAGAATGAGAGGACATCCACAACTATTCTCAACCTTTTTGGTCTTCTCTCTGTCTCTCTGTCTGTCTCCAAAATCTGTTCTTTTCTTTCCAAAGATACAAAACAGTCCTTTGAAGCACCCCCTTTTTTACGAGCTGTCCTTATGTCAAGAGCATTTTGCCTGCTGACCACCAAGCACAGAGAATGGTGCAGAAGAAAGACAATAACAATAGGGGGGGGGGGGGGGGGGGTGACTCTTTGCGGTCATAGGACACTTAACTGGTCACTTTAACTTGTAAGAATGTGTATCTGAAGTGCTTAACCCTGAATGGTCCCTCCATGGTGCCATCCGCATGCATATAAATCACCCACAGACCGTCAGTGTCATGGGTCTGCCTCCCAGACAATAGCTGGGGTCTCATTAATGTCAAAAAGTGACCTCGGAGGCCTGGGGACATCACAAGAGCTGTCCGTACCCTCTGGCCGCCCAGTTTCCACATGAGCGGATTTGGGGATGGGCATGGGGGTGGGTTTGGGCGGGAGGTCTGGGATACGTGACCCGGGCTGTGGCCCTGGCTGAAGAGTCCTGACTGGATCTGGAATAACCATGACTTTCTAACCTGCGGTGATCCTGAATGAAGCACTCCTGTGACTTTCACATTTATCAGTTTTGTGATTATTGACTATTCATTTCCAAAACAAATCTTTGAAACTCAAAAGTTAGTTGAGATTAGTAAAATCTCAAATGTAATGGAAGTAGCTGAATATGGAAAGCCTCATATGTAATTGGAAAAGTCAATCATTTATGAAAAGTTTTGGAAGATAAACTCCATTGTTGATTTGTCGCATTGTTTACTCATTTGCGACTATTCACACTCAATCCTGTCACTCACTTGAGCTCTCACACGTTTACTTAGGCACTGACTTATACCATACCTCAAATTGTTTAATCAATAGACATGGCTAAATCCTCTCCAATCCAATGCATGCCCATTGTCTTTCATTAGCAATGTAAAGGATGAGTTGGTGATGTGAGAGGAAAATGACAAAGATGGACTTTAACCTTTAAACCTTTTTGCTTTGATACTACTTTCTGTACGATCTTACACTTTTGAATGGATTCTTCTGTTAAAGCTTAACCTAGTTTGTAATGCTCCTTATGATTGACACTTCTATTGCCTTTTCAATTCATCCTTCCATTGGAGACTAACCTAGTTCTTAAAGTTCTTTTCATTTGATACTTCTGTTCCGGTAACTGGTGTGCAGATGGCAAATCGTGTTGTATGACGATAGAAATGTTCTTATCCCAGTTTTTAATGTCCTTGTAATGAACTCATTGTGTTGACAAAGTCGTGTGTGTGCAGGGAGGTGTAATGATACAATGCTATTATGATACGATGCGAAGCATAAATGTATGTGTGAGAAACAATTGATTGTGTCTTTGGTACACAGACTTTGTCTCAGTATCCTGATTGCCTGATGCATATCTCAGACTCTCAGTATTTATAGATCTTTAAGCTACATTTCTTCCACAGTGAATACACACAAGCTAGCTGAATGTTATTTACCTAGGAGTCCCAGAGGATTTCTTCTATCTGTAGAGACGTCTGAAAACCCTTATGTGCACGAGTAATGGGAGCGTTATCTGAGCGTAAGTGCAACTTAAGCAGCCGTACGTTTGTGTGTTTAATTCGGACGACTCTGGCAAGATTTTCAGCAGAAGATGGGTAGGATCATCAGCTGTCTTCATCCATCTTCTGTCTGTGTGCACAGTTAGCTAATCCCCATGCAATAAAATTAATGAGCTTGGTTGGGGGTAGTGAGTTGGGTCTACGTGTGTTATTAAAATGGAGGAACATGTCTGTGTGTATGTATGGATGAATGTGGATGTGTATG
>NC_055963.1:23906902-23909402 GCF_018492685.1 Alosa sapidissima
GGAGATGATTTACCGCACGGAGAGGCATGAGGCGGGACAGACTGACCGACCGGCGGAGTCTCCTGGAGGCGAATAGAGGGAGGGAGGAAGATAGGGAGGAAGAGAGGCACGGAACGATGGAGAGAGCCAGCGAGGAGGATGGGGGTCGGGAGTAGGATGAAGCAATGATCAGAGTACATACACGCTGTCTGCAGCTTTGTCCCATGGGTCCTTGATGGAGCATCTGGTCTCAAGGTGACTGTGTCCCTGAGGAGAAGAGGAGAGCTTGAGACTGAGAGAGGGGTGGAGGTCAACTGAAAGAGAATGAGAAGTAGATGCTGAGGACCAGAAGGCATGATGATTGGATGTAGGAGGTTGACTGAATTTAGCAATATCAACAAGCATATTATGAAGAGAGTGAGGGTGCACAACTTCTCCCTTTAGGGATGATTCTTCAGGATCTGTCTGGTTTAGCCACTGTAAAGAGATTTAATCTGAAACATGCGTGTTAGCAACCAAAAAAGCATGAAAGCCATCTTGCAATCTTGCAACCATCAATACAGCTGCCGTTAATAAAAGCTTTCTGGGTGGGTGTGTCAGGACCTAGTGTTTATCTGCACTTCACATGGCCATACATCATCAAAATGAATCTGAATATGACACCTTAGCTTTCATGTTTTTGCACAAATCCTGATTGATTACAGCAGAGAACCTTAAGATCCCAATTTCCACAAAGAATTATACTTTTATACATCTGGGATCTGATTCAAAACCTGTTTAAACATTATTAGTATTAGTAGCAGATACGAAGGGTATATTTTATCAACCAAAATACAAACTCAAGGAGAACAAACACAGAATAAAATGTCCGCAGGCATAATCCTTCACATATGAGTAAATATAAATTATTATATACCTAATAGTCTGCAAACAGTCACAAATGGGTGAGGCTTTTTCATTGCATATATGTTAACAATAAAATTCTCTGCTTGTTATCGTATTGTTTGTCTTACATGCATGGGTATCCTGTCACCTTATGTTAACACGGGGCCTTGTTTCCTGTTCTGCAGCACATGTTTGGTTTGCGTATTAAGGGCGTGGACTTTGTGTATTGTGTATGGATGTACTCAGTGGTGACTGCACTTACTGCACACTTGTAAGGAGGGCAGAGGTGGAGACGTGTGGTGTGGCTCTCTTCCTCCTTGTGAGAGGTGATTAAAGAGAGCTCATCACATGACACGACCAAATCACTTGGAGCTGGTGTGAGGCAGGCAGGTGTCTGTGTGTATGTGTGTGTGTGTGTGTGTGTGTGTGTGTGTGTGTGTGTGGAGGGATCCTCCGTCTCCATGGAAACTGTAGTGAGGTGTGAGAGCCATAATTTGAGAGGGAATTAGGTTTGCTTTCCCAGAAACCTTGTACAACCACAGAGCTTGTGTCCCAGGCCTTTTAAAACCTTGTGTAAACACATTTGCATCTTAAAAAGACTGTTAAAATATCCAACATGTTGGTTTTCCGACATTATTCCAATTTTGCCCTTAACCCTATAGCTGTCATGGCTCATGGCCTCATTTTGACCTTGTCGTTTCCCCACTCCAGGCAGAATATGGAAGCTGATGTACACTGTTCTTTAATTACTTAATTACTCATTTGTGTTAGCCTAGGTTTTAATTGATTTTGTAAGTGTTCCTTGGGGATTAGTTTGCATATCCTTTGTATGAATTATTAAGCGATTCCTTCAAGATTTTCTGCTGCATATATCTTCGAACATACATTTCTGGCAGTTTTGGCCACCTATATTATTCTTAGTTCTTTAATAGTATATTACCTTGGTCCATATCTGATGCTATATTGCTGTGTAACCACCTTCTCTCTCTCTCTCTCTCTCTCTCTCTCTCTCTCTCTCTCTCTCTCTCTCTCTCACATACACAAAAACACACTCATACACACACACATTAACTCATAAAGGTCCAGATATAGAAGCAAGCTTCAATAAAATGGAATCTTTTAGGGAGTTCGTTTTGATAGCCATGGCAACCCCCTGCGCACCCCTCCTTCCCGTCGTCATCAGATCCAACAGCTGGATCACAGGACTTGGTCAGATTGGGCCTGG
This sequence comes from Alosa sapidissima, assembly GCF_018492685.1. Lineage (NCBI taxonomy): Eukaryota > Metazoa > Chordata > Actinopteri > Clupeiformes > Clupeidae > Alosa > Alosa sapidissima. The sequence goes on from NC_055963.1 coordinate 23,908,992, forward strand.
TGCACGGTGCACATGATCTTATCAAAGCTCACAGGGCCTATGTGTGGGGCATTTGTGTGTGTGTGTGTGTGTGTGTGTGTGTGTGTGTGTGTGTGTGTGTGTGTGTGTGTGTGTGATTATATGTGGGGGCGGGGGTATTTGTGTATGTGTGTGTGTGTGTGTTTTGCTTGGGACTAACTAGACCCCATTCCTGGCTTGTGAGACCCCTGCTCTGTGATTGCTCACATTCTCCCAGCTGAGAGGGGTCAGGGCACTCGTTGTGTCAGGCCCCGTGCAAATGCCTCTGCTTTCTTTCACCATATATGGCCCTCTTTCCTCTCCTGTTAGTTTCGTTATTCTTGGTAGGTTGTTTTCCCTCCCCCCCCTCTCTCTCTATCTCTCCTTCTCTCTCTGTAAAGCATGCCCCTGTAC
>NC_055963.1:23919402-23921902 GCF_018492685.1 Alosa sapidissima
AGGCTTGCCCTAGTGAGTCAGGTCCCTCATGTTATGGAAAAAAATGTATGTGAACATTTTGTTCAAAAGGGTTAAATGCTAAAACAAATAGTACAAACAGAGAGAAGAAATAGCACACCTGTTCACAGGTAGACAACCTGGCCTAGTGGTTCAGTTCTCTTCTCCTCATGTGGCATGACTCATCCCTTTAGGACTCCCACATTCACTCATGCCATAATGACACCATTGTGTGCCTCAACAATGAATTCAGTCAAACATGCCGGCCTTTTGAAGCGGCCGCATTAAGAAAGAAGAGCGGGCTTGTCAGGGATCCGATACAGCTGAAATCAGAGATGAATAGTAACAGGTTTCGGTCAGGCTCCCCTATAATGTCCGAGGGCCACCGCCCACTGCTGCTACTACTACAACCACCCACTCACCTCTGCTCTGGTGTCTGTTGTTGGAAGCTATCAGCTGGTTGGCCCCCTCGCTGACTGTGTTTTTCTTTTCTGGAACTGTCTGGGTCTGATGGTGGTGGTGGTGTGTGTGTGTGTGTGTGTGTGTGTGTGTGTGTGTGTGTGTGTGTGTGTGTGTGTGTGTATGTGTGTGTGTGTGTGTGTGTGTGTGTGTGTGTGTGTGTGTGTGTGTGTGTGTGTGTGTGGGCTTGAGTGATTGTGCCACTGATGGTTCCATTCCCCCACAGTGCGTTCTGTCACACGGCTGACACTCCGTCTGTGATGTCACAAAGGCCTTCTGCGCCTTTGAAGTCTGATAGAATGCCACCCAAATCCCACCAGCGCATGGCAAGGAAGGGGGGCAGTGGGGCCTAGACCTCTATACACACACATGCACAAACATACCCACACCCAAACCCAAACACATGTGCACGCCGCACACACACACATACATACACAGACACACACACACCACCCACCTAATATAAGGTCTCTTAACCTTTCAAGTGTTTTTGTCTGAAGGGTTGATGGAGATCTTTATCCTCAAATTACATTGTCCGAGGGGCCCACGTTCAAAGCTTTAGTGGAGCCTTTGTTCTTTCCGGCCCCTGCTTTGACATGAGAGATAGGATGACACATGTCAGGCCGGCTGCCTAGGAAGTGTGTGTGTGTTTGTGTGTGTGTGTGTGTGTGTCTGGGTGTGTCTGTGTGTGTGTCTGTCTGTGGTTAAACTGTCTGTCTATACTGGAGATATCCCAGCATGGCCACAGTCCCCCTGCCTTCACCCCCCAACAGGCACTGGCTTCAGACGAGATGGAGAATAGACCACTGTTGGCCTTCTAAATGAAAGCCACCAAAAAACTGTTTAAAAACACACAGCATGGCAAAAATAATGCTAGTTTATTCGCCTTTAGAATTAGTTTCAGGCTGACATTTAAGAAATGACACATGCATATCTTCAGACACTGATGAGTTGAGAGAAAAGGGCACGAGTCTACACGTCTTTTAATCACATATTCTGAATGTTTTCACTTTGCCAAAAGTTTGTTGTTTGGACTTGTTTTTATCCTTGTGTCATAATCATGTGCTAAGATCTTATGACCTAACAAATATTCAGGATCACTGGAACATGAGTCATAGCCACTAGATTAATCACAACCCAGGAAATGTTCCATCACATGAAAATTCAATAACAACCTGGGGCACTTCTTGCACAAACATTGTTCCCCTGTCCCATGCCAATGTTATTGAGCTTGTTGATGTGAGAGAAATAGGATGGATATCAACCCTGTATATGAATCTGATATGGAGATATGGACATCGGGACCTGCCCCACCCCGGAACAGTTGATAAGCGAGCCTGCTTTTCCTCTTCTTATCTGTCAGCTTCTTAAAAGGACATAATATTGTGTGCGTGCGTGTGTGTGTGCGTGTGTGTGTGCGTGTGTGTGTGTGTGTGTGTGTGTGTGTGTGTGTCCCGCGGAGTTCATCATGCGGCTTTACACTTCCAGGTCCTGGTTTATTCATGCGATTCCCATCAGATCCGTAATATTCCCTAATTGATCCACTTCCCGTCTGTAGAGCTGCCAAGCCAATGCTGCTTTTATGCTTCCCAACATTCCGCACTGTTCCCATCCTCCAGTGGGAGAGTGAGTGCTCATCTCTACCCAACAACCCCTCTCTCTCCAAACACACACTCACTAAGATACGTACACACACACACACACACACACACACAAAGGCAAATAATTCATAACTAGCACAGCCTTTACAAATAGCTTTCTCTTGTACACAGTTCTCTCTCCTTCTTTTCCTCTCCCCTCCCCTCCCTTTCTCTCTCTCTCTCTCTCTCATGTTCTCTTTCTCTCCTTGGCACAGAAACAGATAGAGAGATCTGCATAGGGATGTATTTCACCCGCCGTGAACTCGAGTGGCACGCGAGGGGAAACGAGCCCGCAGCATCACCGTGGGCACAGGCCCAGCAGTGGCAGCGGCAGCTGGGTCCAAAAGCTCCTCTCTCTGCTCTCTCCATATTCTCTCCTGCCCGCGCCTCTGCACTCAACTCCT
>NC_055963.1:23926902-24096902 GCF_018492685.1 Alosa sapidissima
ACACAAACACACTCATAGTGGTTTAAATACCTGCTGGATTACAATGAGAACCAGGGTGTGGTTTTGTTCAGAGCACTGGTTAGAGCATTAGAGTTCAGAGCGCTGGTTAGATTGTGTCCCTCTGCAGCCCACTTCAGCAGTGATCAGCAGCCAGCCTGGGAAACTTAGGCTGAGAGATTTATCCACCCACAGTGAACCACGCAACGCTCTCATATTCATTGACGACCACAAGACACTGGGAGCCTGGTGCTGGCATGCGTGCCTGCTAACATAATGACTGTGCACACAATTACTGGAGTATGCATGCATTCACTCTTTCTCTCTCTCTCTCTCTCTCACACACACACACACACACACACACACATATACACACATACCAACACGCACACGCGCTCTGTCATGCACGCACATGGATGCACTCTGAGACCTTTTTGAGCGGGTGTGTGCTGTGCACGCAAACCCAGTTCCTTCTTGCATGCATGCTCACACACACACACACACACACACACACACATACACATTCACTTACATTCACACACATGTATACATATACACACAAACATACACACACACTTTGATATTTCCTCCTCAAACTCACACACCACACACCACATATTCATGCCTCCAGTTATCCCTGGGTGACTTCCAATAGCTGCACCATACACTTGCACATACATTTGTAATGAACACACAAACATAAACACACAGCAGATAGATATACTCACATGAACACACACACACACACACACACACACACACACACACACACACACCTACACACGTGCATGCACACACATTCACATGCGCACACAGACACAACATTAAGCCGTAGCAAAGACCTTTTTTATACTAACTGGCCTCTTGGTTATTATTAGTCTTAGGCCCTTGTGTCCCTCTCCCGCCACTTGCTGAGCGCTGACCCCACACAAAAAAGGATGGGCCCCACAGACCTGCCCTCTAGCAACTGGTGACTGCCTGACCACTGAGGCCTGGCCACCACGGGTCATCAATCACCCCACCTCCCCTCCAGCTCCAATCCCCCATCCCCCCACCCTGCTACATCTATCTACCTATCCATCCATCCATCCATCCATTCATCCATCCATCCATCCATCCATCCATCCATCCGTCCAGCCTTCCATCCAGCCAATCATTCAAATTAATTTACATTTATATTTGATTGCAGGCATTTTATTTCTGTGAAAGAAACAAGACGAAGAAGAAGATTGGAGAGAATAATGGGGAGAAATAAGAAAATGGGGGGGGGGGGGGTGCCTTCCATCGCCCTGCCCGCCCATCACCGGCTGGATTAAGGAGTGGCTGGTGGATTATGAGGCGTGACTGTATCACTGGCTGGAGAGGAGTGGAGAGGAGTGTGTGCTCACTCTGTTGTCAGAGGGGGGAAGGGCAACAGGGTGATGATGAGGAGGAGGAGAAGAGACGGAGGGGGTTTGGGCGTGGAGAGGGGAAGAAGAGGGCTGGGGGGAGGCGGACCGCGCGTGAGCCGACAGAGCAGCTGTTTCTCCGCCATAATTACCTAGCTGATGGGGGCCGCTTCCTCTGCGGCGTTGGAGGCGTAGCCATGGAAACAGCGGCGCCGAGGCTTCCCTCTCTCTCGGGTGTGAGGAGGCTGTGCTAATGGCTTGGTGGAGGGGGGGGGGGGGGGGTCTAGGAGGGCGGGACAGGTCTGGGTGGAGTGGGGAGACAGCATGGTGTTGTTATGCCTTTAAGGGTCAGCTGCTCGGGTCAGGCTCATCAGTGTGTGGACTGTGGTGGCAGTGGCTGGTGTGTGTGTGTGTGTGTGTGTGTGTATGTGTGTACTGGCTGGTGTCCTCTTGACTAAAGGCTGCAGGGAGAACGCTCTGTCACCTCCGCTAGGTCTCAAGATGGATGAGTTAGTCCTGGTGGCAGCTGTGGTGCGTTGGGCCACAGGCAGACACACACCGTCCGACAACACACACACACACACACACACACACACACACACACACACACACACACACACACACTTGGTCAGACAGCACAGCAGCAGGGCGTGGCCACCTGCACAACCACACCAACCTATGCTGACTCCCTCCACACACACACACTACCAATAATACCACCTTTGAAAATCTTATGCCTCTTAACACCCTATCAAATGCATACATATCCTCACTCTGTTTCCTTAAAGTCCACCCCCACTGCCAAGAGTCCACCTTCTAGCACCTGCACCAGACAACCACCCCCCCCCCCCCCCTCACACGCACTCACAAACTAACAAACACACACACACACACACACACACACACACACACACACACACACACACACACACACACACACACACACACACACGCACGCACACACACACAGTACAGCAGCTGCGATGAGGAGCCCCTCATACACAAACACACCTACATCTACGGACACCCCACCAGGAGTCCACACGTCCTCACCCCCAATAAAAACTCCACACCTCTTAACAAGCTTTCACACACACACACACACACACACACACACACACACACACACACACACACACACACACACACACACACACACACAGACTTGAAACAGTACGGCAGCTGTGCATATCCCTGAGAAGTATCCACCCTTCCCCCTATAAACTCAGCAACTCTCATCTCTCACCCATCACCTCTCAACACTCAATCACAAACATACACACACACACACACACACACACTGATGTCCCTCTGTACCCTCAATCTTCTCGCCTGTGACCTCCATCACAGAAAGCTGGAGTATTAGTGCGGCTGGGCTGCTGCCTCAGCCATCGCTTCCATCTCATAATATTCATGAAACTCTCACTGACTAACAGACCACAACACTCTTCACCCTTCAGACAGAGAGAGAGAGAGAGATAGAGAGAGAGGGAGAGAGAGAGAGAGAGAGAGAGAAAAGGGTGAGTGATTAATCTCTAATCCATATATGGTAAATATCCCACACGAGAGCAGGTAAGTAGGTAAGTGGACAATCCAAAGGATCTGAGAAAGCATCTACCCATCAGGTTGGAGGATTATTATGAGTGAGTGTAAGTGTAAATGTGTGTGTGTGTGTGTGTGTGTGTGTGCGTGTGTGTGTGTGTGTGTGTGTGTGTGTGTGTGTGTGAAGTGTGTGTCTGTGTGACTGTGTGTGTGTGTGTGTGTGTGTGTGTGTGTGTGTGTGTGTGTGTGTGTTGTGTGTAAGTGTGTACGTGTATAATTATTATAAGTAATAATAATAATAATAATAATAATAATAATAATAATAAGCCTTATTTGTATAGCACCTTTCATACACAGAATGCAGCTCAAAGTACATTTTGATCATTTTACACAATAATAATAACAAGTGTGTGTCTATGTCTGTTTGTCTGTGTGTGTGTTTATTTATTATTTACAACATCCACCGACATACACATAAACATAAGCACATACTTTCAGTCATACACACAAACAAACACACACCAACAGCGTGCATACATGTATGCGTGTGTGGGTGTGTCTATACACATCAGTGTGCTTCCATGTTTCGTATAAGCCGTCACATGAGTTGGGATGGAGACATGTCCAGTATGCGTCTGAGTGACTGTAAGAATGTGTTGGAAAGATAACATAAGATTAGGAGCACCTTCTGGAGTGGAGAACTACCTGGTCAGAATGGGACATATGGGATCTGGACTGCTTTGGCCAGCTGAGATATTCAGAACGAATTATCACTCCACTTCATTTTAGTACACTGTGTGTGTGTGTGTGTGTGTGTGTGTGTGTGTGTGTGTGTGTGTGTGTGTGTGTGTGTGTGTGTGTGCGTGTGTGTGTGTGTGTGTGTGTGTGTGTGCGTGTGTGTGCGTGTTTGTGCTTGACTGTCTTGTCTTCAGAGAGCACACATGTGTTTTGATTGTGCACATAGAGCTGAGAGATGAGAAACCAGCAGATGATTTTAGCGTTTCTCATTTTACTCATCTGAACAAACACCTGCTTCTGGAGCATCATCTTTCATGCATTCAGGATTCCCAGGAAATCACAGCCTCGAGACTGAAGCCACAAAGAACCACAGGCATTTCTCATTCTCTCCACAGGCATCTCTCTCTCTCTTCCCTGCTTCTTATTCTGTCTTACATATCTCATGTATTTAAGCTTATCAAACTATTGCCCTGTAGGGATAATTAAAGTTGAATTGCATCGACAAGTGACACAGTGAGAAGCGTTACGGTAAGTGCAGGGTGCTTCACACTCTTCCTGCTAATGGTGAAATTAGTCAGGGGTGACAGTAGCTCTTTTGAGCCAAGAAAATAAGCAGAGCATTTGAAAGGGGACTGAACACGCGAGGGAGTCTTAATGGAATGATGTTATGCTCTTTTGGTTTTGCTGTGGGGAATAGCAAGGTACAGTTGAGTGCACCCTGCCCCCTCAGTGAGGACTTGATGAGGACTGCAAGAAGAGTAAGAATGATGAAATATGTGGCACAGCTGTAAGTGTGTGAGAGCTGCTGTGTGTGTGTGTGTGTGTGTGTGTGTGTGTGTGTGTGTGTGTGTGTGTGTTTGTGTCTGGCTCGTAGACGCAGGCTGCTGTGGGTCTGTCCGTTCTCACTCCCTCACTGGGGGCAGACACAGGAGTGAGTACACTCTGACACTCCGAGCACATCATCCCTTATCACAGACCTTCTCTCCCACCGTTCCCACCGAAATATGTCACACTTCACTACATCGGCATCCGGTGCCTTCATTTAATAGATTTATCTTTAGGAGCATGGGAACAAACTGACTGTTAGGTTGCACTGTGAGCTCTCTCCCAGTTGCTTCACTGAAAGAACACATTAGCAATAATGTAATATTGAATGAATCATGTGAAAACCAGTTTTTTTGTATAGACACTTAGAGGGGCATCAGAGGTCCACGCCAGAGGTAGGTAATAATGTTCTCTGTGAATATTGAAATTGGAACATTTTTGTTATTTTTTTTCATTTGAAATGATAACCCATAGTCCAGCATCAATGTTTGTTTGCTAACATTTACAGTCAATTAAAGCAAAAGAAAGACATTGAAAACTTTGGCAAACATTTGCCTTTGTTTGCCATTTTGAACACTCCTCAAGATCGCCTCTGAGCGAGGCAAGGATCATATCCCCGTAAGACCTTAAACGTGCTCTGACCAGACGGGCCTCATAGTCGTGTTAGCCGCTCCATGGAGAGTGTCTACTCTGATGATAAGCCAGATGAATAGGAGCTCATTACGAGTGACTGGTGGTCCTTCTCAAAGAGGGAGGTAAAAATTCCAAAGTCAGGGTGTGATGAGAACCATACAACCACATTCACTGCATTCTACGGTGCTGAAAAAAAATCATCACCCAAATTCCCCTAGTGTCATGTAAATCTTGTTTTTCTTTTACTAACAAAATACCAGATTTGTCTGCCCATCTATGGGAATATAACTGATATTCATAATAACCCTGTAGTCTGAAAAAATCCTGGCCATACAATTGCAGTTGATTAGTGCTAGTCAGATATCCACTTAGTGTATTATAAATGTATGGTATATAGTTATGTTATGTTATGTTATGTTATGTTATTGAGATAACAGGCTTGTAAAGCATTTTGGAGGATGACTGTCTGTCATCTGGACCCCATAATATATGCTGGCCCATGAGATGGTGATTCAGGGGCAGAGTGTGTGTAGAGCATGATTGCCCATGCATCTTGTGTTTGGTGCAATTAGTTATAATCAGCTTCTCGTTTGTCCATTAATCTTTCCCCTACTTATCAACTGTTGTTTCTTACACATGCAGACGAAGCACGGATTCACACCCACTCTCTCAGAATACCCAACCCCCCATCTACATGTATACAAACACAGCAATACACAGACACTCACACACACACACACACACACACACACACACACACACACACACACACACACACACACACACACACACGCACGCACGCACACACACACACACACACACACAAACACACACACACACACACACACAAACACACACACACACACACACACACACACACCTCCTCCACTGTTCCCTCTTCACAAGAGAATGAGACATTCCTCATCTGTATATTTACTCCACACAAAATATCTGCTCAGGCTTCCTCAGAAGTCCCCTTTTACAGCCCAATGTATCACTTCTCTCTCCTCCTTGTATCCCTCTCTCACTCTTTCTTTCTCTCTCCTCCTTGTATCCCTCTCTCGCTCTTTCTCTCTCCTCCTTGTATCCCTCTCTCACTCTTTCTCTCTCCTCCTCAACAGAGACTCTAGAGGAGTTGCTCAGTGACCAGAGGGTTTGGAGGGTTACCGGTTCGAAATCAGCTCATCTTGGGCCCAAGCGTGTCTTTGAGCACTTCCGAGGTTGATGTCTTGCATGGCAGCCTCCATGTCACTGGGTGTGAATCATAAGTGTGTCTCGTTAACTTGTAGCTCTTTGAGTTCTGAGCTCTGAAGAGATAAACATGCAGTCCATTTAAAGGAGAAATCCGGCCGATTTTTAAATGGATCTTGATAGCTAGACGTAGCCGAGTAGGACCGAACTGAAGTAGCTGCAGCTAATGCAGCTAATGCAGCTAATGTGCCTTTTTTTGCCTCTCAACAGACTCAGAATGTCATTAAAAGTTCTGTGCAACATGAACAGGGCACTTACATGACAAAAAGATGCATTTTAACTCATTAATTGTGAAGAAACCGTTTGAATTTAAAGTTTGTACTGTCACATACCTCAGTTTCCATCAGTCGCTTCCAGGAAAGACCAAGATAGTCTGTTGTCAAGCTCATCCCGGCTTTGCAACGAAAACTTGACATTTATTTCCCCTCAGAAATAGGTAATTGAGCTCTGTAATGGTTATGACCATATAATGACTATGTAACTACATGGAAACAGTCCAAATGATGCCTAAGCTTGCATGTTACTGAAAGCTAGCTCTATTCTCGCGCTGAAGTATCGTGGGAATTCAGTTGTTGCAGGAAAAGGCAAGTAGTGTGCAGATGTGACAGTACAAACTTTAAATTTAGATGGTTTCTTCACGGCTAATGAGTAGAAAATGATCGTTTTGTCACATAAGGACTCTGTACAGACCTTTTAATGGCATTTTGAGTCTGTTAGGCAAAAAGGCATGTTTATCCCCATTTTCACCACCCCGACTCCCACTCTTTCCCTCGCTTTCCTCCTCTCTCATCTCCTCTGTCGCTCATCTAACGCCCATTTCAGAGCTTGATTGATGGATGCCCCCCCCCCCCCCCCCCACACACACACACCTAAAAACTAATCATGTTAAACAAGCTTCAGCCCCCTCCCCCGCCCATCTGTATTAAATGCAGATCCTTCTTCATTCACCCGCCAACCCCCACCCAGTTTTAATTGCACCCCCTCCTCGCTTTGAACTAAATGGTGTTAATAAAGCCCCCAGCTCCCATCACTGTATGATTTGCTCTCGATGATGACTGTCCTCTGAGAGAATGAAACTGGGTAAATAATACATTTCACTGGACTGTACTGTGAAAAGGGAGAATATCATTTCACAGGACTGCAGACAATGCCAGTGTTGAATGCCTTAGGGAGGCATACTGGATCCTGGAACATAGGCACAGCTCTCTTGATGCATGGGGTCTATTATCTGGTAGGTGGAGCTGCACAGCAAACAGATGAAATGAAGAGTGGCATATGCACCATATCAGTGAACACACACACACACACACACACAATTAGGGCTGATCAGTGGTTTATCGCTGTCTTTGGTGGGATTGCACTTAAATCTTCATGACATTTCAAGTCAGGAAAAAATATAGAGACATAAAAAAACAAGACAATTTGAATATCTCTCCCAAAGTCCCAAAGGACAGTTGCCAGTGAACTACCTTCATATCAGATTTCTCAGAAATGTTTTCGAATTATGAAACCCTTGTTAAAAGTAAAACAAATGTTTTATCATGGGATATATTTTTCAACACAGTCTCCATCCTTACCACATCGTGCTATTTGATTGCTTTGATTTTGCTTTTTGTTGACCATCTTTTATTCTGTTGAATCGATCTATATTAAAATCTTCCTCAAATGTATATCAATGCAGAGAATAAAAGGCTGTGTTACAATGACTTTTAATTAATTGCCTGCACTTCAAAATGTAATTCAGTATTAGCTAATAGGGTGGCTGTGGGGGTTAGGGAATTTGTGATGCTAATTAATGTACCACCACGATAATTGAAATCCAATACATGAGAGAGTTAAGTTGTTTGAAAAATATTTAATTATAAAATGATAAAAGTTATAGCTTCCCCATCCCAAAAATGGAACATAATTCTGTTTTCTGACAGATCTGACGTCAACCAGTGGTGCTTTGCGATGATATCTTTGCTCATCACTACAAATACAGCTGCACAAGCAGAAATTGGGAAGTTTCTTTATATTCTCATGCCAGATGGCCTCTCCTGACGTGTCATTAGTATCAGTGGTGAGACGTGATCTCCATTTGGTGAATTCCCTCAGTCTGTGTCACAGTCTCTGACGACAGAACACAAACCACACAGCTTCCCTTCATTATTAATAAAGGCCAGCCTGGCGACACTGCATGTGTGCTGGATGCTAGTTTCATATAACAGAGCTATGGAGCGATGCAGAGGGGGGATGGGTTGTGTGTGTGTGTGTGTGTGTGTGTGTGTGTGTGTGTGCGTGCGTGCGTGCGCACACGCGTGCCTGTGTGTGTGTGAAGTCAAATGTGACACTGGTCAGCACTGGACTCAAGCAGACAGGTGGAATAGTCCTAGTGGAGCTGACTACAGGGGAATTGTTTTCTCGGTCACATAAACACACACAGACACAAGCACACACACTCCCGCACAGGCACATACAGACACACGCAGACATCAGGACCCTTCAGTCTCTGCCTCCGTCTTTCTTTTGCTCTCCCCTCACTTTCCCTCTTTCCCTCCCTCTGTTTCATGTCTCTCTCATCCCTTCTTCTTGCCCTTCTCCCCCTCAGCCCCTATGTCTCTCTCTCCCGCTGTTAAGACCACGCTCCCACTTCAGAGGCCTGTCCGGCTTGGCTGCCATCCTCCCACCTCTTTTTGGATCGCTGCTGGAGAAGCACTTTCAGTTCTTGTCACTTCTCATTGCACCCACATACCCTGAGAGTCACTAAGTCACAGAGAGAGAGAGAGAGAGAGAGAGAGAGAACATAGCCAGTACAGGTGAACATGCATCAAGTACAGAGGTGGGCACAAATACATAAAAAACTATTTTTGTTACAGACTTCAAATACTGGCTCATAAAATGTAACAAAATAAAATACAAAATACTGATGTGGAAAATGTATTTAATTAAAATACAAGTAATTAGTAATTTGAAAATACAAAAATACCCACACAATAATCATGGTAGACCAAAAAGTTTTAAAAGAAACTACAAGGCATATTATTTAAAACATATCCCCAAGAGACAAGAAATACTATTTTCTGATTGGCTGGCAAAGGGCTATTAATTTTGTACATTGGGTACAAAGGTATATTTAACTGAGTGATGAACTTTTGGCTTATTAGAGAAAAAATGACAGATTTTTCTTAAGTATTTAAGTATTTTAAATTTATTCCAATCCTGCAAAATAAAAATTACAAAATACGCTAAAGTAAAATACGTTTTTAAAATACATATAATTAAAATACTGCCCATGTCTGATCATGGACCCTTACAACCATATGTGTAGTATACAGACATACATATGTGCACATAACACACATGGCACACATTTAGCATTAACGTAAGAGACAGAGATGCATGTTTGGTATACACATCCACAATGGGCTGTGTCAAAATTCCACATTGCGTGTTAGGTACAATTGTGTGTTAAAACTGATTGTATGTATTGTCCGACAGGGATGTATTGTCCCTGAGCACACACGTTTTTAACACATCCCTTTTTAGAGTGCATTTGTACAATGCACTGCCAATGTTCTTTAAAAGTGAATTGGTCAAAACACATGCCATGATATAACAATTTTCTTCTCTTTTTTTAATACAATATGGAGCCGTCTGGTCTCCGCAGGGAGTCGTGATGTGATCAGATGATGATGATGATGATGCCAGATTAGGCAAAGCAGGATTACAGGCCTCCACGCAGGTGCTAGATGTCACCCAGGGACTCTTGGGTGGACCGACCCGCTGCTGCAGATGAGCACTTCGGCCTGGGGGACAGAGAGCAGTGGAGACAGGAGGGACGGCTGCTTTTGATGGATGAGGGTGGAGGATTGCTGACGGGCCTCCCTTCATCTTGATCAGTTAGAGCAGGGCGGTGGTGTGGTGTGGGGTGGCTGGTGCGGAGCATGGGGAAAAGGAGAAGGTTAGTCGCAGCCATATGTAGCTTGAGGGGCTCAGTGAAACTCACACTGGCCTTTAGCACCGGTCTTCTTGCATCTTCTTTTCTGATGGGATTAGGGGTATGCATGTGGTGTGGACGTGTGTACACATCGGTGTGTGTGTGTGTGTGTGTGTGTGTGTGTGCGTGTGTGTATGCATACGTGTGTGTGTGCAAAGGGTGGATACTTCTCAGTGATATGCACAGCTGCCGTACTGTCTCAAGTGTGTGTGTGCATGTGGTTATGTGTACAGATTTATAATAGTGTACCGCTGAGTGTGCAGGTGCATCCATGTGGTGTCATGTTTGTGTGCATGTGCATGCATGTGGTGTGTGGGTGGACTTGTGTGGGTTTGGTATGTATGTACTGTATGTTTGCATGTGCATGTGAATCTCAGAGGTGCAGCAGCTGCTCCAGCTTTCTTGTTGAAACAGCCCTCTCCCTCTCTCTCACATACACACAAACACACACACACACACACACACACACACGCTATTCTCTTTCCCCTGAACCTTACGTTTCTAGAGAGCAGCAGTCACCTGGGGCATCTCATCTGCCTCCATCCCCCATGCCCTTTAGCAGACACACACACTCACACAAGCACGCAAGCACGCAAGCACACACGCACACACACACACACACACACACACACACACACACACACACACACACACACACAGAAGCACACTAACCTATGTCTAAACTGATACTCACACACACACAATCTTTTCATTATGCATGCACACATACACATAAAAACACAGGCACAAAGACACACACATGCACACACACACATCACTACCCACTGTGCATACTTACAGTAATTTCCAGGAAGCCGTGCATCAGGTGGCCAGGTGAGACTGATTCCCTGCAGTGCTGCTGTTTATCTAACTGTGCCCGCGCTTCCATTTCCATCCATGCCTCCTGAGTCTCACTGCTCATACCATCTGCACACAGCCACAACGTTAAAGAGTCCACTCCACACTCATCATCACTTACACTGCAGCTATACTATGACCATACTGCATTAGAATCAGTTAATTTAATTAATCAGAGAAAAGAGGAATTATTACCTGGAAGACAGCAATATTGTGTGCCAGATATGTACACATGATGGGGCTATGGTGTGAACTGAAACTACAAATCACATGGACAACATCCCTTTATCCTTTTTTGTGCTGAAGAGTTTTTGCATTTATTTCACATGGATCTGCTGATCAAAAAAAGAAATAAAAGACTTAAATAAGAGCATATTCATTTGGTAGGTTACAATGGATATGTTTAATTCCCAATGCATAATCACAAACAGATATGCTGTAAAAACCATAACATCAAAATACTTATGTTTCACAAAAAAAAAACACTGGCTGACGCAACTGAAGTCACTCCAGAGGAAGTTAAGGAGACAGAGAATGGAGAACTGAAGAGAATGTGGTCCAAGCTATTGTTACAAGAGAGGTACCGCCGCAGGAGAAGGAACTGAGAACTATTGATGAAATGTTAAAAAAGAACGACCTAATTTACATTTGTTTTTAAAATCCGCCTTGGGTGATCCGATCACAAGTGGTCAGTTCTAAATACAAATGTAAACAATCACCAAGACGCATTGTGATCCGATCACTGGTGGCCTGAGACGCAGTTGACCACCTATGTAGTGTGAACGCTAATGTATTCGGATGTGTCTCAGACAATTGGGGTTCTAATGAATGTGATGTTAGCAATAGCAAAATCTAAACTGCTCACCAACGTCTCTGGCAGTATACCTGGAATACATGTATAAATCACGATGCGTCTCGGCTGACCACTTGTCATCAGTTCACCCAGGACACATTCTAAAATCCAATGTAAAAAGGTTAATGTGTGGCTATGGCTACACATTCTTTTTTGTTTGCAATGGTCACTGGTGCAGTAAGGTGTAAAACTTGTAAAACGTCAGGCTCTTGTTGAAAACCTGCATGCTTTTTTTTGGTTTTCATGGTTGCAGAGTCTGCAAGGAGGCACATGAGGCGTGGTACTGCCTCCCTGGCAGAATGGCTGGCTGACGTCTCACACCACCATCAAGCAGAAAACACTTAAATCAGTGTCAAGGCATTCACACACACACAAACACACACACACACACACACGCAAGCACGCACACACACACACACACACACACACACACACACACACACACACACACACCATACATTATAAATGATGGGCAACTTTTGATCTCCAAGGGGTACAGATGGCATTTGCTCGCAATCAGCAACAAATCAGACAACAAACAAACTCGGGCGCATTTTAATTTTGCCTCTCGTTGCGGTGTTGGGAGGAGGGAGGCACGGCGGGAGGCGGGGGACAAAAAGACGGGGCCAATCTGTGCACTGGCTGTGGGGACCGATGGGTAATTTGACCCCTGCGACGAAGCGCCAGTGCCAGATGCCAGCACGCAGAGACAGGAGGCTGAGGCAGGCAGGCAGGCAGACAATCAGGCAGACAATCAGGCTGGCGAGTGGGTGGGCGGGCAAGCAGGTCAGTGGGATTGGAGGGTATGTGGAGAAGGCGGGGCATATTGGAGGGGCAGCCGTGACCTACTGGTTAGCACTTCGGACCTGTAACCGGAGGGTTGCCGGTTCGAACCCCGACCAGTAGGCCCTTGAGCAAGGCACCTAACCCCTCACTGCTCCCTGAGCGCCGCTGTTGATGCAGGCAGCTCACTGCGCCGGGATTAGTGTGTGCTTCACCTCACTGTGTGTACACTGTGTGCTGTGTGTGTTTCACTAATTGCGCTGCACTAATTCACAGATTGGGATAAATGCAGAGACCAAATTTCCCTCACGGGATCAAAAGAGTATATATACTTAGAAACTATGGGCATTTGAGTTTCTGGCACCACACACACACACAGATAAGATATATGATCCTACTGTACGCTCAGGGTGCATCACCTTGACTCATACAAACATACATAAAAGCATGTGCACATACACACTTGCCCTGAAATGCAAACATGTCCTCCCAAATGCACACATATTCATTCACCCATACAGTATGTTTGTTATTAAATGAATCTATCCAGGATACAAACTGCACAGAGGGCTACATTGTTTTGAAAGGACAAATAATTGTATTGGTATGTTGTAAGCGGCAACAATGCCCGTGTTCCAAGAGATTTACAAGGCCAGACAACCTCAAACAACCTCTATTTGTTTCTCTCTCTCTCTCATTTTTCTCTCTGTCTCCCTCCAAGCATTCATTCATCCGACTTCCTACAAACCACAAACAAACCCATGAATATGCATCAGTACTGTCACCGCGACGGAAACAATCCCGAGGGCCGCAGCTGACCTCAGTTGAACCCAGTTTTCCTTTCTGCAGGAAGAGAAGAAGAAACAAAAAACACAGGACACAAAGATTACTTCAAATCATATCATCCCCTCAGAAATGTTTTAACAGGGATTATAGCCCAGAGCCCAACGCTCTGAAACACAATGATAATGGCGCACAATAATATCAATGCTTTAAACGAGATTAACTCTGATGAAATGAAATACAGGGGCCTTTTCCTCATGCAGTCCTTGAATATTCCCTCCCATGATCCGCACTGAAAAACCTACGGCAATCCCATCGTCTTTCCCAATTCTACTCTGCGCTTGTCGTCTAAACGCTGCCCTTTGAAACATTCAGCGGAAAGAGAATTGCTGAGGAAAAGACTCTTCTCGCCCACGTTAGATCTCATTTAATGATTAAACTGGGGCTGAGGCCAGCCCTGGCGCCGGAGCCTACGCCAGGTAGCAGGCAGGCTGTCCTGCTCTGAACCCCTCGCATTGACGCGCTGGCTTTTGTGTCGGCGAAATCGAGTGAGGCCCCTCGACTGCTCTGATGTGCACTCGATGGGACGGCGGGCGGTGTTGGCTGGGTAAATAGTGACGGCGGTGTGGTGGCGGCGGGGAGTGGCGGGAGGCGAACGGGCGAACAGCAGGCAGAGGATAGAAGAGAAAGACAGAGAGAAGGAGAGAGACAGAGAGAGAGAGAGAGAGAGAGAGAGAGAGACAGAGAACAGCGAGGCACCTCACTGCTTTGGGTAATTGGCAGAAGCAGCATGGTGTGCTCCTCTGCCAGAAATTCAATCAGTTACGTTCTTTCTATCTCTTTTTGCTCTATCTCTCTCTCTCTCTCATACTCAACTCTGTTTTTTTTCTTCTTCTATTTGTCAATCTCATCTCTGTCTAACTCTGTTGTCTTTCACTCTGTCTGTCACTCGCATCTCTTTCTATCTCTCGTTCACTTGCTCTATCTATCTGTCTTTGTTTTCTCTCTCTATCTCTCCCTCTCTCCCTATGTTGCCACTGACAGTGTCCTGAAAAGCTGGCTGTCACTGTCACACTCTTTGCTGCTGCCGCACTTAGTGGTCAGAGAGGTAAAGTGAGGTCACTGTCACTCCACTGACAGACAGTGCAGCCCTTCACAGCTGGTGCACAGCCAAAGGCCTCGCCCTGCGACAGCAGACCGGAGGATTCTTTGTTCTCGCTGCTGTTCGGGGGGAGTGATGATGATGATGGTGATCTCCATCAGAATCTGACAGCTTTGACACATACACACACATGTACACGCACATACACACACACACAAAGACACGCACACACACACACAAAAAGACACAGACACAAAGACACACACACAAACACACAAACACACACACACACACACACACACACACATTCTGTATAAACCTTCACACACACACACATTCCATATAAACCTTCAGCAGAGGGATCTCTTCGATTTCTGATAGGGAATTTGTACAAAGCTCATACATACTGGAGAAAGAGTGCTATGCTTCATTTTTGGCCAACTCAAAGACCCTTATAAAAAGAAATCCACTGAATCTTAATTTCTCTCTCTCTCTCTCTCTCTTTCTCTCTCTACCTCTCCTTTCTTATTGATGTTCTATAGTTTTTTGCGATTCTGTCTTGGGTGGGGACATCAGTTTGACAGAACAGGAGCGTTCTCTTCTCTTCCCAGTCGTGTGTGGTTGTCTGAGCCGCGTTTGGAATGTGTGAGTGTGCTGGTGGGATGAAGGGGTGGAGCAGCCTCTGAGGTGTTTATTTGTGACAGTGTTTGTTTTGGTGGTTGGCTGGTATGCATGCATCTATCCTGCTGTGAGGTTGGCAGGGTGCGAGACCGAAGTTAGTGTGAGTGTGTGTGTGTGTGTTTGTGTGTGTGTGTTATTGTGTGTGTGTGTGTGTGTGTGTGTGTGTGTGTGTGTGTGTGTGTGTGTGTGTGTGTGTGTGTGTGTGTTATTGTGTGGTTATATGGGGCCTAATTGTGAGGTGGGGGGAGGGAAACCGGCTAATCATCCTGCACCAGAATAAGGCACAGGACCTCATAAACATGATTACGGACTCACAGAGTAATAAGGGAAATAATGTTCACCATTAGGAACAACACACACACACACACACACACACACACACACACACACACACACACACACACACACACACACCAGACACTCACGAGGGTTTTTAAAATTTAAAATCAGCTTTTATTAGAATAATCTAGGACATTAAAAACCCCTCCACAGAGTTTGGTTTCAGGGTGGTGTCTCAGATCATACTTACAGCTAACTGAGAAAGGCTTCATTCCACTATAGCAAGGCTTATGTTTTGTATTATCCTACACATTCTGGAAATATTATGCATATTACCCATCCTAAGGATGTCAAGATCTACTGTAAGTAGATCACACACACAAACACTCAATAACTCGCCCGCCAGTTCATTATAGCAGGCAGGTAAAATGTGATCACAAAATGCAGAGAATATCATACCAAATGCAGAGAACATATACTGTATACCAACTGCAGTGAAGACATTTTTTTTATCTGACGATAGCAGGTTTGTTTGTCTGTGTGTGGGTGTGTGTGCATGTGAGTTTGTGTGTGTGTTTGTGTGTGTATTTGTTACCTGCATTTTCAGCTGACATGGCTGCCTTTAACAAGGCCTTAAAAACCCCCTTTCGCCTTCATTTACATCCTTCTCTCCTGCCGCCCCCGTTAATGTTATGGCCCTGGACCGCAGCCAGGGCCGTATAACTGCTCTGATAAGCCCCCTGAGTGAGGTGGAGCTGACACAGATGTAGGTGCGCCTGAACAGACCCCCATCCCTGCCTGAATGCGATAGTGACCACAATGAGGGGTGGAGGTGTGTGTGTGTGTGTGTGGGGGGGGGGGGGGGGGGAGGTGGGTGGTGGGATGGGCTAATCGCAGAGATTCTGCTACTGGCAGCCTGACATGAAATCTAACACAGACCCACCTCCTCCTAATCATTCCTCGACGACAGGGACACACTCATGTCACCGTGCTCTCATCACGCAATTATCGGATTTGTCGGATGGTCGCTAATTAAGAGCCCAAATGCGCACTGATTGGTACTATCGTATTCATGACGAGAGGCAAGCGCCATTCAAACTGCAGAGTGCATCCGGCTCCGTCTCTGAGCCACGTTTGGATGGAAATCTGCCTGGTTAGCAGGAGTTTAATGTTACACACGAGCAATTCACATTCTCCATTTAAGGCTGTCGTCAACACATTTTAGAGAAACAAGAGGCTAATTGCAAGCAAACCCAGCTGCAGTATGCCATAATGCATCCCAGACATACGCAGATTGTGCTTGCCTATGCATACTGATGTAGAGAGACAAGGTGTATAGTATTAAATAACAAGACTGCTATTACAGGTATAGTAGGGTATGGAGAAATAGAGTTATGCAAGTATACACATTTTCTTCATTAGAGTTGACTCACCAGCATTATGCTGATGATACATGGGGCAATTGTCTGAGAAATGTTGATAGACAACCAAATAGCTGACTCTTTGTGTTCTGATTGGAGGATTGTGTAAATTTGCCTACTTGATTAAAGTTCTCCAGAAAAGAAAAAAAAACCAATTGGTCAAAGGGAATGTGCCCAAACAATAATACCAAGAACATTGCCCAGCAACATTGCTCAAAAAGTTGGTTAGTGTATCATCAGCTTTAGTTTCATAACTCAGTACCACACCTAGTGCACTTCATATAACCTTACTGCATATTCTGCACCACATATTATCCACCCTCTTCCCTGAATTCCATTTGAGCCAGATGGACCTGATTTAGATGCAAATGTACCTTACAACCACACAATGTTATTTTACCTTAAAATAACAGCTTCAGACTCATTCTGATGCCACACTGAGATATAATACGGAGAATGAAGTCTCTGACATTGCCATGCCCACCCGGAGTGCTTGATATTGTATGTATCGATGTATCGTTGTTGATCAGGTCGGCTCATGACCCTTTTTAGTTGTTTTCTGACTAACTGGATCCCGGCTAAGCGCTAAATGCCGTTGAATATTCACACAAAGGGGCATAGACATCAATTTTTTCATTGTGTTGCTTTAACAGACCCTCAGTTCTGCCTGTGTGTGCACGAAGGCACAAGGCACAGAAGTGCAGCGCTAAGTACTGTTCAGACAGTAGCCATGCACTCCATTTAGCCATTCCATCCATCCACTCACGGGTCAAAAGCATAGTCCAACATTATATTATCCTGTCAGTCAATCTTATTCCGACTCAATCATGTTCAGCTATTGTCTGCTCTGGTTAGCAACAGACAGAAAAGCTGTGTGTCAGGAAACTAGGTCAGAGCACTTCTGGCCTTAACACGAAGGCTCCTGTGAAGAGTGAGCTCATTGACTTACACTGGTAATTTGGTATGTAGACATATGAGACTGAGAAAGCCCTTGTGGCATCCGGCTTTGAGCGTTCTGACGGCTGCATTACAGGTTAATGGGAACCTTAGCCAGGCCTCTTCCCAGCCTGGTTGAACACACGGCGTTGTAACACACGACGTTGTAACACACGGCGTTGTAACACACGGCGTTGTAACACACGGCGCTCTCAAGGCGGACGATCATTGTAAACAAACAATGGCTCGCTAATGAGATTTGAGTGTCTAGCAGCACGATGCAGAGGTAATGCAAGGGTGTCAGGTAGGAAAGAGAGGGTTAACAGAGTTGTAACTGTCTTTCCCTCTCTCTTTCTCTCTCTCTCTCTCACACACACACACACACACACACACACACACACACACACACACACGCACACTCACACACCAGCTCAGCTTTCGCTCCCAGTCCCACACCCACTGCACAAGTCAGCTGCACGTGGTCCAAGAAGCAGGCGTGGGGGGGAAATATTTGTTTTTGTCACAGCAGTGGCGTAAATGATGAGTATAATGCATAGCTATCCCACATTCTGATGAAATCCAGCACCGCACCCTACACCCCCCACACAGTCACAGACATAGACACAGACACTCACAGACACACACACACACACACACACACACACCCACTCACAGACACTCACACACACACACACACACACACACACACACACACACACACACACACACACAGACACACACACACACACACACACACACACACACACACACACACACACACAGACACACAGACACTCACAGACACACACACACAGACTTTCCATACTGCCAGTCAAGTTCGTACCGTAGGTCTTTCCCCCTGGGAGGTAGGCTGATGTCAGTGCGCCCCAGACTATAGTGGTGTGTGAGAGGGAGTGGAGAGGAGACTCAGCAGGAGCACATCTGCCTCCCTCACCACCACTGTTTACAGCACGGGAGCCAAATCCTGCGGCACGCCGCCTGCCGCCACTCCCACCCCCTCCTCCTCCTTCTCCTCCTCCTCCTCCTCCCACTCCACCACCAGGCTCCCCAGAGCACGGCTCCTCCTGACCACAGGCAGTGGGGAATGCGATTCCTGGTGTCTGAATCACACGCAGATGGAGATGCAGACGAGATGAGATGAGATGATATGAGGTCTCAGACAGATTTTTCCACACTCTCCCTCTCCGCAGGACTGGTGGTTGTGTGTGTTTGGGTATGTGTCTGTGCGTGTGTCTGTGTGTGTGTGTGTGTGTGTGTGTTTGTGTGTCTGTGTGTGTGTGGGGTTAGAGGATGACACATGAGACATGACTATCCCAGGCCTGGCGTTCGGACTGGACGGGGGTGACTGACTACAGCGTGGACAGACCCACATGGTTTCCTGTGTGAAGTCTGTGGTTCCTGAGTTCATGCAGCCCTGGTTGCCCTGAGCGGTGCTGAGTTTTACTGTGCCTTTTAAGCACCCTGAGTCCATGCTGACGTGCACATCAAAGGCTCCACATGATCTTAATTACAAACTGGTGGAAAGACAGAGATGGAGGGAGAGAGAGAGAGAGAGAGATGGAGAGTGAGTAAATGCATGTCTGTGAGGAAAAGAAAGAAAGAAAGAAAGAAAGAAAGGAAAAAGAGATGAGAATGAGAAGAAAGCGGAGGCGAAGAAGAAAAGAGAAAACACAACACAGAAGTTAATGGCTTGGCCAGGAATGCTGTGTTTGGCAGGCCTCATTGTCAGCGTCATTTACAACCTGTTTGCACCGAGGGAATTGTGCGCGAAATGCTTGTGGTTGGGTGCCCACACAACAAATCACAGCCATCCAGCGGAGCGGTTTTAGTCCGTCTGAGAGTGCGTCTGGTCTCGGTCACCCTGCCCCACATTCATCACAGCGCGCCGAGCTGTTCTGTTGTTCTCTTTTTTATTCCCGATGTGAATATAGTGTGTGTGTGTGTGTGTGTGTGTGTGTGTGTGTCTGGACTGACTGACTGAGCTCTGACTCAAGGCGCCAGCGAGACACTGCCTCATGCTTACAGCAGGGAGGGAAACACTTACTCTCTCCCTGCTCTGACACATTCTCTCACACACACACACACACACACACACACACACACACAGTCAGGCAGTCTACATACAGTATACAGTTAAAAATTATTCATACTTGATTAAATATTGATTTAACGTTGATTTTTTCTTGACCAATATGTTTGCTCTGACTGAAAATGACACTGCCACGTGGCTAAAGGATGTAAGGCAATGTGGTAAAAACAGGGGAGCTGCTGGGATCGGGGGGGGGGGGGGTTGGATGATTCTAAGGGCCCAGGACTGACAGTAATACTATATATGAAAAGTGGCAAGTTCAAAATGCTTTCACAGCTCTCAAAATGGTTCTTCAAGCCTCTCCATGTCTCCACAGTGATTCTAGACTGCACCTTTTTAGCAGCAATCCGGGTTTTGAGGCAGGAATGATTATTTGCAATGACTGAAGGATTGAAGTCTGGACTCTGGCTGGGCCACTCTAAAATGTTGATATTGTTCTCTGGTAACCATTTCTTGCCTTGTTTGGCTGTATGTTTTGGATCGCTGTGTGGCTTAATGGTCCAATGCCGCCTATTGGGGCAGGTTTATCGACAGACTGCCTAATATTTTCCTCAAAAAATCTTAATTTAGCCCCTTGTTTTAGTGTTACCATTTACTTTGAGAAGGTCACCAGGTCCCATTGTCTGAAAAACACCCAGGTATTATAAGAACCATAAGGCTATGAATAATTTTGCACACGCCATTTTTCATAAAAATGTTAAAAAAAAGATGAAAATGCTTCTTTTTTTTATTCCATTTTACATTGTCTTACAACCTTTAGCACGTGGCAGTGTCATTTTCAGTCAGAACAAACATATCAAGAGAAAATCAACATCAATATTTGCCAGGGGTCTGAATAATTTTGTTCCTAACTGTACATATGCAGCACACACCCAAGCACACACATGCACATATATTCTCTCTCTCTCTCTCAGTCTCTCTCTCTCTCTCTCCCTCTCTGTTTCCAACTCTCAGGCTGGCAAGAAGGGCAGCAACTGGGACTCTGAGGCTGTGCAGCATATTAACATATTTCACCAACAAACACACATATTTATATATATATATATATGTACATATATATAAACACTGGACAGACACTCACCATCCCAACTTATGCACACTAACCCCCCCCCCCCCCCCCAACCCCCCCACAAACAAACACACACACACACACACACTTTGTTTCTGTTTGTCTAAAGCACACACAGAAAAACATAGGCAAGGCCACAGAAGTGTGCACAACAAAGGCCATGAAGAGGCCTCTCTCCACCCCTGCTCCGCTCACACACTTCCGCCGCAGCACTGCTGCCACATCCGACAGCCGCACCCCCTACTCTCACCGCATCCCCACCCCAGCGTTAAGTGTCAGAGGCACATGAGTGCCCAGGGCTGGACAATCAACCAACCAACCAATCAACACAGTGTGCTGTTGTGGGAAAGCAGAGAGCTCTTTTTTTCCGAGAAGGCTGAGTGGAATGAGAGCTTTATCATTTAACCTCCCCTTCCCTACCTCCCTTTCTCTCTCCATCTCTCCTCCCATCCATCCCCTCCTCCCCTTCTCGCACCCCTCTGATAATGCGGATTAGGGTTTTTATTGTTGCTCCACAGGACGAGGGGAGTGAGGAGAGGCAGCAATGGCGAGATCGAGGCGTCGGCGACGGAGGCGTTCGGGGAAGACAGCAGTTGCTCCATTACCGTGCTTGGTGTTTGCTCGCTTGCTTTTTGGCCCTATGCCTGGACGCTCACTGAGGGTTTCCAGTAAACGCAACGGCACCTCGTCTGAGGAAACAGGCCCGGCACTGCCCAGTCTGACCCGAAGCCCCCCCTCCTTAAGATGGAGTCCTGGAAGGAGCCTCACTGGTGTATACCCCCCCCCCCCTCCCCGTCCAACACGCACACACACACACACACACCAATATATGCACACACATACACACACACACACACACACAGGCATCCGCCTCCGCTGTCCTCTCAGCTGAGGTTATCAGGGCGTAATTGAGGAACTGTATGACGAATGGAGCTGAGGGGATTAGACTCAGATCAGCTGCGGACGGGGAGAGGGGTAGACAGGAGTGCCACATGGTGAAATTACATTGACTTTTCCATGAGCCCACATGAACTCTTATTTACTGGACATGAGGGCCTCCCAGGGTGGCTTGGTGCATCCACAAGAAATTCAATCAAATTCATGCATTATGTAAAAAATGAGCATTACATTAAGCTGTCCTGTTGTGTCACAGGAGGACGAACCTGTTCACCTCAAAGCCTTAATCTTACAAACGCTGCTCTATTCCCCTTCGCCTTTTCCCTTGCACTGGCTGCAAACCGAGTTTGTTTGAAAGTGAAAGGAGGATGCTTGCAGTGGTTAGGCCCTGGCAGTAAGCGCTGTCTCAAAGTCACCGCTTTTGCAGAAGAGAGCAGAGCAGAGCTCTCACGGCCGTCTCGGATCTGTGGCTCTGGCAGTGCGGTGAGACAGGAAAAGTCGCAACTTCAGATGGGAATTTTTTGGGGCCAAGACGGCTTCCCTTCAAAGGACACCAATTTCTCAGACTGTAACAAGTGGCGGCAGACGGGGGGGCGGGGGTACTGGTGGTGGATGCAAATAGACATTTTACGCTGGGAAAGGGGGAAGCCACGCAGCCTGTGTGTGTGTGTGTGTGTGTGTGTGTGTGTGTGTGTGTGTGTGTGTGTGTGTGTGTGCATTCGTGTGCGTTCAGCGTGTCAGAACCCCTTGCTGCTAGGCAACGGGAGAGCAGAAGCTGCAGCAGGCGGGCGGGTGGCGAGGGCATCTCAGGTGAAGACTCTGTTTTGATCGCAGCCTCATTTCCTGCCCGCCGCAGTCAGCCACCGCCATGCACCCAAACAGCAGATAGGGGCGGGAAGAAGGAAGTTTCAGTCAGTCGGAACCGCACCTCTGCAGCACTCGTCTGTTTTATTTACTCATGCAAATGCAGCAGACCACAGGACTGACCGCGACAACACTGGATGCTTTCTTACAGACGTGCACATCAATGGCCTAGTTTCTTACAGTAAAAGTGGGTTACAGTTTCAAATTTCAAAAGGAAATAGTCATCAATTTTGTTGTTACATAATGTTGAAATTTGATTGTTTGTTAAGTGATTGTTGAGTAAGAAAAAAAAAACACTTTTTTTTTAAAAAAGAGAGCGATTGACTATTATTCATCCCTAGAGATTAGAATACAACAAATGTTTGAGAGATTTTAGAAGAGCAATTCCCTGGTCACAGTGCTGGGCCCCACCTCCGAGCCGTGGCAGTGTGTGGACTGAAAAGAGAGAAAAAGAAAGAGAGAGAGAGAGAGAGAGAGAGAGAGAGAGAGAGAGAGAGAGAGAGAGAGAGAGAGAGAGAGAGGCAGGAGCACTCAATTCCCACAGACCAGGTTTTCTCTTCAAACGCGGTAAGCCATGATTTCAGCGCGGAAAAATGTGGTAACGGCGTCTGGAAACAGCTGTGAGGGGTCAGAGAGTTGAGTTTATGGAGCAGGAGAAGGGGGGGAGGGGGGGAGGGCGACGAGCAGGGGGAGTGGCCGGTCGGCGGGGCCAGTCGGCGAGCTGAAGGAATGCAGCTGGTGGCTGCCCCTCGCTCGGTCTGCTCTGCTGCGCCACGCTGCCCAGCACAGGGCAGGACAATCAAAGCCGCTGATCTCACACGGACACAGAGAATGGCTTCATCACCTCTGCCCACCACTTTCTCTGCCCGCGTCAGACACACAGACAAGACAAGCCATTGTCAGTCGGTGGAGGGAAATGTTTACTCATCCAAAAAGTAAATGGATGTGGAGAGAAAAGACTGTGGAGAGGATGATGTCAGTGTTTTTTTTCTAATGGGGGGCCCCAACACTCTTGAAGGAATTCTGTCTGTCTACTGTCCAGGGTTTCCAAGCAAAACGTTCTGCATATGAGGCTCTACAGTGAAAAATATTACAAAACTATGTGGGCTTCAAAAGAGTCTCAAAAGAATTTTATCAAAGGGTGCTATGTTTTACAGTTTTTCTCGATTGCTTTTACCTGCTTAAGTAAACTGGAACCCACTTGGTCTTCATGACTACTTTCTTTGCACAGCAGAAGTCATCTCTTGCGAATGTGTTCACACATTTTCATTGGGTTCACACATTTCTCACACCCTTTTTGCAAAACAGTTAACACAGGTGTCATTCAAAAGCCCCAAACTCTATTGGTTTTCCCATGCTAAACAAAAGGAAAACATCTTTTCACAGGTGGTATAGATTCCTTGCATAAGTCTGAATCTCTGATACACCTGTGTGAAACTCCTTTGCACAATT
The DNA here is from genome assembly GCF_018492685.1 of Alosa sapidissima. Taxonomy (NCBI): domain Eukaryota; kingdom Metazoa; phylum Chordata; class Actinopteri; order Clupeiformes; family Clupeidae; genus Alosa; species Alosa sapidissima. The sequence continues at coordinate 23,951,344 of NC_055963.1, forward strand.
CTTAATCAGCAATCATTCATTATACATATGTCTGTTATGTGTTGCTATTTGCAAGTATGGATCTAATGCACATTTAGACAAAGTACTGTATTGCCCATTTGGTGGAGAAAACAGTCTTTTCTTGCTTTTTAATCCATTTAAGCAGGGGTTAATTGACAAACGTTTCGGCCTGATGGCCTTCATCAGTGTGTCAGTGTGTTCGTCAACAAACTGACGAAGGCCATCAGGCCGAAACGTTTGTCAATTAACCCCTGTGCTTAAATGGATTAAAAAGCAAGAAAAGATTTTTGGAGTGCGACCAATTGTTATTTTCTATGAGTTCCCTGGATTACGCACCCACAAAGAAACAAGAGAACAATCGGGAGAGCGCGGTGTTTGCCAAGAAGTGGAGAAAACAGTACAAAAGGTATTTCCTGTAGGTTTATTTCGATGAAAGTTGTAGTTCAATGAAATTTACAGTATCTTGCTAGGTGTTTGCTGTATGTCTTACATGTCAATGATAGTTACATCTTGGGAGGAATTAATAAATTATTTTTTTATTCAGTACATTTTGTCTTTTCACAGTTTTTTTTCTGATGCTTTTGCTGCATGTTTTAAGTGTTTTGAGAGAGTAACAGCCTTTTGCCAGCAAAATGTGTCATTTTGTCCAGAGTGCTTTTGTTCAGACACGGGTGTTAACTGTTTTGAGAACGTGATGTCAGAGTTGACACAGGTATCAAAACGATCGAGAAAAACTGTAATACGCATAAAGAAAATGTGGCCTATACGTGACTACGCCACTCCCACTTATCTGAAAGGTGTGGAAGAACCTATTTGCCCCCCAGACTAGAGACTTTCCCCACGCTATCAATCAAGATGAAACAAGCTGGGGGCTGATGTGCAAAAACGATACAGAAATAGTTTATTAATATTCACATTAAAATGTCATTTATTTTCTTGTTCATCATTAGTATATCAGGTCAAAGACTAAAACAATCGGTTGTCATGGATCCACTGCCAATAGAGTTATAGGGAATATGGACAGCACGCAGCTCTCGGTGTAAAACGGGGAACCACCTGTTAAACAAACAATTTATTTCATAAGCCTAAGAGGCTACAATTTCCACAGCAAACGTGACAGCACAACATTAACTTGTGTTTATCCCCACTATCCTCTATCTATCCTCTATCCTCACAGCATTTCCAATAAGAATCACAGCAGCCAAGTGGTCACCTTATCACATCTGAGAAGTGCCCGCTGTCCACCTCAGATCCCGATTCAAAGGATAGGCTAGAATTTGCACACTATAAAAATAAATTAATGTTCCACATAACAAGCAGGAGTGGGTTTCGCTGCTGATTACCTCACCAAATTGCACAATGTCCAATCCCCAAAGAGAAGGGAAACCCTTTACAAATGCCCTCTTAAAAGGAGGAATTGCACTTCTGTCCCGACACTAATAAATTCATAAGCAAGGCATGATACAAAAGCTAAAACACATGATAATTCACAGTATGGGAAAACAGTGGCTGCGACGTCCTACAAAACCCGCAATCAATTAACGGGCCTCGAGGCCAAGGGCTTCTACTATGCGTGGCTCCGTCACTGAAGCCAGACCCAGAGAAATCACGGGCTACTTTTACAAGGAGATCGGCCCAAGCACACAAGCCAGTTTAAGCATTTGCGATGCAGCGCCAAAGTTGATCTTAGTGGTTGGCGGTCTCAGCGAGAATCGTTCGAATTGCTTCTGTTCAGTCGCCAGTTAAGTTCATTGATAAAGCCGGCGTTGGGTTTGCAAGTTGCCGCTGTTTCGGGCCACTCTCCAAAATCACTGCACGCCTGTGCACTAACCCAGCATGTACTCGCTGAAAATCTATGAGAACCAAATTTCAAATAAACACCATATATTGTGATACCACTAGCGACTTCTAACAGCAGCACCAAACAATTCGAGCTTACCGCGTTTCCACTCTTGTCCACTCCCCCTGCCTGACAGCTGATTCCAATGTGCATTCTACTCCAGCGGGTGTCATTTTATACAACGTGACTCTGGGTAATGAAGTCCCATTGCCCACATCCAGCCTGCCTCTCAAAGGTCACCGTCCCCGTGACATGCAACATCCACACCAGAAAAAAAACTTTACAACATACAGGTCATTGGTCTAGACTGTGCTTGGTCTAGACTGGCCTGCCGACTCTGCTACGGCCACTGGGAGTTGTACCATAGGTCGTGGCAGGTTGAAAGGGTTAGAGTGGTGGCCCGCTGTGGTACGAGAAGACCGTCTAACCACTTCCCTACCTCCCTACCTACAGTCCCTACCTCATCCAGACACTTAATCACTTCATACGGGACAGAGTCCCAGATGTCTTGGATTTTGTGCCTACCGTGAGGGTGGTTCCTTCTGTACACTAGAGTACCAGGAACCAGAATAGGAATGGGTGTGGTGTGCCGACCCCGATAGGCTGCTGCTGCTTCCAACTGCTCTTGAGCATCCTTATAGACTGACGCAAGCTGCTTTTGATGTTCTTTAACCCAGTTGCCACCCTCAACAAACTCCTCCTCCTCCACTCCGAGGAGGGAGTCTATTGGTAAGTGGGGCTTACGACCGAACATCAACTTATAAGGGGAGTGCCCGGTAGACTGGTGAACGGTGGTATTATATGCAAACAGTACATGGGGCAAGCGTACAGGCCACCGCCTTTTCTTTTCCGGGGGCAGGGTACGCAAGAGATCATGCAAGGTTCTATTAAATCTTTCGCACTGCCCATTTCCCACCGGATGATATGGGCTTGTGCGCGATTTTCCAACACTGTACAACTGACAAAGGCGCTTAAGGAGTTCCCCTTCGAAGTGTTTACCCTGATCGGTATGGATGCTCCTAGGAACACCGTAAGTGTAGAACCACCGCTCTGTAAGCACTTTTACGACAGTACTTGCTTTCTGGTCTGCCGTGGGGTAAGCCTGCGTAAACCATCAGTCGCCCGCTCTAATATGGTGAAGTCTAAGGCTAGGATCTCCAATGGCGCAGATGCCATTAGGTTTCCCATGAACGTTCTCACCTTTGGCTGTAGTGCTTTAGCAGCAACACATCGATCGCAGTTTTTGCACCACTGCTCAATGTCTCTACGCATAAAGGGCCAATACCCACGTTGCCTAACTAGGATGGTGGTACGCTCCACCCCCTGGTGCCCATGATTGTTGTGAAGGCTCATCAACACCTCTGCCTGTAAAGCCTGCGGCATCAGCAATTGCAGGACTGGCTCGCCTCTACCAGGCGCATGAGTGGAGCGATACAAAACACCTTCCTTCTCAAGAATCCTACTCCACTGTCGAACTAGCTCTAAGACTGTGGGTGGTTCTTGTACCCGCTCTACCCCAGTGGGAGGTACACCTCTCTGCCAATAGCGCCTAAAAGCATTGATCACTGGATCTAATGCTTGCCATTTACACAAGTCACAAATGGCAGAGGAGAAGGTCAACATTGTTTCTCCTGAAGTTCCTATCCCACTTTGCACCTCAGTCGGGATAGTAATGCCTGGTACAACATCCTCAATGGAACTAGGGGAGGGAACATCCGGCAATCGTGAAAGAGCATCTGCGTTTTTGTTGGTAGGACCTGGTCTATAATTGATCTTAAAGTTGAATAGGGCCAGATGTGAGGCCCAACGCTGCTCTACTGCGCCCAGCTTAGCTGTCTGGAGGTAGCAGAGAGGATTGTTATCCGTAAATACTGTGAACTGGGCACCTAAAAGGTATTCACGAAATGTTTCAGTGACCGCCCACTTCAGAGCCAGTAGTTCCAAATTCATTGCACTGTAATTGGACATATTTCGCTCTGTGGGTCGCAACCCCCGGCTAGCAACTGGACGACGCTGCCCCCCCTGGTCCTGGGACAGCACTGCTCCCAACCCCAGGTTACTGGCATCGATTTCAAGCACAAAAGGTTGTGAAAAATCAGCGTATCCCAGAACGTGGGCACTGATCAATTTATCCTTCAGTATCTGAAAGGCCTGTTCGCAGCTCCAGTCCCAGTGGTTCTGTAGGCAACCATTGGTTCGAGGGTGTGGCTTATTCCTACCAGGCTGCAATTTGGCCACCAATTTGTGCAAAGGTGCAGCATACTTCGCGAATCCCTCAACAAACCAGCGATAGTACGATGCAAATCCCAAAAACGATCTCAGCTGCATGACAGTGGTTGGTGTTTTCCACTCTTTTACTGCACTGATTTTGTCTGGATCGGTAGCAACGCCAGCTGCAGAAATAACGTGACCTAAATATTTGACCTCTGACTGAAAAAAAATGGCATTTATGGAGGTTCAGTTTTAACCCATGCTGTTTTAGCCGCCCCAGGACTAACTCCAGTCGCTGAAGGTGCTCATGGAAAGATGTTGAAACCACGTCGTCCAAATAAAGGAGGAGGGAGTGCAAGCTTTGGTCACCGAAAATGCGTTCCATTAGCCGCTGGAACGTTCCAGGGGCGTTGCACAACCCAAATGGCATGCGGCTAAACTCAAAAAGCCCAAATGGGGTGCAAAATGCTGTCTTAGCTATATCACGCTCAGCTACTGGGACCTGGTTATAGCCACTAGCGAGGTCTAGTGTGGAAAATAATTTAGCTCCAGAAAGAGCATCTAATGACTCTTTGATTCGTGGCAATGGATATGCGTCCCTTCTGGTTTTCGCATTCAACTGGCGGTAATCCACGCAGAGTCGTATAGTACCATCTTTTTTTGGAACCACCACGATAGGCGAGGAATATGGGCTACAGCTTGGTCGCACCACCCCCTGCTCCAACAGTCCCTGAATATGTGTTTTCACTAAATCGTATTGTGATGGGGGGGAGGCGACGATAATGTTGTCGTATTGGCACCTCATCCAAAACGGGGATCTCATGCTCAATCAGGTCGGTGCACCCTATGTCTCCTTCACCTTGACTAAACACCACGTGGTACTTTTTTTTCAACAACGACCTAGCCTCCAGCTCTTGGGTGGTAGTCAAATTAGGCCAAGCAGCCTCAGCCAATCCTGGTATGGTCTGGTGTGTTGCATCAATAGTTTGAATGTATGCTATCTGGCCTGAATCATTCTCTCGTGTCTCAAAATTCACTGGGCGACTACTTGGTTGAACTTCCGCCAGGTGTAGACCCCCTAACACAGTCTTAGGTTTCAGCCAAATATCCTGTTCCCCCACGTTTACTACTGGGACATAGACATTGCCATTCCCCAATGGAAGTAGGGCACTAGGGACAAGTAAGCCAAGAGGCAGCTGATGACCTTCGGGCCCCACAGGCTCCAGTAGTGCCGAGGGTACCATCGGAACAAGTCCCTGGCGACACACCGCTGTGACTAGTTTGAGTAACCCAGCTGGAACACAGACTGAAGAGTCTGAGGACACCGTAACCTTACCTAAAACTCCAGAACCCGACACGCAATCAAGAGTTTGGCAGTCCGACAACACTTGGTGCCATAACTCACCACCACAATGCTGTGCCATGCTGTCTAAACAGTTCCAAGAACTTCGACATCCATTTCCAACTAACCCCTATATGGGATATCAAGCCCATTAGCAGCCTTCAGCTGCAACCAACTACAAGTCTGCAACTGATCTTGAACTAAGGACTGGAAATGTTTCTTTAAAAATGTTTCCGAGATGGTAGTCACCATGGATCCAGTGTCTAGGAGAGATGGCACCAAAACACCCCCCATATATATACCAACTACAGGACATTGGCCAATCAGAATGGGACGTGACACTGATGTTAAAAATGAGTTCTTACTTGAGCCTAACTGGCCCCCTCCCGGTACCTGGCTCCCAGCACCGGAGGGCGCTAGTTTCCCGGTAGTGTTGTAAGTGCGGTAGCCCCTACTTCAGCACGGCTTTGATCAGCAGAATCTTTCCTACTCTGCGATCGTAATGGCCCACCCGCCTCATTCTGACAAAACCTGGCAATATGGCCAGGGCGGTCACAGCGCATACAAATGGGTTTCCCATCTGAATCAAAGCGGTAGCGCTTAGTGCGGTAATTACTCCCTTCCTCCGGGGCCGCTGGTGCATATGATGTCCCCAAATGCTTCAATATCGCATCCAATTGTGCCTGTTGCCTACGAAGACAGTCTTTTAATTCACCCAATTCGTCACTAGATTTTACAACGACAGCATTAGTTTGTACATTGCACTCACCAGCAGCCGAGACCTGGGTATCGCATGAATAAGCTCTTGCCCTGGCCTGGCTTGGGCATTCTCCTTCATCGTTCCAACGTAATGCCTCGCTGCGAATGTTGAGAAAAGAGATGTTAGAATTTAGCCTCACCAGACGTTTCAATTCTCGACGAAGCATATTCTCTCTTACTCCCTTGATGAACTGGTCTCTAATCACAAGATCCGGGTTAGGGATACCTCTAGGGTCTTTTCGCTTTACAACTTCTAACAAGGCCATAAGGGCATGTGAGAACTCCCTCAGAGTGTCCCCATCACGCTGTCGGCGTTGAAAGAACAATTTTTGGGCCTTTATATAGGACTGTGAACATCCAAAATTCTCAACAAGAATAGAAAATATCTCTTCAGGATCACTACGCTCTGCAGCAGGGCGGAACTTAACCTCAGCTTTAGCTTCGCCATCCAAAAGGTCGTAAACAAACAATGCCTTCTCTGTTTGAGTCATAAGCCTACCACTTAAACATTGTTTAGTCTCTTCAACCCAATCCTCCACTCCCGGGAAGCATTACCTGAGAATCCCGGGAAGCATTACCTGAGAACCGAGGGGCTTTACGCTCCCGAGGAACATACAGAACGCTAGCCGCACTAGAAGACCCTTCTCCCAAGCCCCTAGGCCCCAGACCCCTTGATCGCTCTTCTGTTTCTCGACTAAGCCGGTCATTATCGGCGTGCAGCTGTTGAAGTTTTTCATTTAATGCTCTCAATTCTTCTGCATTATTTGACATACTTTCACACCCGAAAGGAAAAGGAGTGGAAGAAAAAATGTAAATAAATAACAAACAAACAAACAAAAAAAGTAGACGCTACTGCCTGTAACGGTTTCCAGAACACTGGTTTCACAGGATTCTAGTCGATAGGGGTGTAACGGTGCAAGATTCTTCTTCTACCAGCCACTGTTTTCCCACAATATAGTCCAATTATCACAAAAGCTAATACACACCAGCCAACAACTACAGTCTGCCAACTACGCCCAATGTGGCCTATACGTGACTACGCCACTCCCACTTATCTAACATTATCTAATATTAAAACGGGGAATCACCTGTTAAAAAAACAATTTATTTCATAAGCCTAAGAGGCTACAATTTCCACAGCAAACATGACAGCACTGCATTAACTTGTGTTTATCCCCACTACAAATCACAGCATTTCCAATAAGAATCACAGCAGCCAAGTGGTCACCTTATCACATCCGAGAAGTGCCCGCTGTCCACCTCAGATCCCGAGTCAAAGGATAGGCTAGAATTTGCACACTATACAAATAAATTAATGTTCCACATAACAAGCAGGAGTGGGTTTCGCTGCTGATTACCTCGCCAAATTGCACAATGTCCAATCCCCAAAGAGAAGGGAAACCCTTTACAAATGCCCTGTTAAAAGGAGGAATTGCACTTCTGTCCCGACACTAATAAATGCATAAGCACGGCATGATACAAAAGCTAAAACACATGATAATTCACGGTATGGGAAAACAGTGGCTGCGACGTCCTACAAAATCCGCAATCAATTAACGGGCCTCGAGGCCAAGGGCTTCTACTGTGCGCGGCTCCATCACTGAAGCCAGACCCAGAGAAATCACGGGCTACTTTTACGTGGAGATCCGCCCAAGCACACAAGCCAGTTTAGCATTTGCGACAGACCTCTCAAGTCTCACGCATTGAGTGTGAGACACACGCATTTCAAAGACTTCACACGCTCACACGCCACACATGGCATTTCTCACTCCGAAAAATTATTAACTTGCCCGCACAGAAATTTCTAAGGGCTATATTTTACAAACGTGTCACACAACGTTGCTGTCTGTGCGGTCATTCAGTTCAGAGCTGCTGTTCAGTTACTAACCTATCGGCCAATCAGAAAATAGGATTTCTCAACCAATCAGGAAATAGTTTTGTTTTGATGTGGGTCCGCAACGTGGAGACTGCTGGTCCGCGGAGTCGTGGAGTGAAATTAGGCCCGGTGCTTCGTCTGATAATTTGCTGCGCAGTTAATCAAGATACCGCGGACCGACAAAAAAAGAAAACAAACGTTTCTGCTATCGATGTCATTAAACATGGAGCCATACAATAAAGTGGTGGTAGGCTATGAGCGTTCATTCAATGCAGGCGTCTGCGCGAGAGAAACTGAAACTAATCGATAAAGTTGGTATCAAAGCTCCGCTTCAACCTGTTGAATGCTATTTAATTGTTTAACGACACTTAATAGAACAACGTTGATTTTTGGAACTTCCATAGAAACAGAGCAGAGACTGTATAATACACTGTATAGCACTGAGTATTGTATAGTCAAATTTGAATATAACGTGGCCAAAAACTAGCCTTCTCTGTTAAAGATCAACAGATCAGTGATTTACGCCTATCTGCTCGCCAAAAAAGCTGGTATTGTGTTTCCTGAATCCTTATATTCAGGCATTCAAATTAAACTTCATTAAAAAACATGTATTTGTTTTCTCCATTTCCTACCAATGTATGATGCTTGCATGAGGGAAACATCCCAAAACAATAGCACCCATATAATTCTTGCTGTTTTGAGAAGTATTTATTTTCTTATGCAAGCATCATGCAACCATGCAAAAGCAATGAAACTAATTATATCTTACATTAGTAAAGCAGTCCTCTGATGTGCATGGCACAAAACATTTAAGTGAAAGTGCATGTATAACAATATAGGCATAATAATGATTGTGATAATGATAATGACGATTGGGAGGGAGTGGGGTTGGGTACGTGTAGATGAGCCCTATGACCCCAAAGTCTGCCATGACTGGGCCTCAGGTCAAAGAAGTTTGAGAAAGGCTGGTCTACATAACCTGCATAACCTGATGCGCCTGAAGGCACGGGTTGAGGACCCAGTCAGTTACGTCACAATATGCACATTTGTTTAAATTCATACCTACATAATCACCATGACCAAAACCTACCCATTGACCTACCTACCGACCCATTTTTTTAATTTTTTTTGCTGTTACGGCAAACAAGAATATTTTTAAGGATGGCCTCATGACTGTGAAAATGGCTGACATTGAACCACAGTGCTTTAAATGGGAGCCCCCAGTATCAGTCATCAAGGCATCAAAATCTGCCACAAACACTTACAACACACAACATCACTCATAAACACACACACACACGGACAGTACCACCACTGTGGGACCATTTTGGGGCTAAATGTGCTTTTTCTCATTTGGTTGTTTTCTGTTTGTTTATAGAGCAGAATGAGCCACTGCTGTTCAAAGGGCCCATTTGGGTGAAATTATTATTATAATTTATGTTATTATTATTTATTATTATTTACTATAGGGTTCTAGAATAAATAAAACAGTGTGTTTGAAATAATGGAATTGAATGAAGCTGGGTCTATGGGACATGGGGAGAGTGGGTCTCTGTTGATCGGGGGGGAGGGGGCGTGGCGCCACGAGTAGTTCAAGCAGACGTAGGACTTTCATGTACTTCGATCAGGGGGGAGGGGGCGTGGCACTGTGTCAATGCCACGCCCCCTCCCCCCTGAGAAACAAAGTCTCACTCCTTGCAAACTTCAGAACTTGAGAGCCCTGATTTGCGATGCAGCGCCAAAGTTGATCTTAGTGGTTGGCGGTCTCAGCGAGAATTGCTTCTGTTCAGTCGCCAGTTAAGTTCATTGATAAAGCCGGCGTTGGGTTTGCAAGTTGCTGCTGTTTCGGGCCACTCTCCAAAATCACTGCACGCCTGTGCACTAACCCAGCATGTACTCGCTGAAAATCTATGAGAACCAAATTTCAAATAAACACCATATATTGTGATACCACTAGCGACTTCTAACAGCAGCACCAAACAATTCGAGTTTACCGCGTTTCCACTCTTGTCCACTCCCCCTGCCTGACAGCTGATTCCAATGTGCATTCTACTCCAGCGGATGTCATTTTATACTACGTGACTCTGGGTAATGAAGTCCCATTGCCCACACAAAGAATATTTTATTGCAGGATAGGCTATGTGTGTTTGTCTGTCTCTGAGAGGTAAGTGTATCACTCTGTAACTATTTTATTTGTCCTTTTGAAAGCATTAGTGGACATGCTTATGAGTCAGAGCTATGGGCTGCAAATATTCCAGAGAATCCCAGAGAGAGATAAATATTTAATAGTTGCATTGTTTGATGAAGGTTTCGTTTGTTTTCACAGACAGCCAGTCATGTGAGATATCCCTGGTGGGTGCACTTGAACATGTGCACAGAGTGTGTGAGGTCCCCATTCAAAACAGAAACAATGGCCTCTCCCGGAGGCCACCCAAGGGGCAAACGTGTCTGCGACCGTCCGCTCCGATCATGTGAACCCAAACCAAAACACCACACGGGCGCACAAAAAGCATCTCCACAGAGCACTTACAGTTATCTGTCAGTCCTGCCCTGACCGCGGTTTTTATGAGGGCTGGAGTTCGCTGGAAGTGAGAGCGAGGCAGATAAGCAAGGCGTGACTTCCACAGAACTTCTACCGCAGCGGCGAGTACGCATGTTTCAAACACAGCTGATGGACGTAAACAAACCCTGCTAGCATAGTTTGGAGCTGTGTGCAAAATGAAACAGCAACACCTGGCTGGGCTTTAGGTCGTCATTAGGCATTGTTTGCTGAGCCCATGCTGCTAAATTTGTGCCTCATACATCTATGTGTGGCCTCTTTGCATCCCATCCTCACGCAAATTAAAAGTGAACACATGTCAAGGAGGAGACCTAATAGGAATACATTGTAATGAATAATTTACACTGTAGCCTGGCCCTCTGGTCTTGCCTGTCTTGTACATTTTTCTCCATTTGCAGCAAAGCAAAACAATGCCCCAATATGCCTCTTTTTTGTTGTGTGTTTTTAGAGCTTTGTACTTTGTACAACCGCAGCTCAGTCTAGCTGCAAGAAAAAATGTAACGAAATGTAACAAAAACATTCCCCCCAAAAAAGGTAACAATTATGTGTATACATCAGCAGGCAGAATACTTTAAATTAGCAAAACATGCTCCCATGCTACATGTGTATCATATGGCACTGTGAGTACTACGTTCTGAATGTTTACAATGGGTGGGGTGATATTATACTGCTTAGCAGAACTCCTCAGGTGTCCTGGGCACCCTTCAGACGGCATGTGGAACTGTGACGTGGCAGTGTTGGCCTGTATATGTTTGGGCAAAAGGCCAGTGCACGGTTTTATTGATCTATTCACGCTGACAGTAGCGTAGGAGATTAAGTGGCTTAGTGAAATACCTTAGAATGTAGTAACAGTCAGAGAAGTTCAGTTTGTTTGTGGCATTGAGCCTATAGAGGTCTGATGGGGTGTGTTTATTGGAGTGTGGGATCAAAAGAGTAGGTGTGTTTGTGTGTGTGAGAGAGGGGGGGCAAGGGAGGGAGGGTGGGAGTATGGGAATGAGAAGAGAAAGTGTGAGAATGTATGTATTTGCATTTTCAAGTGAGTGTGAGAGAATGTAGGTGCCTGTACTGTGTGTGTGTGTGTGTGTGTGTGTGTGTGTGTGTGTTTCTGTGTGTGTGAGAGAGAGAGAAAGAAAGAGAAAGGTGGAGAGTGAAGAAAACATGAGTGTGTGAGAAAGAATGTGTGTGTGTGTGGCGTCCAGCATGTTAAATGTCACAGCAAGCCCGCTCTACTGTACACCACTCTTTTCCCACACTATCCTTGTCTCCGCTCAGGCCCTGCCCCAAGCAGCTATTCACCTAGCCCATTCTCATGTGATGATTCATCACAGTCCAATGCCTCTCTTTTGTTCATTTCTATCTTTCAAGGGTTGTCATTATGTCCTGGAGTACATCTCTAGAGTACTTTGACTTTTGACCATAATTAATGGCTTTGCTAATGGATTACTAGCCTTCTCTTACTACTATTCTACTCCTCTGACAGAAGAAAAGACATGATTGCATAGTGCATACTGTAAATACACGCATTCATTTATACATACATACATATACATATGCATACATACAGTGCTATAAAAAGTATTCAGCCCCTGGATATTTCCTCTTTTTATAAATGGAATCATGGTCAATATAATGTGGCTTTTTTGAAAAGAATTTGCCAGACAAAATGTCAAGGTAAAACAGATTTCTACAAAGTAATGGCAATTAATTAAGATTAGACCTCAATCCAATAGAGAATTTGTGGCTGGACTTGAAAAGGGTTGTTCACACCCAATCTCCATGCAACCTGACAATTCGTTCAAATATTTAGTGAGGATAAGCCCGTTTTGCTCCCCGTACTGATGCAGCTCCATAGGTTTCCATTTAATCCAAACAGTCTTCTTTCCCCAAAAAGGGGGCGGGTACGTGTAGCTATTCAAAGTTCCCGGATGGACCGTTCTAACGTATAGGCCTGGTATAGTCCTGCCCAAAGGTGCATCTACAAAATACTGACTTGAAGGGGGAGAATATTTATGCAATGACTTATTTTGCATTATATATAATTACATAATTAATTTACATTACTTTCTACATCTGTTTTCACTTTGACATAAAGAGCTTTTTTTATCAATTCATGTCAAAAAAGCCAAATTATATTGACTAGGATTGCATTCATAAAAGCAATAAAAGGGGAAAATATCCAATGGGGTGAATACTTTCACTGTACATACACACATACATACATACATATACATACAATATACATCTTCTCTCTTCCTATAGACATTTTGTCAGGCTCATTTGGTTCACTGACATTTCACTGTGCCTCTTCTTTTGCCTTGTGGGCATAGATGGATGGCGCTAAACATTTTCAACCCAGGTTCTTATGAAAGAGCACTACAGTCAAATGAGTAGGCGGTGCTCAAAATACTCCCCTGAAGCATATCCTCGTTTCAGCTTAGGATTGAATGGGCAGGCAAGAGAAAGCAGCCTTTTTTAACGTCCCATTTAGAGTGTATGTGTAGAGTTTTTGGGGGGTGGTCAGACGGCTTTCTGTCATCACCTGCTGTCGCACACGTGTCTGCCCATCCAATGATGCAGGAGGATTAACGACGTGAACTTGTGTGTCCGGCAGGTGGAGAGGCAACAACAAAACAAAACAAAACAAAACCGGCCACACGTTTGTTTGCATTGGCGTAGCTATGGGCGAGGAGAGCACGGGCAAGGATATACTTAGCGTGTTGACGGTATATATTTACTTAGGTGAGTCACCGCAAGGCTCAAACACTATAATGCGTCCTCTCTGATAGCTTGACCAGGACAAATGTCCCTCCAACAGGATCAAACATTAGTATGTTGCTAGGTGCTGACCGCGTCCACCTGACAGTTTAAGTTGTTTACATTTTCTGTTTGGAGGGAGAGAGTGAAAATTGCCCGGTCTGCCTTCGCTCAGTAATATAATTACTTCCTCTTCCTAAGCCCTGGCCTTGGATGAATGGGTGTCCTTAGTGTGTCACTGTGACCGCAACCCAGGGCCTTGATCACTGATACTACGTTCAGTTTCCACTGGAAAAGGGAACCAGGAGCTTCCGTTTCGTCCACACAGGTCTTTTGTATCAACTGATTCATATGCCATACGTTTAAACTTCGTTCAAGGCTTACCTACAGTTTTCATTCTTTCAGGCACTTATTGGTCATCGTGGGAAGTTTGTGCTCGGCTAATAGACTCCCCACAGTGTACAGGGGTTGCACACTTGGGGTCTTTTCTGGCTGGGAACCCACTGTGAGCTGTTCTTTCACTTTTCACAGATTCTTGGAAAAGTGTCAGTGAAGGTTTGGCAACAGGGCTGACCTGATTCCCAAATAAGTGGAATTGGGGATTGAGCACCCAGGCACCCCCCCCCCCCCCCCACACACACACACACATTCCCCACCCCCACCCCCTCTTTGGGTTTCTCACGAAGCAGCATGACTTCATTGTGAGCCCTAACTGACCCTGATCCCCCGATTGTTAGCACTGGGCCAGTGTAACAATGGCTGTATGCCTGGCCTGCTGAGTTCTTGCTTGTCTCCGCGGATTGCTGGGCTAGCTGGTAAGATCAGGGGTGACAGTGTGTTGAACACATGAGCTCACGGTTGGAGGACTCCCCACCAAGTTCTACATACTGCTCCTCCCCCGAGTCCTAGCGGCCATTTGCAAAAGGCAGCCTTTCATAACTACAGTCCCCCCCAGGTAGTATATCCACACCAGATGCAGCCCAGACCTGGGCCATAGTTAGCCACCAATGTCTATGTAGTGTGGTTATATAACACATACCTTTCTTTTGCAAGTGCTCCCTACCTGCAGCACCTCTCTATCTGCCTCTCGGGTCATTGGGGCCGAAACACTCACCCCATTCCCTACAGGGTTTCTGGAGTCTGGGTGCAGATAAGACACTCTGGACGGAGGAAGGGAGGCTGTGGAAGATGAGGCAGTGTTTCCTCAGCCAAATGTGATAAGATAGCTGTATTTTGGGAGATAATCCAAAAAGCTGGAGGACCTCAGAGAAAGCTTACTGGAAAAGACAAAGAACAAAGTTTGTGGAGAAGTGATAAATTATGAGTTTTAACTCATAAAATTAAATAAACATAACTTTATATGAAATTGCATGAAGGGCTATGACTTGGTGTCTCACCCGTGCTTGCATGACATATTCAACAGTTGCACAGCCACCTTATTTATGGATATGACACTGCTGGCACAGCACCTATTTCAATACAGCATCCCTCAACACTTGAGAGCTTTAAACACCTCACCTTCAACCACCTTAATAAATCAGTTTCTTGAAAAGCATTACATACTGCAATGCAGGCTGGCATCCCTTCGTCTGCTCCCGCACACATAGCTGCCCAGTACAGATGCGATGCCATGGGCGGAACATGCCCTGCACAATTCTCGGACTGTGTGTTCCGGAATGTTATCCACTTGCAGAGCTTCCCCCAGCTAACACCTTGTGCCTGGAAGTTATGCCTTGGCTTGGGTGCACCTGTACGGCTACTCCCACTCTGTGGGAGACCAGGGAGAGTGCGTGCCTGCCTGGACTGCAACCGAGGTCCTGTATTCAAAGCCTTCCGTCAGGCACAACTCACACACTGTTCCTTATAAGAATGACCTCCAAATGCAGAGGAGCTGAATATGTCGGACGTTTCATGCACGGAATGTAACCTATTGTATGAGGCATACTTTCATCGGCTCACTATGTGCTCGTGATGTGTCACCAGTGGCCCTGATAAGAGGCATTCCCGGTTGGGAGTGTTTGGGGCTTGGGGGTAGTGTGTCCCCCCTTCCTCCTACCAAGAACGTTATAGTCATGAAAGTAGCTGAAGTGTATCAGTGTTTATCAAAGCATTCAGCTGAACGACAGTATTGAGAGATATCACATTTAGTTCCCTTTACTCTGGAAATATTTATTCTACTTCCTTACAGTTACATTGGAAGGTCTTGGTCTGGCCATTAACTGTGCATGCCAAACATGGCGCAGGTCAGATGCAAACTAAGGACACAAAGTCACGTTGTTTATATTTCACTACATGCTGTAGACCATTATGGGTAGCATGACACGCCCAAACTAGGAGGCTACTAATACATTCAGAGTAGCAAACCACCATCAACCTACCCACAACCCACGAGTCCACACAGCAGTCACCAATGGAGGGTCTTAGCCTCCCCAGCTGGTGCAAAACCGTGGCCCACTGAACACACACATTTTTAAGCAGTCTTACACAATAGCGGAGGTCTTTGGTGCAGGAATGTTGGAATCTGAACAAACTTGCAGCGGAGTGCAGACTGTAAAGAAGAAAAAAGTGTAGGCAACCTAAAGTTCACAGCAGCGTACAACACCTGAGATCTAAGCTTATTCCACTTCAGGCCAAGCTGGAGAGGTTCACTCACTGCATAATACTGAATGCTGGCTGAAGCTACATAAATCATGAAAGTGTGACTGTGATAATTTATGGTAATAGATGATGTGTAACAGTTGTACTTAAAAGTAATGAAATTACAGCTTGAATCTAGGTTTGAACAGCTAGGTTTCCTTGAATTTCACCTGGGGATCAATAAAGTATCTATCTATCTATCTATCTATCTATCGAATCATTGGTTTTTATTTAGTAAATTGAATTTCAAACTAATTTTACATCTTTCTGGCAGACCAAAAAGCTGCAGTTTTTACATATGCTGAAAACTGAACACATCTCAATTCAAACATGCAGGTTTGTTTTAATAAACATTTTATTCAGTGGGTGTGAATCACATGGAAAAAGGTACCAGGTACCTTTCTAGATAAACAGGCCCATACTTTCCACAGCAAGGAGGGCAGGGGAGAGACCGGACCAAAGGATTAAGGGGTGAGCGGGGGCTACTGCGAGGAGAGAAGGTTAACAAAGACAGCAGAGGCTAATAGGCATGGCTGGTGTACACCCATGACGTGTGAGTCCATCTCAGGTTTCATCCCTGGCCTGACCCACCAGCGCTCCAAGCCAGCGTGTTCTAAATACAGACTGCCTCTCTCTATCTCTCCCTCCTTACTTCTTTTGCTCTCTTTGCTTCTCTCTCTCTCTCTCTCTCTCTCTTGCTGTGAGTCATAAATGCAATTAATTCCCTGGGCTTGTGAAGTAAACACAGGCTTGCAGGCTGGCTGTGTGTGTTTGGGCCTCATGCACTGGGCACTTACCTGCTCTGGCCTCTGGACTGACGTCAGGGCCTGTAAATGTAAACATGGGCATGGACACCCTTTTCCAGCTCTCCCACAACTTTGTTCCACGTGAATCGTTTTTGTTTTCCAATGATTACGCGATAGAAGCACAGGGTGGGGTGGGGGGGTGTTGATGGTAGTGGTGTGTTTGGGGGGGGGGGGGGGGGGGGTAGGTCTGTGGGATGAGAGGAAAGTTTCACCTCTGTATATGCAATTAGTCATGCTATCGACAAAGAGTGGGAGAGGTGCTATTGTTTACCCTGGAGTGGAAAGTGTTAAAAAATATGTTGCCTGAGATGGTCGGGAGGTTCCACTGTGGCAGAGGTCTGGGCCTTGTCTTTTAGAGCTGGCCGAATTGTTGTAGGTGGAGGGAGAGCGGGGGGGTGACCCCTGCCGTGAGTGCTGGCCATGTGCTCGTGCTGCATGTGTATAAACAGAGCACTTCGGCCACAGACATCGGGGCCATATTGTTGGTGCACCACTGAATCCACACACACACACACACACACACACACACACTCTCTCTCTGCTCAAGTGGACTCAGCTCTGCTCTTTCTTGATTGTGAGCAGACTGAAACTGCTTGACTGCTGTTCTTTGATAGGGAAAGGAAACCAGAGATAATGAAGGCCATGATTTTTAATGCTAATTCACATGAAAAGTCTGCCATACAAATAATAAAAATATATGTCATGACCATACAGCGATTATAAGACCTGCCTTTTATCGAACCACCTTTGCTCTTTTTTTATCATGCAATCTTTCTCTTCTCTTTCTCAATCTTCCCTTTTTAACACATTATACAGAAATTTCACCCTTTCAATCAATTCTCACTCTCTGTCCATCATATCTCTCACATGGTCTATTTCTGAAATAAGTGCTCAAATAAGTGCTTTTGAAGCCCTCTCTCACATGCTCTCCTTTCTCTCTCTTTCTCTCTCTCTCTCTCTCTCTCTCTCTCTCTCTCTCTCTCTCTCTCTCCAGTCCAACACCCCCTCCCTGGCCTCCAGAGAAATTAGAGTGATTTGTGCTCCATTATTGTCTCCACGTGCTTCTTCTCTCCCATTTACTCACTCCTTCACTTGGAGTCCCAAAGATGTTGCCACTCACAGGATCTTATTTTTCCTCTCAAATAGAAAAGGAAAATGAAAGGGAGAGAAGAGAAAAGACCCCCACTGTTAATCATCAAATGAATGAGTAATCAGACAACATCAGCTATCGTTGAACACCCATCGTGTCCAGAGGTGACACTGCAGCTTCAGTGGGTTTGTACTTGTGGCTCCTGTTGAGAAAATTAGTTTTTTTTTTTCTTTCTAAAGGGAGACAAAGATGCAAATTAACAACAACAAAACACTTTGATATAAGAAAATGACCATGCAGACCATTTCTGTCACTTCTCATACTTTCTTCTCTACTAGACTTGAATTAGTATACAGGGTTGGGTGGAGTCTCTAGAGATAGTGCAGTCAACACCCCCATATTGCTAATGCAACTTTGGTGGTGACACAGAGAGGAGACTCCCAAAAACATATCCACATTTGGCTGAGTTCCATGTTTACTTATGCACAAATCAAATCCATGCCTGTGTGTGTGAGTGTGTGTGTTGTGAAGGGATCAGGGGGGGTTGGTGGTAAAAGCAGAGGGAGTAGAACAAATACACACACACACACACACACACTTTCTTTCTCTTATCTATCTATCTATCTATCTATCTATCTATCTATATATACTGTGTCATACATACTAAGTCGTCTTTAGTGTCGCTGAGCTTTTCACTTTCACACGGCTATGTTTTCAAGATCTATTCATTAAATGAGACCACCTCAATACACAAGGAAGTTGGCTATTATGCTGCACTGGGATTTTTCAGGGGTGACATCACCGCTTTTCTGTTTTTGAATTCAGGAAGCGAAGCAGTGAGGAGGAGATATCCAGCATGGGAAAACCCCCTCTGTTTTCAGACAGGGAAAATGTAAATGTAAAACTGGTACAAGGGACAAAGAGAGGAATGACCAGGATGGAGAAATAGGTCTAGATTTACAAAGTGTTCATGAGGACTGCAGAGACAACGAAAGAGAGAGAAAAAATCTCTCTATCACAAACTTCCCTACTGTGACAACTGACTGAAAAGTGAGAGCGTCTAAGGGGCACATTTAACATCACAGCAGGGCTTTATTGCTGTTTGTTTTCCATGTGGGAAATGCTGCAAACCCCCCCCCCCCTCCTCCTCCCAGCTAGATGGTGCCATGAGCTAGTCCCTCTCCCTGGTTCATCAAATTCCTCGAATTCGAATTCACATTCCAGAGGACAATTTGCAGCTCTGTGGCCCTTAAAGCCATTACAGTAGCCAGGGGGACAACACAGCTCTCGGCTGGTGAGTGGCCAAGCGCTGGCGCCTGCATTTGTGAGTGTCGTATGCTGATAAGAGCCGGACAGGAATCCAGCTGACTAGACCAAACCAAATAATAACAATAATAATTAACTTCCAAGCCAACACACACATGCAGTCTGTAGGCCAGTAAAATAATATGTATCTCAACACAAAGGCTGCAGAGACTTTAAAAACAAAAAATCTATGCAACCTAATCTGTCTGTTGATGTCAGGGGAATAATTTGGTTATAGTGCGTTGGTTGACAATTATTAGAGAGCCTACATCCTGTTAAGGTAACAAATGACCTTTTTTGAGCACAAAACATTTAAATGTATTTGGAATATAAACAACTTGATATCGCGTGTCACTAAACATATCAGTCAGGGGCTGACCATGAGATGTTATCTGGTGTTATTTATGTCAGCTCTGCTGACAGTCTCAGCGAACAAACCAACCAGTGCAAAGGACGATGGTCTGGGGGGCCCCCCTTTCATCTGACCCCAGTCCCTCCTGTCAGCCCCCCGCCTCGGCAGAGACCAAGTTCCAGACCTTCGCTTGCTTATCAACTTCTTTTTAAACAAAGCCCGGCTTTCAGGGCCGCTTCTCTAATTGAGACAAGTGGGGGGTAATTTCCTGGAGGAGAGCCTTGGTGCTGCTGGACAGGTATGTCTGTGACCTCTCACCCTAACCCAAGCCTCCGCTGACATGAAAGTCGACCTCTAGTGAACTCCTGGAACTCAGTGGCCTTTTCCCACATAACCCAGGGCTTTGATGTCCACTCGGAGCCTTTCCTATGCCCCCCCTCCCCTCCCCTTGCACCCGCCCTGGTCAAGACCTTTCAGAACCTGGACCAATAGGGTTTTAGGCTACCTGAAGAGAGAGAGGCTAGGGGGAGGCCACACTGGAAGTGACCCCTGGAAGTAAGCTGACCTTTCAGTGTGCTACTAAAAATACTGATTTCCTCACCTCTTTTTTCAGTGGGACTTTCACCAGACCCCCTCTGCTTTATCTAGCTGGGCGTCAGAGACATTAGTAAACTGGCAGAGAGAGGAGAAGGTTGGTGTGTGTTTGGGGGTGCATGGGCAAATGAGGAGCTCATCATGTATAGATTTGAAGATGACAGCTTTTACTCAAACATAAACAGATACAGTATTAGTCAAGCTTATAGAACAAAAGAAAGTTTACAGAACAAAAGAACAGAAAGAAAACTGAACGCTTGGTAAATTATGAAAAGTATAACATTTTTAAATGTTATCAGAGCAGAGACATTTCTATCTTTAAGAAACTGAAATCTCTTCCCAAGAGAACCTCCCATGCCTATACGCTTATAACAACTCAAACATGCCTAACTTGCATTTACCATGCACTTTCCCCCCTTAATCTCCTGCACTATTATCTGTTGCTTATCTTTGTACAACATATCTCTTTGGTTTTCTTCCTTCAATCTCTGACACAGTTATCTTTTGGTTATTGTAGAACTACTTATCCTTGCTTACTTCAACATCTCTTATTGCAATGTAGCTTGAATGTTGATAGTCACTTAAATCGTGTTGGATAAAAGGCATCTGTTAAATTAATATGTAAAATTAAATGTGTTTTTTTTGGACTTCTTCTAAAAACATTGTTATACAGCCACCCCCACTGCTTAGTCTCAGTAATGGCAGAGCAAACTATCTGAATCTGCAAGTGTGCTTTTCTACTTTTATTTTATTGAGGCATTTCTCCAATCAGCAGCCTTCAGATCGAAATTGCTGGGTAATCTACAGAGGACTCTCACTCTGCCTGGTAAGGCCATTATACAGGCACCTGTGTTTGCACCATTCCTGCAGCCCTGTGCGTCAGTCATGTGAGGAAGCTCCCACCCCCTTCCAGCATGGAAACCAACACAAAACAAAGGTCAGTGCCACCATAACAGTGGCAACCAACCACTATTCATAGGATCTGACACCAACCATCACCATTTATTTTCAAGAACACTGTGTGATGACATTAAAGGGGTATTCCACTACAGAAACAACAGAAAATGCATTTCACACACAACCTCTTGAAATGAAATATGTCTGCGGAGGGAAATCACACCGAAATGTATTTCTGGCTGCCTGCAGTGAGAGCCAACACATACATGAGTGTGTCCCAACATTGGCAAAGAGAAGAGCAGGCCCATGGGGGTGATCCCTATATGGCCCCTCACCCTAACTTTCTCCAGGCAAAGACACACCTGCTTTTCTCACTATAGCACCAGCAGCAGGTGTGGGGTAAAAACGGTATGATTGGTACTTGATTGTTTTTCCGGCCCATGTCGTAAGGTGGTAAGGAAGGCAGAGCAATCTGCTGGCAATTCAATTGCCTGGTGGTTCCAACAGGGTGAAGGGAAATAGGACCCTCTGTGTGTGTATGTGTGTGAAGAAGGGAAGGTTGTTAAGCCTGTGACAGCAGGCTTGAGTTGTGTCTTGTGTTACTCAGGTAGCCTGCCATTAGAAAAGGCAGGTGGTTAGGGCAAGGGTCACCAAACCAGCCTGGGCAGCCAGACTCATTTGAGATTAGTTGTACAGCTGGGCATCACTGCATTAACAGTGAATAGATTATAAGAATACATTTCTCAAAAACATGTATTATAGTGTCACACAGCCTAGCCTAATTCCCCAAGCGAATCAATGAAATTGAGTCTGGGTGGGTTTAGTCGAAATTTGAACTTGTTAGCATGACTATACATCACTGATTAATTTGACTGATATATAAGTGACACAGAGGCACTGTTTATAGAAGTCTGCAGTCTTAACTTAATTCTAAACTAATGCAACAGGGTAGGCGAGGACTGCAGTGGCCATAAATAACGCCGACAAGAGAGCCTCTCCTGACAGAGGTATGATGTCAGAAGAGGTTAGCCGCTGGAGGCCTGTCGGCTCGTAATCTGCGCGTGATGGACGAAGTGAGGCTCCGGAGAAGAACAGGAGAGCTGGTCTCTGCTGCATGCTTAGAGTAGCGCAGATCTAATAAAAGCCTCAGCAGCCTTTGACAGATGAAGCACTATGTTGCTGTCACTCTATCTGTGTTGAGCGAGTAGGCACCCAAATATCACTTCCTAGCTGTGCTGTCATTTCTCTGGCATTACACAGTCCCTGCTGCTTTTCTGGTGCACAGCCCCCGCCCCCAAACTGCAGATCCCATAATCTAGAAGCTGCAGGGGGACACATTCTGGATGCCCCCTCGGGCAAGCCAGGGAACCCACCAGCAAATTGGTCTGACATAAGGGTCTATTCCTGGCTAGAAATATACATGTTGTTTCTCCATGGTGTTGTGAAAATGCTTTGAAATTGCTCACAGAGAAACATGAGCATTCTAATATAGAATCAGATTGAGGCAAGCCTGCTCTACAAAGTTTGTGGATAAGTGTTTTAGGTAGAAATCAATAACTAGCACTTTTTATTAAGCCTATTTTCATCAACAATTGATGCCATTCTGCAAAAAAGACCCAAATGCTGATGCTGTCAGGGTGGGCAATTGTAACGTTAGCTTGCTCTGGCTGCCAGACACTTCATTTCTGTCCATGGTCTTCAAATCAGAGATGCTCTGGCTAGGTTACTTTTCAAAATATGAGCGGGAAAAGACAAGAGGGTGAGGGAGGGGGCTGTAGGATAAATAGATGCCTTTTATCTCGAGTTTCCCACATCCTGCGACAGAGTGAAATGCCGGCCACCCATTCTGAAAGAATGCCTGGTATGCGCCTATTTTCCATAACGCTTTGGTGGTGAGGGGACCATTGTCTGACTATCTAAACAATTCACAACTGGTTTTAAGCCGTGATAACAGGGTAAACTGAGAAAATAATAAAGTTACAGCAGAGTATAGCCTATAATAATCGGGCGACATCGGACATCCTTTTTTATTATTCCTTTTTTTTTATATCATGGACAGCTACAAGTTTCATTAATTGACTGTAAAGTCCATGTTGCAAGGTAGTAAAATTAAATCCCCGTAGAGTGCCACTTCAGAAACAAATGTAGGCTACACAATGGGTTTATTGTGCCGGGTCACATTATTCAATATAAGTTACAGGAGTTGAGTAACGTTACGTATCCAAATAATTAAACAGAGGTTCCCCATCTGAAACAAACTACAACAAAATAATGTTCAACTATTTCGTTTCCTTCATTTTAAGCAACGGATCATTGTTCTTCCAAACGTGTATTTTCAAGCATCATCTACCCTTTACTTTCAGTACTCTGCCAGCCGTTCCACTCCCCACGCGTTGTGTCTGGAGCCAGCCGTTGATTTTTTCAAAATAAACATCACTCGACATTTCGCGGGTTCTCCCCACGGTTCTCCCATGCTCCTTACACAATCACAAAGTCTAGCTTTATTTGGCGCGTTTTAATTCCCGCCACGTCAAGTGTACCCAGCGTCATTTTCCTCTATTTTCATATGTGATTGACATCCTCGTGGGAAGAATATCGTCTCTCCATTGGTAGAGTAGATGCTAATGGGTGGGGATTGAGTGACGTTCAACGCAATGGTTACTCCCATTTACTATCGATATATATTTTGTCCTGCCCCCATTTTGCCGATTCAGAAAGCCGGTGTCGCTGCGTGGTAATCGTATACAACGGCGGTACTTGGCTACATCGCTGTATATCTAAAATTTCGTTTCCGTTTTAAACTATTATATTAACGTTTCTATTGTTGTTATTTACTACCGAGTGAAATCTGTGTGGTTCAACGAACAGAATTGAACACGGAGTTGGCGAATACCGCTGCTGGATGAGAAAGGATTTTCACCGCATTTGTCCCACTTCGACAACGTGGACTCTCGGCGGCATCACTCGCATTCGACGGAGGATTTCGACCTACATTTCGGACTAATCGTGGGAAATCTTTCGATTTGCGGATTATAAGGATGCTTCTATCAAAACTCAACTCTTTCACTCATATTTCCACCGTGGACATGCCTGCGAAAATCCAACTTCAAGTTCATCAAGGTTAGAGGACGTTGTGTTGTTGGTTTAGCGCCTAGCAATGCGGTAGCTAGCAAGCTAATTGCTTGACTCCAAAGAGAACGTCACAAGACGGTTGGATAATGGAGCGCTTGCCTCCATAGCCTATTTTGTAAATTATCGAAATTATTTAGCAAACGTGTGTATTGTTGCCAGGTTTGACATGCTCTGTGGTGTGTTAAATCAATGATATATAATTATTTTTTATTTATATCCGTAGTTAAAGAAAGGGAGCCATTCGAGAAGGTTTACCAGGTCGGGTCTGTTTTGGGAAGCGGAGGCTTCGGCACAGTCTACGGTGGCTTGAGGATTGCTGACGGAGCGCCGGTAGGTTTTTTGTAATGTTTTTTTCTAGGTATTCTTAAAACAAATGCAATTAATTTTAAAAATCAATGTGGGAAACTTTCAAGATATTAATTTTTAATAGTAAATTGTTGCATGATTACATGAACATTTTTAGATTGTATTTATTAATGTTCTTTTTTTATTTTCTGACAGGTTGCCATCAAGCATGTTGCAAAAGATCGGGTGACTGAATGGGGAGAATTGGTAAGAGAAATTCACTAACGTTAACATAACAAACGAATTTTGTCGTACTGTTTTGGTTGTAGAGGGCGAATTTGCAGTCAGCCAGTGCAAATGTGTCCTGTCAAGGTTGCGTAAATGACTAATGGCAGATTTATTTTCTTTTATTTTAGCCCAACGGTAGCCGGGTCCCGATGGAAATCGTCCTCCTAAAGAAAGTGGGAACTGGGTTTCGTGGCATTATAAACATGTTAGACTGGTACGAACGACCAGACAGCTTCATCATCGTCATGGAGAGACCAGAGACCGTCAAGGACCTATTTGATTTTATCACGGAGAAAGGTGCCTTGCCCGAAGAGCTGGCCAAGAACTTTTTCCGCCAGGTGCTTGAAGCAGTGCGGCATTGCCACAATTGCGGGGTGGTGCACAGGGATATCAAAGATGAAAACATCTTGATTGATCTGCGGACCGGCGAAATGAAACTCATCGACTTTGGCTCTGGAGCATTACTCAAGGACACTGTTTACACAGATTTTGACGGTAAGCAGGCTGTTTGAAGGCATAAAGTAGCTTGCAGCATTTTTGTTGATTTAGTCCTTCTATTCCAATCATGGATGTGTTGAATGTCAAATCATAAAACGTAAGGTATTTCATTAAATGTGTAACCTCTTCTGTATGCGCAAGTAGCGTGTTATTGTTTTTAAACAAACCGCATTAAGCATTCAAGATCAAAAGACATTACGGTTTGTTTTATTTTGGTGCGTCAAAGAGGTCAACTGATTGTTATTGGTTGGAGCGCCCCCCTTTGGGATGAGTGGGAATAGTTACAACTCAAAGTTTGTAAACACAGTCACATGGCAACCACCCCTCCCACACGCATACACCTACTGTCACGCTCACAGGCACATGATCCTGCGGATTAACCTGAATTATATGACTGCGTTATATTTAGGAAACCTAGATTTCTAGCCTTCAAACACTTAATATTGTTGATTTAATTTTAATTAGATTGTAAACTGATAGTTAATGGTTCTTTACAATCACATGTAATTTCCTCTTCTCAGCAGTGCTTCCTGAATGATTGCTAAATGACTTATGTTTGTTTATTTTTGTTTTGCTTTCACCAGGCACCCGTGTGTACAGCCCACCTGAATGGATCAGACACCACCGTTACCATGGGCGGTCAGCAACAGTATGGTCACTGGGTATCCTATTGTACGACATGGTTTGTGGTGACATCCCATTTGAGCAGGATGAAGAGATTGTTCGTGGTCAGGTGCTTTTCAGGAGGCGGGTGTCAGCAGGTGAATTTCTCACTCTTTAACCTAATGAAAACTGCAATTTTACATCCCTTGTTTTACATAGTAATTTGTATTTATACTGAGTCATTGCTTGCTGCTGAGTCACCATTGACACACCCTTTTTGTCTTCCTCCCTCTCTCCAGAATGTCAGCAACTGATTAAGTGGTGCCTGTCCCTGAGGCCTTCAGAGAGGCCGTCCTTCGAGGACATCTTCAATCACCCGTGGATGCAGAGCGCCACCACACCCGCCACCACCGAGGGGACAGAGATCCGCCTGCACAGCCTGGCACACGAGTCCACGCCCTTCCCCACAGTCAATGTGGGCAGCAAGTAACCGCGCAAACCTGTGTCGTTTGTGGCACGCCCCTCCCCTCCCCCCGTCGGTGAACTCCCTTCGACAACAGAGACTCTGAAATCGGACTCCCAAGCCAGTCCTCTGTCAGTCAGAGGTGAATGGACTGAGCGCGCACCTGTCACAATGGCAACGGACGTGTGTTTTCTTTTTTGCGTGGCAGCTGTGTCCAAGGCTGCCAGCATCATGACTGAAATCGAATGGAAATGGGGGGGTGGGGGATTGGAAGCAAAAGACTTTTCTTTTCTGGGGCTAAGTGGAAGTTAGAGAGAGGTCTATTTCTTATCCTCCAACTACACCTGCCCCATTGAGAGAATTAAGAACCAAACCTCTTAAAATAACTTGGGCATAGTAAGATATTTTGGGAGTCTTATGTCATCTATTCACACTGTAAAAGGCACAAGGTCTGCCATGCTAGCTACAGTAGGTGCCTTGTGTTTGTTTTGTGACGGACCAAGATGAGAATGTTAGAAAGTACTACTGTCAGCTACAGCAGTCTGGGAGAGCCAGAGTGAGTGCTTAAGTGGGCCTCTAGTTCAGTGCCTTCTGTGTGGGAGTTTTTAAAACTGTTGGGGATGTTGGATATACTTGAAATGAATAGCCACACCACACCACTACTTCTTTTTCTTCTTTCATCACACTTTAAGGGTTTTCCTCTTCCTCTGCCATAATCTGCAGCCAGCAAGTCTGTGGTTATGCACAACAACACTTACTCAACGCTGACCAGATAACCTCATGAGCAATCCGTGCAACTCTGAAACAGACATACCTCGCTTCTCTCTTTCTCTCTCTCTCTCTCATTCTTTCTCTCTCTCTCTCTCTCTCTCATTCTTTCTCTGCCTCACACCTCGCTCTCAAGGTTCCCCATATACAGCCTCCACCCACATAAATCACATGTGCACACAGCAATGCAACTACAATACTGACGAAACCTACAACCTGCTCTTTTGTTAATTTTGTAAATATGTAAAATATCTAAATATATTTTTGTTTTTGTCTTGAACCTCAATTCCAAGGCAATGCAGTGTAAATAATATTTATTTGAGTGAGGTCATCCTTTTTTGTGTTTTCATGCAAAAGATGTGGAATTATTTATTTATAGAGATTTTTTTTTTTCACTCTGAAGGGCCCACAGATTATTTAAAATCTATTTTTACCATATTTAAGGGTTGATGAACAGAATTGTAAATATCTGCCAATAACCTTCAAAGCACTTGTCTCTCAATGCATGGTGTATTGAAAGTCTACTGACAATTGTTTTCAGTGTGTCTCTCAGTTGAGAATGTTCTTGAATGACTGAGTGTGTGTATGAGTTTACATGGTTTTCTCCTCTAGTTGCATGATTGCAGCTTGGAATTTTTTTTTCCTGTCAACTGAATTAGCGATGTAAATTAAATTTAGAAACTTATTTTTTATACAGTTTCAATAAATATTTTTATAAACTTGAGCCTCTTTGACTTTGTCACTCATTTCCTCATAGCTGTGAAACCATGTTGTGCAGCACCCAAAACAATAACAAAAGTGTAGTTCACATTCAAAAAGGCAAAGGCGGGTAAACCACAGACAATGGCCATATGTCAAAGTTGAGAAAGAGACACGGAGACAGATTGCCCTTTTGTCTAATGCCCATTTCCCTATCCAGTTAACTTTTATTATGCTCTTATGGGTTTATCATGATCAATGTGTACGTATAAGCTGAGGTGATTATGCCATGGGGGGTCCTGCCGTCACATCCTGGAATCTTCGGCAGAGCTCCGCTCCAAAGCTGCCTCGCCCATGTTTTCCATCCTGGAAGGCGGAATTCTCTGGAAGAGAAGCAACATTTGCATTTGTAGCAGCAGGGTGACGCAATGGTGCTCTGCGTGCGTGTGTGACTGAAGAGTTTAGCCGGCATGTCAACAGAGCCTTCAGTGTTTCTGGAGGTATCCGGTTCAGTCTTGGCGGTCTCTCATCCCCGCTGTGGACTGACCCGGTTCTCTCCTACCAATGCCGACCAGCTCACTTCTCTCTTGCCAGGCAACACAGCCCATGAACAACACACTCCCAAATCCTCACATAATCCTCTTCCCAATCTATGCCTAAAACCTCAGGGTTTTATATCAGATTGCTGTGGTATAACACTACTCACTCCAAAGCTAACAGAGGACTCGTCACCTGGACAATGAACTCCAATGACACAAAATGTGAACTGCCGTTTTCAGATTATTTTGGAGTGAATAAAATGCCACTATGCATTTATTTTATTATGGAGAGGGCTCCAAGTCCAATGTGTGTGTGTGTGGGGTGGGGGGGGGGGGGGGTTATTGTAAGTGGACACATTGACCAATACTTGTTTAAGAGCTACCATGCTAAATTCCAAAACAAGTTTACAAACAAACGTCTGCAGGCAGAAAACATATCCATCATATTTCCCAGTGGATTGGATACATACAGCCAAAACAAAAGGGATCCCACATGTCTTGTTTTGGTAAATGCAGCCGTCAGCGATGCGTGTCTTTCCCCAGAATTTCTGATGGAGCAATCATGCAAACCGTTTTGAAAATGGCAGTAAAATAGGAAGGGAACATTTGCATGTGTGGTCCATGAGCATGCTCTACCCATCTGTGTTTTTTTTCAGGCAGGGTTGAGCAAGGACTATACGGGAAATGCAGGATTAACCTCAAATAGCTTTCAAGGTGAAAGTTTTCCATATCTGGCCACAATGTTTTTGATAGTAGTCAAAAATATAAATGGGGGAGGCCCCAGCTGTGGCGCAACTGGCTGGGGCACCTGCACCGTACGCCGGCGACCCGGGTTCGATTCCCGCCCCGTGGTCCTTTCCGGATCCTACCCCTGCTCTCTCTCCCATTCGCTTCCTGTCACTCTCCACTGTCACTATCATTAAAGTCATACAAAAAAAAAGTCGCCAAAAAAAATAAATATAAATGGGAATGCAAATACGAGGACTCCTTTTCAAAACATGTGTACAAGATATTTTGGTTCTGCTACACTGTGCACGATTTGTGAACTCTGGTCAGTGCTTTTGTGAGAGTTGTCAGGGGGGAATGGGTTAAGTTTTGTTCTCACTTGGTCAGTCATGCTTCCCCTTGGCTCCCACCTCGCAGTTTATGGGAAACGGAAAGAGAAAGTGCAGCTGGGAGAACCTCCTTTAATTCCAAAGGACCAGTTGTATTGTGTAATCTTCCCACCAGAGCCATCAGAGAGCAAACATGCACACACACACACACACACACACACACGCACACATGCAGAGAGAGAAAGAGAGAGAGAGAAGTACACACATCCTCACACACATATAAGTGCACATCCTCACAGTCAAAAATATATAACAAACATGCCTGCACATAGAAAATGTTTTAAAAGTATTGCACACATGGCATCCATCATACATCACAAACAGCAAAGTGGTGATTTGCCAATATTTGGTTTACGTTTATATCCCATCATTGATGCACAATGTGTTTAAGTTGCAGTGCTTACAAGTTTAAAGTACAAAATCTTGGCCAGCAATATAGCCAGCATGTTGTTTATTGGGCTCAAAGTCCAAAAGGCATAATTCCCAGGCACAAGGGTAAGGGTGATGTACACTGATATAGAAACAATAATATAAGAGAGGGGGGGATCGCTTTAAATGCATTTATTTGCAAAGGATTTCCCTTAATAATGGTATTCTTCAGAAGTGTTTCCCCATCAAGATTGGGGGAATGTAATCTGACCTTTCACTGACTGCAGTGGCTCTAGTGCGCTTAGTTAAATGTCAGCATGAGATTTTTATAGGGTGAGAGTGTATCTAAGAGTTAGGGTCCCACGAAGCAAAATGCATGTACACCCACCCACACACACACACAAACACACTGAGACCCACAAACACAAACACACACACACATTCCATTCCAGACAAGCAGAAACCCAGGAGAAATCTGACTACAGTTTCTCCCACGGTTGTCTCCTGCATTCTTTTTCACTTTTCTCTCTATCAACCACTATCCTCCTTCTCTTCTCTCTCACTCCCTCTCTCTGTCCTATTCTATTCTCATTCCGCTTGAGTCTCAAGGACTCCCAGTTCACTGGTCAGATTAGCTATTAAGAGAAAAGGTCAGGGTGCTCTCTTGCTGAGGAAAATATTCCAAACGTGGAGGGTTGGTGGAAACGTCTACAACTACAACGGGATTCCTGTCAGTCTTCACTGGGGAGGCACCCCTGGAGCATCAATGACTTAGGCCTCCCTGGGCAAACAACAGGATGTTGGCAAGCCCTTGTGAGTCACCTTATTGTAAATACCATTGTAACAACAATCAAGTACAGACACATCTGAGAAGGGAGAGAAGGGAGAGAGGCCTGAGAGAATGGTTAGGAGGAAGTGTAGAGACACAACCAGCAGAGAAGAAGCTGCAGTTTCTCACAAGATTGCAACCGGAACAAAACTAGAGTGTGGCCATCATCTAATGAACGGAAGTTGTGACCATAGTAAGGTGTTGGGTAGGAATGCAGACACACTGGAATATTGCAGATATCCTTTGGAAACGCCCAAGTAAGCATATCCCACTCAAACACAAACACACACCACACACACAAACACACATGTGCACACCCATTCACATACACACACACGCACATACACATTCACACTTGGACACACACACACACACACACACACAATCTCTCGTTCTGCCACACCTGTCATTCATCATCTTCCCTCCTCTGCATTCCCATCAGCCCCTCCCCCTGCCACCAGCAGGTTTCCCGTAAAAGCTCTGCCTCACTTCCTCATTCCTGTGCGGCTTCTCAAACAGACAGTGGCGTGTCGTTGCTCGC
This sequence comes from Alosa sapidissima, assembly GCF_018492685.1. Taxonomy (NCBI): domain Eukaryota; kingdom Metazoa; phylum Chordata; class Actinopteri; order Clupeiformes; family Clupeidae; genus Alosa; species Alosa sapidissima. The sequence continues at coordinate 23,982,496 of NC_055963.1, forward strand.
TTCTGCTTCCTCCTGCCAAGACACAGGGTCGGCTTGTTTTATCATCCTCCGCACTACATCAGCAACAAACCTGCACATGTCCTAAAGGCTTAATTTTTCCACTATGAATATACAATCCAATTCAATCTTTATAAACATTGCTGAGATCTGTCTTGAGGTCAAAGTCATTATTGACCAATCTGGCCTCACCACACTGAAGATCTGACTCTGGCCAGCTCATACAAGGGGTTAATCTCCTAAAAACATTGTTCAGCAACCGCCATGGTAACTAGGGGGGAAGAGCACCAGGATCCTAGATCAGGAGCACAACCAGAAGAGACACTTCATAGGAAAAATAGTTGGTCGTTAGGACCAACCTGAGGAGCAGAAAGCTCTATGGTGGATGGTGAGGCACGTCTGTGGAGATGATTATAAGCTACTCGGCTCAGTGCAGAATAGGCTGCATACAGATTTGCCATGTACACAAATAACTAATGAAAGATATTTCAGACTTGCAAAGCTGCAAAGCAAATCCCATATCGGAGCATTTCCTTGATGTAATTAATGTGAAAGGCTAAGTGGTTGGCAGGGAGATCTTGCCTGTCCCCACAGAGAAAAAGCCCTGCTTGTTAGTGCAGGATGTTTTAACATTGGACTGAATCTCCTTGTCTCCGAACAAGGAGATTAAGTGGCACAGTTAGGTCTAAGTCCTTTGGTGTATGAAACTAAGCACTTGAGCATGTGAGCATGCTCATCATATCAGGGCGGTGCGTGTGTTTGTTTGTTTATTTATGTGCGTGTGTGTGTGTGTTGTGTGTGTGTGTGTGTGTGTGGGGGGGGGGGGGTTGTTATGTGTGTGTACTGATAGGCAGAGCATAACACTGTTTGCCATGAATGTTAGAGAAATACAACTTTGACCCCAAACATCCTCCACCTGGCATTTGGACATTGCTCATCACAAAGTTGGACTCTTTGAAGGCTTGATGATAGTAGCGGGCCTGGAATATGCAGTGAAGGGCGGGCGGGAGTGTGACTAACTTAATGAGTGACTGAGTACTGGTATGTGCTTGTGGTTGCCTGGTCCGCAGCTGCAGCCTATTACTGTTTGTAAAGATTCTCAAATATTTAGCTCTGGAATCATGAAAGTGATAAAAATGTGATATGATAGAGTATGATAGAGATAAGTATAGTATATATACTCTTTTGATCCCGTGAGGGAAATTTGGTCTCTGCATTTATCCCAATCCGTGAATTAGTGAAACACACACAGCACACAGTGAACACACAGTGAAGTGAAGCACACACTAATCCCGGCGCAGTGAGCTGCCTGCATCAACAGCGGCGCTCTGGGAGCAGTGAGGGGTTAGGTGCCTTGCTCAAGGGCACTTCAGCCGTGCCTATTGGTCGGGGTTCAAACCGGCAACCCTCCGGTTACAAGTCCGAAGTGCTAACCAGTGGGCCACGGCTGCCCTAGATGGCATAATTTAACAAACAATTACCTCCAACAAACATAACACACACTCTCTCACACACACACACACACACACACACACACACACACAAACATATATATAACTATCACAAATTTCAGTGACCCATTCAAAACCAACAAATCCGATAACTCAATTTTCTGGGCAATGAATTCTTATGGAAGTGTCTTGAACTGTTTGATAACTGCACCACTACAAAGTTCTGCAAAGTCCTGTTTCCTCAACATAAGAGTACTTTTCCAAGTGTGTTGGGGGGGGAGGGCATTGTGTGAGTTGCATGTGTGCAAATAGTATTTGTATGTGTGTGTGTGTGCATACGTGGGTGCGTGCGTCCGTGTGTGTGTGCGTGCATGCTGCAGTTTTTGCCACTGCAGCCCTCTGTCATTCCACTCCATGGCGCGTGCCATGACCCACTTCCTGCCTGCATGACCCACTTCTTCCGCATCCTCGCTGACCAGTCGCTCACTCCTCCTGCCGTCTGCCGGCACTTGCAGCCGCTCCAAACCGGGACGCTTGTGTAACCGGCGCAGGCTCAGCTTCAGTGTGCCAGGCCTGGCCTGCATTAGCTCTCCAGCTCCAGCCCTAAGCCTCTCTGGCAGAGCCACAGTCCCCCTGTCGCAGGCAATGCATGCAACTCTCCTGAGGAAAGCTAACCCTGTCGGGGGGGCTTAGCTCCCGATAAGTGAATGCCGAAAAACCATTTACTGCCACTTATACATGCCGTGCGTTTTTTTCATTGGCATCCTGCTGGATTACACAGACCAGCTCAAACAATCAGCTTTCCATTTTGGGTTTTATTTACGACATATGATCAGCCATTACATGGATTTCTGACATTAAGAGACTGTGAAAAATGTTCTGGTGAAATTAGACTCAATTACTTTGACACTGTTGTGAAAAATCTTGAGTAGAATAGAAAGTGCTGTACAGACAATAAGACTCCTACGTCTACTCAGACTAAAAATATCTACAAAGAAGTCTTGTTTTAGCCAGTGATTCAATCCAAGGCTGGAACAATTAGCCCAAAATAGCCTAGCGATGGTATGAAAATAACCACTCAAGACACACCTGGTAAAAACAACAAATGGAATCCCAGCCCATTGACCGAGTGTTTAATGATTTAAGTTTAAACAGTAATCCCTCCCATCACATTCTCAACGCCTTAGTGTCCTGAGAAAGCAGACCCTCATTCAAATAACAACTCATCCAATGGAAATAGATACAGAGGTAGCACAAGGAGTAGTTCCCGCTAATGTGTGCTTGGTGCTGACAAAGGCAGTAACACAGTGACCGATGGGCCTGCCAGATAACCTCTGAAAGTCCAGGAATGTGTCTGGCACTAGGAGATCAATAGGAGTGTGTGTAGGCGCCCTCATACAAACAGCCAGGCTCTATTTCTCTTTCTCTCTCTCTCTCTTTCTCTCTCTCTCTCTCTCTCACACACACACACACACACACCAACAGGACTGAAAAACAAAAACACCAGCCTCAAAGGGGAATAGCCAGGAAAGGGAAAGGAACATTCCAGGGAAGTATAGGAGAGTCACACTCAAGGGCACGGCCTATCTGCCCTTGGCCCCTTTGTTCGCTTTGACCACCACTGGCAAAATAATGCCGACTAGCACAGCAGGAAGACGCCCCGTGCTGGAATCTCTCATGTCAGCTATTAAAAGAACGTTCCGGTAAAATGTGTCCGTAACACCATAATACAAAAACAACTCTATTAGTATGGTCAAAACAGCCATTGCGCTGAGTAATGTCCTGCGTTTCCGTATTTCTGTCCACTATGGTACACATATGGGGATAACAATACCCTGGAATTGGTTAGGCCAGGATGTAACACAAATAGAACCTCAATATAAACCAATTACCGGTACGAGAAAAGGTTACCAAATCCTACTGGGGTTTTCTTAAACAATGACACTAGATCAGTGTTTCTCAAAGTGTGGTCCGCAAGCTATCCCAAGTGGTCCGCGAGCAGACGTGGTAAAATTTAATATAGATGAGTTGTTTGCAATATTGAACCAACTTTATTTAAACCCAAACAGTTCTGCAACACTGTCTATGTAAGATATGCCAGTTTAAATCATATGAATCCTCTGACACAATAAGCAAAGTGAAAAGACAAGGTGGTTCAGTGAGTAGGCCTGTGTAGGCTATAGCCTACTGTTGAACTAGGTCTAATCTTTTATTTATTTTTTTAGCTAGGTGGTCCGTGGGTTTCTTTTTTATTGGTTAAGTGGTCCTCCGTCTGAAAAAATTTGAGAAACACTGCACTAGATGATGGTATGGGTCAAAACACTTATCAGAAAATGACTTATTTTGTTGTAACTCTTAAAGCAACACCAAAGAGTTTTTTTGTACCTTAAAATAATGTTTCCAAAATCGTTTCAGTGGTTCATCAACTCGTAACAGGGTGAACGGCACTTTCTGCATTCGCTTCGCGGCCCTCATATCGGCTAACCGCACATGAAAGTTTGCCGGGATCGGGTAGTGGATCTGCAGTTTGATCAAATGAGACATAAGAAACTACAAATTTGACTTGCATCTGATGTCGCAATACATCGTACTTTCATAATATCATGCAACATATTCTACCTTGTCTGTGGACATTGTTATTTGCGAAGCCGGTGCTGGATAAACAAATAGTGCGTGCGACAGAGGAAAAGTTCTTTGGTGTTGCTTTAACACAAAAAATATATTTTAACCCCCTTCAGACCAGTTATAGATTTTAGTGTAGTGTAGTCTAGTAGGTTTAAATATTTAAGTATCTGTTTCATACAAAAATGGCCCATTTACAACCACTACAGAGCTTGTGTGTGGTATTACTGCATTGAGATATTACTGCAGTTGAACTGATCCATTTCAATCCACCACTAGGAAAACCAAACTTAAGCACATATTTCACATTTGCACTAGTGGGAGCACTTGCTACCATCCAGATGGTTAAGAAGAGCACCCTACACACACACACGCACGCGCACGCGCACACACGCACACGCACACACACACACACACACACACACACACACACACACACACACACACACACACACACACACACTACATCTGCAAAACAAAATGGGTGTTCTGTCCACAACATAGAGAATGATGGGGAAAGAGAGAAAGCCAAACAGCCCAGAAATAACCTTGCTGCAAAACGTTGCTTTATATAACAGCGTGTGCTGCCCTCTGCTGGTATACTGATAACCCTGCAACAGAGAAAATACAGCACCCTCAACAAACTAAATTCCTTTGCTCCTTTTAATTAATCCTATTGGTGAACCTTAGAAAGAATTAGGTCAGTTCCAGCTTACAGTGGTTCCTTATTATATCAACTGAGTAAACCAAATGTTCTTCCCAATGAATCTCTCTGTAGGTTTCACCTTGTGAAAACATTTTGGAACAACGATAAAAAAAATACAAGGCATATTTCCTCCTAATAGGCTATAACAGATTATACCTAGTCATTTCTAGGGAAAAAAAACTGAGAAACGTTTTTAAATCAGAATTTCTAAGAAAAAAAGTCAGAATGTTTAAAGCTGGGAGATTGGAAGTCAGAAGAGGCTATTTCTCTCAGAAATTCTAACTTTAATGTAGCCTGCTAGTCTGAAATATTAACAAGATTTGCTCTCACAGTGGAGAAGTGCAATAGTAAACTAACTAAATATGTGTCTTTTGCAAGTATGAACAACATAACTCCGATATAATATAGAGGGAATGCGCCAACAGCAATCTGTAGAAAAAGATATCCGAATTCTGCATAGCAGCTCTTTTCCGTTTCAATATCGGAGGGGGGAAGGGAGCAGTTCCCTACACAAAACTATAGTTGCTATAGGTCAGTAATCGCCTAAAGAGGGCAGAAGGCCGTTCGTCATGTTATGAGGTGCCATCAAAATGATTTTGGAAACGTTATGTTAAGGTCAAAAAACTGTTAAGGGTGCCTTTAATATCATCATAATACAATTCTTATACACAATTTCATACAGAAACTGATTCATCCTGGTGACTTGTTGGTAGGTCTATCACCCTTATGCACTAGGCCTACCGGTCAAAAGTTGTAGAACACCCCGATTTTTCGATGGGGTTTAAGTCTGGAGACTGTGCTGGCCACTCCATGTTTTCAAGTTTACCATCTTGTTCTTTTTAGGTGGGCTGTAGCATATTTGTATTCTGATTTTGTTGTGGCTGTGGGTCTGTCAGACCTCTTCAGAGTTTCCCCATGTTTCGAGTATCTTTTGATGGTGAAGGAAACTGTACTCATACTTTAGAAATGTACATTATTATTCAGTTTTCAAGTTTCAAGTTTCAAGTTTCACTTTATTTATCCTTAGAAAAGGAAATTTAGTGTGCAGCAGGGTGTCTAAAACACATACACAGTAAAAGCACCAGCAGATACCAACAACACATTGACAACACAGCAGGACACACAACAACAGCACAGGACACACAACAACAATGGAGACACTCCTTCCCCTAAAAAAACAATGACCGAATCCAATTGGACAGTACACAGGTACATCTGTCGTTATCAGCATGGACAGAATAAATAAGTAAGTAAATAATCACATAATGTATAAAAGATACAAGAAATCAGTCAAGTGAATTCAGGTTCCTGATAGCCACAGGAATAAAAGAGTCTCTGGCATGTCTAGTTCTTAACAGAGGGAACCTAAAACGGCGCCCTGAGGGGAGCAGATTAAACTCCCCAAAAAGTGGGTGATCAGGGCAGTTTAACATGTGGTCAGCCTTACCCCTGACCCGTTTATCATATACATATGGTCAGCCTTACCCCTGACCCGTTTATCATATACATGTGGTCAGCCTTACCCCTGACCCTATTATCATATACATGTGGTCAGCCTTACCCCTGACCCTATTATCATATACATGTGGTCAGCCTTACCCCTGACCCTATTATCATATACATGTTGGAGCTGTGGTAGCTGTACCCCAACCACCTTAGACGCCACATTAACCAGCTTTGTTAGCTTACGCTTGCTGGTCATTGAAAGACCACTGTACCACACCACAATACAAAATGTCAAGACTGATTCAATAAAACACCGGTAAAACAAAGTCATCAGAGTCTACTGCACACACTAAATTATTTCAGTGCCATTATTGCAGTGCCTATTCTCATTCTTACTCCTACAGTCATTTGTGTATAAAATAAAAAGCAATGGTGAAAGAACACAACCCTGTGGAGAGCCTGTGGAAGAAAGGGCTTTTGAGGATAAGACACAGAATGAAACCCTTGCCTTTATGTAGGCCTGTCATTAGTTTCATGCCATTCCACACAGACCTGAGATCAGACTCATTGAATTTGGACTAATTTCAGCATATGCACTCTTGTCACCACTATTAAAAATAGACCTCTTTTCCCTTAGATTTTTCAGTTCTTTAGATATCCAAGGCTTATTGTTGGGATAGGAAACAACTGTCGTAGTTGGGATCACACTGTCCACACAGAAAGAGATGTAACTGCATACAGCATCTGTCAGTTCATCAATGCTGCTAGATGAATCTTGAAAGACGGACCAGTCGGTACAGTCAAAACAGCCCTTTAGGGCCAAAGTGCTCTCCTCGTTCCACACTTGGACCACACGTGCCTGCACCTTGTCTCTGTGCAGCACAGGTCTGTAAGTGGGGAGGAGATGCACCACGTTATGATCAGAAAATCCTATAGGGGGACCTGCAACAGACTTAGTAGAGCCATAGCAGAGATCCAATATTCTGCTCCCCCGAGTGGGGCAGATGATGTACTGGGTGAAACTGCTCAGCGATTTTTTACAGGGCATCCTTTCATACAACCCCAAATCAGAAAAAGTTGGGACGTTGTGTAAAATGCAAATAAAAACAGAATGTGATAATATAAGTCTTGTAAACCCATTTAGCATCAAAAAGGACATGGAAAATATATGATCATATTGAATGTCATGCCAGCAACATGTTTCAAACTACTGTGCTGCTTCATCTCTTAATTGAACAAAATAAATATTATGTAAATATTTAGGAACTAAGAAAATCAGTTGCTAGAGTTTTGAGAATTAAATGTTGTCCCATTCCATGCCCAAAATAATTCAGTTGCTCAACAGTATGAGGTATTCTTAATCATGATTTTCATTCCATGATGCACCTAATTTGAGAGGTCTTATCTGCAGACAGACCATTTTAGCATGGATTCTACTTCCATGGAGAAATACTGTTTAAATACAGTATGTGCAGAATTCATTTTTGCATTGTTCTCCTGAAATAAGTTTTTCCCTGTTTTTTTTTTGTCTGGATAACAGTATATGTTGCTCAGAACCTGTATACATAATTCCGAATTGATTGTGCCTTGCAGATGTGCAAGATGCCCATGCTAGGCACTAGGTTAATTCACCTCCACACCGTCATAGATGTTGACCAAGCCATGACCGTTGACCACGGCCATCCAATATTGTTTTTTCAGCTCTATCCCTAGTTTGCTAAGATTTCTCTGGATTCTCTAAACATTTTAATGATATTATGTACTGTAGATGATGAACTCCCCAAATACTTCACAATTCAGAAGCATTAAAATTAGACATTGTTTCATCATTTGTCCACACAGGACACAGAGTGATGAATAGCCTACCCCTACGTCGTTACGAGACTCTACCTCTCTGGGATGCTCTTTTTCATACCCAATCATGTTGCCAGTTACCCTAATTAATTGTGAAGCATTTATCATTTTATTTTCTTTATCATTACAGAACTTTTCCAGCATTTACCCCATTCCAACTTTTTTTGAAACATGTTGCTGGTATCCATGCATGAAATAGTCGAATTTTCATCATTTTCAACACCTGATATGTTGTCTGTGTCCTTTTGGCAGCTAAATCAGTTTACTAGATTTGCAGATTATTACATTATTCAGATTTTACACAACGTCCCAACTTTTTCTGATTTGAGGTTGTAGATTTCTACAAATCATTGTGCTCAATATTATGTGTTTGTTGACAACTCATGAGTAATTGAAATATACTCATTCAAATATTTTGTTCAATATGAATGGACTATAGTTACATTCATTTTCTTTGACAGCTGACAGGAGTGCGTTGAAATGCACACAGAGTAGGCCTATTTTTATTTTTCTGTCTAACTTTTATTTGGCCAAGTACATAACAAGTTGTCAGTGAAATAATGAAAGGTTTTTCAAGCCTGGCAAAAACCAACGCTTCATCTCTTCATCATTGTATCAAGATAGCCTACAATGTTTGCTGTCTGATACACACACCTGTGGAGGTTATGTTGTCAACTACATACAAAAAGCAACAGTTCCGCCCTAGGCATTCACATCAGATTTCCCCATTGGCTGCATTCTTTGCACCTGTCAAGGATTTCCACCAATCACATATCCCAGTCCCTGATGTTCAAGATGGCGACCTCCTGTTCACTATTTTATGCGCCCCTGAGGCTCTGAGTAAATATTATCGCATACTTAAATTATTCAAAATTTCAGACCATTATAAACGTTAAGGACTAAGTTTCCTTATGTTATCGACAGCAACAGCATATATTTATTTGGTTTTCCAATGCTAACCATCGACGTTGTCCCGAGTCTTGTATCACACTGAAGGGGGAAACAGCATTTTCGGCATGGCCACCGACAGCAGAATACATTTTTGGAAAAGAAACACGAAGGTGCCAGGGAGGTGGGTACTTCCCTTTTCGTTTATTTTACCACTTCAACATTCACATAATGGGACAACCCATTCTTATTGAGTCCCTAACTTCATCTCTTGTGTGCAACCCATGCTATCTCCGCTAGAATGATAGCAGTATAACGTTAACGTTAGTAGCTAGCATTACAGCAGTATCATTGCTAATAGACTACTGTTACACCTTGTATCTTGATGTTTTATTTCCATCAGCTCTTACAAGATAGAGGCATACTATTAGTAAGTTATGTGGTAACAATGTTTTTCCCCAGGTATACTTTCCGTGTTACTGAGGATGCGATGGCCATATGTTAACAGGTCGATGTCAGTCAGTCACAAGCACCAGGCAATCTGTCACTCGGTCAGCTCACCTTACTGGGGTCTGCGATGTGCTTGATTCCCCCCTTCCTCTAAGTAGTTGGTTTTAACATAACTGAATGGGTTCACAAGACATCTTTTGAGGAAGCTTTTCTCTCCTACATCGCTAAATTTGATATTTGTATTATTGGAATTAAATGGTCAAAACAAATGTCAGCATATAGTAGCCTACTAGGCTAGCCTAATGTCATTGTCTAGACTGGCTGCATGATGGAAACTGGCTAGCCTAACATGTTTGTTTAACAGTCTTGGCACTGAGGAATTTAGATTTTGTTTCGCAATGCCTAACTTCTGAAATGTGACCGCAATGATGAAGCATTTCTGAACGAAAGACCAAGATGTGTGGTTTTCATAGATTGGGTGATTTCGCAATCCACTGCAAACTTCAAACCAGACTAGTTGTACCCACCAACCTCGGGAATGTGAATCAACCACTTAACACATAGGCTATCCAGTAGCCTGTACAGAATGCTTGTTAAAAATTGGTATGAAATGTGTTGTGCAGGTTGTGTATATTTTGCTATGTGGGGAGCACCATTCACACCATCCAGTTTAGTTTGTAATATAAACAAGTTGCTAAAACTTAAGTTAGCCTAAAGTCATAATCATTACTCTGAAATCTGTTTCATGCCCTAAGCCCTAAGGTATTCCATTGGTGTCCTCCAACACAAAAGACAAGTCCCTTGTCATTCTCCTCTCCTCCACGAGCGATGCTGTGCAGATGTACACAAGGGCAGAACCATTCCTGATGGTCCTTTGTGTGGCCTATTACATAAAGAAGCCTTTGATATAGGTTGGTTAATCCATTAGATAGATAGATAGATAGATAGATAGATAGATAGATGGATACTTTATTGATCCCCATGGGGAAATTCAAGGGTCTCAGTAGCATACAGACATCACACACAACATGCACTTACAGCAGAAATGGTAAACATAAGTATAAGTATAAACATATAACTAAACTCCACTGTACAATACAGACACTACAAGATAAGAAAGATAAGAAAAATAACAAAACTAAATACTAAATACACTATATAAATTAAATTAAGAAAGTCCAATGTGCTTGAGGGTGATCAAGCATAAGACGCTTGTAGTGACAGGGCCGGGACTGGTAATGTGCTAAAGGGAGTGAGTGTCATGGTGAAGGTGCAAAAAGTAGTCCAACCATAGTCCTTTAGTTATGTGTGCATGGCAAGGTGCTCAAGAGAGTGAGTGTCATGGTGAAGGTGCAAAAGTAGTCCAACATTAGTGCAACTGTGCAAGAGTAAGGTCTAGAGACCAGCATAAATAATATGGACAAATAGGAGAGTAAAGTAGACAAGGTAGAGTAAAAAACTATTTCAGTGCAAGAACAGGTTGAGGTAATAACCATTAAACTGACTGCTGAAGTGCTCTATAGTGAAGGCAACACAGTTCCGTGGCCTCTCAACATTGTTGAAGAATAACAATTAGCAGAGGGGTCCCACATACTCTAAGGACTCTGGAATGTGCTTGAATTAGAGATTAACAAATTTCCAGGACATGAAAGGCAGAGAGATTTAATAGACATTCTGCAAAGTGCTTGATTTGTCTGTAGGATCGTACACAACAGTCTAAATAGAAGACCTCAGTCTGGCAAATTTGGTACTTTCTCAAACTGCCGCAGGCCTGAAAGCCATTAAAGAAGGTCTTGATAGATTGTGTTTGAGTTGTGTAGTTTGAACAACTCAAGTATAAATGTGATAATCAAGTTGCTACTGTGTGACATTGCTTTGAGGAAAATGGCAAATTTGTTTAAAATCATTTTTAAAAGAAAAAAAAAGTTCTAAGATCCTGAAACAGCGGGGCCACCTCCTTAAAGATTCCGAATGATGGTCAAGGTCTCTTAAAAACATTCTCTGTTGATCTTCTACTCTCACATACCCCCAAGCAGCTCTCCTCCTGAATTAAAACTTAATTAGTTTATGATAAAAAGGTCTTGGGGATTCAGTGAACTCTGAGGCTTTGAGCAATTTTATGGGTTTTCAAACTTTTTTGTATCTTTTGCAATTCAAATTCTGGGTTTGATGTGTATGTCTGTGTTGTGTCAGTGGCATAATGGGTGTGGCCGTGTAACATGAGAAGACGTTGAGATGTCATCCCCTCCAGTCTGGCTCAGCTGGTCTGGTGTGATTGGAGGGGGCAGGGCGGGGCACAGTTACGCAAAGCAGTCGAGTCCATATTTTTTTTTTTTTTGTCCTTAAAAGTTGTGAGTGAAAAACTCTTCTGTGACTCTATATTGTCCTATTCCAATCATATTGGAATAAGACATTTAGTGATTGTGTGTGTTAGTATGGTCATGCGAAAAATATTCAGGCAGAATCCTGTGCTGTTTGAATTTAAGTAGGTGTGCAAGGCTGGAGTCATTAACCTTCATTGTAAGCTAGTTAGCCTTGTGCAAGATTCTGGATTGGCTTTACCAGGCTGTGCGCTCTAAGACATAAATTAGGTGTCAGTTGTATCTGTAGCACACTTAGTGGTCTAAGATAGCTGGTTGAAATGAAAATATTTTAAATCTATTAATTATGACATTCCAACCAAAACACCATTGACCACTAATCTATAGGCCTTCAGGTTGTCAAAAACAAAGGCCTATTATGTTTGGGGCAACAGGCTGTCCTCTCTGAGAATCAAGTGTTTGTGGTATCAACTCTTTGTCACTATGTCAGCTAAGACTCTTTTGAAGTTTTAGAAGTTTTGAACCCTGTCGATGAACAGACTCTGCTTCACTACAGAATGTTTCTCTGTACTTTTTGAGACCTCCTGTTGCTTTCTTAACTCTGAGTCCACCAACTTTCTCTTTGTTTGTGTTCTCTATCTCTCCCTCCCTCACTCTCTCCCTCACCCTCTCCCTAATACTCACAAGCAAAACTCTCTTTCCCTTTCCTCCTCACACACTGCCTTTTTTGTCACACGTACGCACATACACAACACTAACATTCTTTATAAACCCCCCCCCCCCCCCCCCCCCCCCACCCCCTCTTTCACATTCACTTCCGTTTCTCTCATCTCTACCTGTTCTTCTATCTGCCAGTCTACAGCCTGTATATGGGGCTCAACATCCTCCTCTGGACCCGCGTATCCACCGAGCGTAAGTGCTGCCTGCGACTGGGTTGCATGGAGACCCCACCCCACCCCACCTCACCTAACCTCTGTCCCCCCAGTTCCTCAGTCTCTGTCCAGTCGTCATGCTCTACTTTTTCTTTTATTAAAACGTTTGTGTTATGCTGCTCGGGTACTTATAATTGTGCATCATGTGGAATGACAATGTTTGTGTTTTTTTATTTGATTTGTTACTTTTCTCAAAGTGACTCTTCAGTGCCTTTCTGAATCATCATGTTTGTTGTTTGTTAGCTGAATGTTGCTTTTATTTTCATGCTTGAAATGTATCTATATTTTGTTTTTGTTTTTGTTTTGCTCTTACTCCCACTGTGATTTTCTTGTCTCGTGAACCAATTTTCTCCTCGGTGAAAGATTTAATTTGGCTCCTGTCGGAGCCGGCAATAGTCCTGCTGTCATTCTCTCCCTCTCATTTCGGACTTTGATTTTTATCTCTCATCACAGATTTCTCAAAGACGCTCCAAAGTCAAACAGCACTCAGAATGTCAAATCCAAGAAGGCCTCTAGCTTCCTCGAGTTCGCACGGAGCACCAACGACGCCTGGGATATCGACGACGAGGAAGATGAAGATCTCCTCATGGGCGCTGCGCCTCCAGCCCCCGTGCCGCACTCTCGACCTGCAGTCTCCACCTTCCTCCCCACCCAGGCAGACAGCGACTCGGAGGCCCACCCCTCAGACACGCTGGGCCCACTCCGGAGCGAGCCGTGTCACGACCAGCAGATGACTGACGACAGATCGACCAATGGCAGGGTGATGAAGTCCAATAGTGACGCCCAGCTTAACACCTCCTCAGGTATGTAAAACTATCCACCATACTTTTCTCCAATAGCAAGGATCAAGGATATCTTTTATTACTATTATCCCAGAGAAGCAATTTGATGTGCAGCACTTTGACTTTGCCGTGTAGATGAACAATCTACCCAGTTAAAGTACAAGCCAGTGGACAATGTCAACAATCTGGAAATCACATTGAATTATTTAAATAGCGGCCAATGGAGGCCTGGACAAAATGAGTTCTTAAATCTGTTTGCCCTGCATGTTTAGAATTATTTCTGTGGCCAGACGTTGAAACTTGTGAGAGACAACTTGGGATTTTTTTTTCCGTCTCTGCACTGATATGCAATATCATATTTAGCCTGCAGGGGGCACTAACTACTCTCTGAATATACAACACTATCAACTTGCCATTATGGTGCTTCACAACACGTTAACCATGGTGTTTGGAGCCTTCATGTCTTGCACCTGTTTACGATCGAAGCAGCTTAAATCACAGGTTAACTGTGTGTGTTACATATTTTACAGTGTTTGGTCTGGTGAGCTTGGTGTCTTTTCTGAAAGCACAGTGACACGAATTACACAGACAGTTTCATCTTTATGCTTTCATTTTATGTTTGGCTAGGAGTTATTATTCACCACATTTGGCTGGTTTTTACTGGAAGGTCAGATTTTTAGACATCCATCTCATGGTTATCAATATCTCAGTCCACTAGACATGAAGTGATCAAAGGCTCCACCAGAGTAAACATCGAAAATGAAGACACAACACATTATATAAAACGTTTTGGTAAATACAATTGTGATAAATATGAGTTGTGATGGTGTTTAAAGCAAATAGTAAAATCCATTGAGTGTCACTGCCATCAATACCACCCTAACCATATTTTGATGGGAGACAATGATTCTCGTATAAGTATGCATCAATAATTTTTAATGGTGGACAGACCACTGACCTCAGCATCGTAACAAAGCAGACCATCGGCTACCACAACTGTTTTAATCAGCAGCCTTGTGAATGAACATTGCATAAAAAAGGGACAGCTTTGAGGTCAGTGCCATCATGAACCTGAATGCACCATACAGCCGTTTCAACCAGCCACAAGCTGGGAGGTCAGCACGGACACGGGAACATCCCTCCGGCCGCAGGGGAGTCGGACTAGCTGATGAATTTATGATTTATCCACCCCCGTTATGGGTCTGTCCCCTAGGCTGAGCCTCTTACTCATAAAGTTTATGTTGTCCATAAACTCCACAGAGATACAGAGCAACCCGACCCGACTGCTGGGGCACGGAGACGCGGGGCTCACTTTCCCACAGGGCTAGCTGATGAATTTACGAGCTGTACTATGTTCCCTCCCTCGTAGCAGTTGCTCCAGTCTCCAGCTTTTTTATTAGCATGCAATGTAGCACTATGGCTGCGTGGCATGCCTGACCGAGTGAGGATGTAGTGCTTGTCCCATGTCCCCTGTGTGTTGTCTCACGTTGCCCGCCTGCTTCTCCTAGTCCGCTCCAGCCTGCAGAAGCAGCAGTCTCTGCCAGTGCGTCCCATAATCCCTCTGGTGGCACGCATCTCTGATCAGAACGCCTCCGGTGCGCCACCCATGACCGTGCGGGAGAAGAGCCGCCTGGATAAGTTCCGGCAACTTCTGGCCAGCCCCAACACTGACCTAGGTGAGTTTCAGTTACCAGGAACTACTTTTCAGTTACCAGGAACTACTTTAACACAGTTCCCTTAACATGCCTTTATATATAGGTGACACATTTCTGCACTAAAACAATAAACATGCCAGTAGCTAAGTACTAATAGTGTTTTATGTGCAGAAGTGGCAATCAGGCTGTTAGTATTGCCACCCACAAGCCAACTTTCTAGAGTCGGCTGACTTGTAGAGCTGTGTGTGCCAGAAATACCCCGTTCTCTATCTGTCACTGTTTCTGTCTCTAACAATCTGCCTTCCTCTCTGTCACTTTCTGTCTATCCGTCTCTCTCTTTCTCATTTCAGCTTACTTTCATTTGTTCTCTCTCTCTGTTTTCTCTCAGTTTCACATCTTATTTTTCTGTCACAGTCCCTTCTCTTGTTTATGGTAGCCCTGTTTTCACTGTTCTCTCTCTCTTTCTCTCTCTCCCTTTCTCTCTCTCTCTCTCTCTCTCTCTCTCTCTCTCTCTCTCTCTCTCTCTCTCTCTCTCTCTCTCTCTCTCTCTCTCTCTCTCTCTCTCTCTCTCTCTCTCTCCACCGATGCTTTCTGCCCGGGCCTCCCCTTTGTGCCCAGTATTCTTCCACTGCTGGGCTGGCCAGTGGCAGTCCTAGAATGCTCACTCCCAGTAGTCTTGCACCCTCCTGCCTTTTTAATCTCTGTACTCTTCCCGTTGTCTCTCTGCCATGTCTCTCTCTCTCTCTCCATCTGTTTCTCTGTGTCCTCCTTGGCCACCCCTCTGCTCCTCTTCCTCTCTCTGTCTCTGTGAAGTGAATCTGGCAGTGTTGCTCCCACCACACACTTTGGCTCTCTGAGTCGCACACTCGCCTCTCCGCCTCTCGTCACTTTCGCGGGACTGGCTGGGACCTAACTGACAGCTCTCTCGGCCCCCCCATTACTTCCGTTCTTCCGCTCTCTCTCTCTCTTTCTCTCTCTCTCTCTGTCTCTCTCTCTGTCTGTCTCTCTCTCTCTCTCTCTCTCTCTCTCTCTCTCTCTCTCTCTCTGTCTCTGTCTCTGGTTCTCTCTTTCGCTGTCATTCTTTCTGTCTCTATCTCTTCCCGTATCTGTCTGTCTGTCTCTTGTGTGTTGTGTCTCTCTCTCTCTCTCTCTCTCTCTCTCTCTCTCTCTGCCTTTCTCTTTCTTTCTGTTCTCCACACACTCCCCCAGTCTCATGCTGTGGACACCTTCTGTTCTATGGGCTTCCTTCCCTCCATCTCAATGGATTCTGACAGCGCTTTCACACACACCTACAAGCTTGTCAGCCGCCGGAACACGCACGTGTGTGTGCGTGTGTGTGTTCAGCAGAGCGCAGCAGCTGTAATGATCTCACCAAACAAAAAGCTCCTACTCAAGCCGGAATTGAAATTGTAAGGCTTTTAGGTTTTATCACCGGCTAACAAATTCCCTTCTTCGTGAGTGACAGAACAGATGCCGTCGGCAGACTGCGTGGTCTAGTCGAGTGAATCAGTGCCTACGTGGGTTTTCCGTTTGGACGCAGAACGTACACAACGAAACCGCGCCAACACACTTACATCCTGTAGTACACACACCCACAGACAAAAACGCAGAAGCACAATTTCTCCCAACAATGTGTCACTGCAGAATATAAAAAAAAAAAGCTCCAGCATTTGGGCAGCTTTTACCCCATAGTTGTGGCCCAGACGACTGCGGTGACTGCGCGTGGTGTTCCCTATCAGTCCCCATCTTAATATGAGCCAAAGTGTAATGAAAGTCATTGACTTGCCCACGTATCCCCGGGCCCCATCTTAATGGATAATAATCTCTGCAGATAGTGCGTGGGGGCTGCGGCAATTACGCGTCCACGCTGGGTGTAATCAAATGCCTTCATCAGGGGCCTCAGTGCCAGCCTGCACCGGCTGCCAGAGCAAGGCACACCTTAGGAAATTAAATGTTTGAAATGCAAGAGAGGCTTTAAATTGAAAGTGCACACACATACGCACGCATGCGTGCACACACACACATACTCTCTCTCACACAAACATACACAAACACACATATACACACATACGCAAGCATGTAGATGAATACAAAGACATATTAACAAAGACATAAATGCATGCAATGGTGTACACACACACACACGCGCACAACACACATTATACACAAAGATTGTGTAATGTGCTATGTACTTTCTAGACCATGTGGGGGAGCTAAAGAATCATGAACGCTGGAAATGTAATGCCTCCAAAGTCTCTGGCCTGCATGTTGGTCATGTGTTTTTGTGATTGGATCATCTTGTACACAGAACACCACAAAGTGGTTCTACCTGTGTATTCTGATTAGAGGGAAGAGCAATGCCATTGGCTAGATTGGAACAGCAATGTCATCTGTATCCATTAACCATATTGGTTGTTTGTGCCACTGAAGGAGAATGTATATCTGTGCCGAGGTGGCATCTGTGCTTGTGTGGTGGTGGGGGTGGTAGTGGTGGGGACCCTCAGGGGGTTGTGTGCTGTGTGAAGTTGTTGTCTCTTGTTCATCTCAAATCTCTCTCCTTCTTTCATCCACGTGTGTGGGCGTGCACATGTATGTATGTATGTATGTGCCTTGGATATGTGCCTCTAGCGTGTGTGTGTTGTGTATGTGTTCCCTTTACTTTTCCCATGTGTTTGTATCATGCACAGCTGTATGTAGGCATTTCGTGTGTGTGTGTGTGTGTGTGTGTGTTTGTGTGTACGTGGGTGTAAACATGTGTGTCCCTATATGTGGTTGTGTTATCGAACTTTCCTGATGTTCATGGGTGAAATTGTGGATATTGCCATGGATTTATGTGTGTGTGTGTTTGTGTGTTTGTGTGTGTGTGTGTGTGTGTGTGTGTGTGTGTTATTTTACCCTCATGTTTTCATCTGTCCGTGTATCTTTTCTGCAGAGGAGCTTCGGAAGCACAGCTGGTCGGGGATCCCCCGGGAGGTGCGGCCAATCACCTGGAGGCTGCTATCGGTGAGCACCCCACCCCACCCACCGGCTCTGCCTTTCTCCCTCCCTCCCTCCCCCTGCCCCCCTGCGCTTGAAATAGACCCCTTTCAACTCGCTGACATTCACTTTAGAATAAAGCCACCACTCGGGACTAGCAGAGGTGGGGCCACCATCTGGAACATGCCCACTGTTGATGCACTTGTTTCCCCCAAAAGCTCCATTTGTCAGTTTTTATTAGCCAAATGCCTATCAAAAACATGGTCACCAAAGCACACACACACACACACAAACACACACCATGTCCCCCCTAAAGTGCACGCTGGCCTTAAAAGTGCAGCTGACACCAGAGATGTGACTGGCAGAATTCGCAGGCACAGGCAGCATGATGGGCACAGGCGGGCAGGCTGGCACTCAGGCTGGCGCTCAGGCTGGCACTCGGGTAGCTCTTATCGGACTCCGCAGCAGCCTCAGGGCAGGCGGGGCAGAAAGTCGCAAAGGACATGAATCAGCAGAGCAGCAGGCTGCCGCCGCCGCCGCAGCGGCCAATGGGAGCACCCGGAAATGAGAATTGCTATATGTAGATGAGTAAATGAGAGAGAAAGTGTGCAGGTGTGTGAGTGTGAGAGAAGAAGGTAGGCTCAGACCGATAGACCAGTTAAACCAGACTACACACACACACACACACACATGTACACACACACACACACCCTTGCAGGCACCTCACTACCCCTGTTCCAAGGTGTGGGTGTGGCCGGCTCAGCATGGCACACCTCACACACACAGTGCAGAGGTCCCTCTAAGCCATTTAACCTGCCTGAGGACAGATCAGAGAGAGAATTAGCCTCCAGTGTTTCTTCTGATTTTTATTCCTGAGATTCCCAGGACAATTAGATCCACACCCCCACAGAGGTACAATACTCAGACAGCTCTGTTGATCCCCCACCCACCCACATAGAGGATTTGGCCATCACTTCCTCTAGTTAGCATAGCCTTGGAGGCTGACTGCATAGATGAATGAGCAAATTGTAGCCTTATAGTGTTCACACTTGCGATAAGTGTATGGATATACAGTACATATGCAGAGCACTGTATAAGAGCTTTGGCAATGTGCAGTCACTCAGATATACTGAGCCCATCTGCCTTCTGGTAAGAGATGCACTAATGTGGAATATGTGAAAGATTTTTTACTTAATATTCCTCTAACAACTTGTCTGCACGCATGAGGGAACCCGTAATTATTTTAAGCATCATCATTCACTTAGTGCTAAACAGGAGCAAGCTTTGGGGTGGATGTGTGTGGTGTTGGTGTTGGGATGGGATTTTCTGGATCAAGTGCCCAGAAATATGTCTTTACATTCACACACTCTGGTGAATTCGCTTTTTGAGAGTGAAGAGGAGGAGAACAGAATGAAAGATTATGAAATAAACAAGGGAGTTGGAGGTGTTGTTGTGGGGGTGGGGGGGGTGTTAGTGAAGTGATGCAGAGAGAGAGAGAGATTCTCTCATGTGCCAGCTGCATGTTCGGTCAGACAACAGCCCTGGCACAGCCTGGCACCGTTTCCATGGGTGAGTGGGTGCAAGGAATATGCAGAAGGCCCGCGCTGCCTCAGATTTGGGTTCTTATTATTGGTTTTGTTTTTAATATAATCAGAATGCAGTGGTGGAAGGATTAACTAATCGCAGAAATAGGGATGAACAAGCAAGAAGACTGCAGGCGTCTTGTTGCAAGAAAGGATAGGTTACTTTGTGTGTGTGTGTGTGTGTGATCCATCTGTGTATGTGTGGGAGAAAGTGCAAGTCTGTTTTGTTTTTTGGTCCGTGTGAGCATGTATGAGCGTGTGTGTGAGCATGTGTGAGCATGTGTGTATTGAGCGTTTCTGTCTGTATGATCCATCTGCGTGTGTGGGGGAGAGAGAATGTGTGTGTGTGTGTGATCCATCTGTGTGTGTGTGGGAGAAAGTGTGAGTCTGTTTCGTTTTTTTGGTCCATGTGAGCATGTATGTATGTTCGTGTGTGTATTGAGTGTTTCTGTCTGTGTGATCCATTTGTGTGTGGGGGACCGAGAATGTGCATGTGTGTCCGTGTGTGTGTGTGTGTGTGTGTGTGTGTGTGTGTGCGAGAGAACAAGCTGGCCTTGAACAAGGTGGAACTGTGTCCTTTCTGTGTCCGTCTCCAGGGCTACCTCCCTGCCAACATGGAGCGCAGGGAGCAGGTGCTTCAGAGGAAGAGGGAGGAGTACTTCGGCTTTATAGAGCAGTACTACCACTCGCGCACAGATGAGCACCACAGAGACACCTACAGACAGGTGAGGAGGCACACCTGAGGCAGTGATGCAGACACACACATATACAAATTAACTTAGATATAACATTACAGATGTGTGACAGACATGCATGCACACAAAACATTGTCATGCCACCGGTGCACACACACACACACACACACCTCCGAGACACTAGCCAGGTGACTCATCCACAGATTTGCTCCCTGTGTGTGTGTGTGTGTGTGTGCGCGCGCATGCATTAGTGTGTGGGAAACGCTCTCATCTGAATCTTGGACAATTAGTGGTTCTGGTATTTTAACTTGAGCCAACACCCACCCCTAGCTGATAATCCTGGCGGTGAAAGAGAAATAATTACGCAACAGATTGAAGCAGACAGTTTGCTCAGTGCTGTCAGTGGATGAGTTATTATGGCCGGACGGCCCTGTCCGCTTCAATAGTTGCATAAGAGCAATTAATGAAGATTACCTGCCCTGTCTCCTAACCAATGCTAAAGAAAGGAAGAAGAACTCCTACAAGACATGTGCCAAAGTCTTGTTACTGTCTTATCTTGTCCTGAGAACATTCTAGAAGCTTCTTCTTCCTTTCTGCTCTCTCTCTCTCTCTCTCTCTCTCTCTCTCTCTCTCTCTCTCTCTCTCTCTCTCTCTCTCTCTCTCTCTCTCTCTCTCTCTCTCTCTCTCTCTCTCTCTCATGTTTGGAGGTCGCCTCTTAAGTTTTTAATGGCATGTCCGTGCCTGCCGCCTTGTCTCTCAGCCTCGCCCTCAGTCAGGGGAGCCGCCGGAGCTGCTTTCTCATTCAGCGCAGAGTGCCGCCCCTCTGAATGTCGCGGCTGCCACTCCACCTGGGGGTCAGAGGTCATCCGCTGCGGGCGAGCTCACAGCCTTGTTGACATTTTGACTGCTCCCTTTTTCTTTCCTTTAAAACAGCGGGTGTTTCATTATTCATTGCCTTTAGTCAGAATATTTTTTTTTTGAAAGGGGTGTGTGTGTGTGGTTGGCATCCTGCAACCTTTGAAATATTTAGTGCATGTGAAGGTTTAGAGAGGTTGTTCACATGTTTTTTTGGTAAAAGGAAGTAGGGTGGGCATGTTGCAGAAACCTCCCTTGTATAGGCATTACGCGGGGCTTTATCTACTGTCAGAGATACACCCAACTCAGTAGCAACACATGAAAGCGAAGTGCGTCAGCTGAAGCGTGAACCAGGCTGACACCGAGAGAGAAAGCCTCTAGTAAAGTGAAGCCTCCTCTCCTGTTCTTTGCTTCTCTTCTCTCCTCTCTCCTCTCATTGTGTAATAAATGAGCTTGGCTCCAATCGATATGCTTACAGGCTGTGAAACTCCAGTTAATGACGCAAGACCAGGGAGCCTCGATAGGTCTTTGCTGTTTCCTCACCGATCTGTTTGCCGTTGCCCCCACCCTCACCTTCACTATTCCCCACACCCACCCTCTCCTCCTTTGAGATGATTTGACCACCCCTTTCCCCCACCTTAAGTCACAAGAGGTATGGGGGGGGAGCAGCACTCTAATACCCCTCTAATATGATCTGGGCCTGCAAAGGGCGCCATTGACGACCCCCTAACCCCCCTCCAGTCCCCAGACACCAATGTGCACAAGCAGACTGCAAGCTGCCCCACATGTACCCTACCAATCAGAGCTCTGGTAAATGAAGGAATGGGGATGAGAGGGAGAGAGAGCGAGAACAATGACACCAGTGATGAAAGGAGAGGGAGTAGAACAGAGGAAGGAGAGGAATTAAAAAGAGGTATGATTGAGAGGGAGAGAGAGATGAGGGGGGATAACAGAGAGAGCTAATAAGAGGGTGAGGGAGCGAGGGGGGGAAAAAGGAAAAGGAGGGGAGGTCAGGTTTTGGCCTGACCGTGTGGAATGGCTATTTTTATGAGGAAGCCATGGTTCATGTACAGCTTGTTATGAAAACAGGGGATCAATAGGGACTGGTTCAGGCTGTGATGGATCTCTCGCATTACCTGTAAGCGTAAAGGTTCATAACTCAATTCCATGCTCATGCTTTTCCTATCGATCGCCGGCCCTTAATTTTCGCCAGGAAACATATCTGTTTGGGATTTGCGGGGTGAATGGTAATGCTGTGTTTGTGCGGCTGCTGCTTGTTTTTGCAGATCCACATCGACATCCCAAGGACGAACCCCTTAATCCCTCTCTTCCAGCAGCCACTGGTGCAAGAGGTGAGTTTCCCCCTCTCCCCTCTTCCTCTCCTGCTTGTCTTCCACGTTTCTTCTCCTTTCTTCACGTGCCCTTCATATCCTCATTGGCTAATCTGTCCTGTCCTCTCTCCAGCGTGTCTCCTTCTCCTCCTCTTCCAGATTGCCCCTAATCGCCCTTTCCTCCCCTCCGCTACGGTCTCTCCTCCTCCTCCTCTCCTCCTTGAGTCGCATCTGTCAGCGTAACTTCTAGTTGTCCTCTCCTCCCTCCTCTGTCTGCCTTTTCTTCCCTCTCTCTCTCTCTCTCTCTTCTCTCAATCTGCTCCCTCTCTTCCTACTCCTCCTCTTCACATACACCCCAAGTCACCCGTCCCCCCCCCTCTCCATTTTTCCATTCCTCCTCCTCCTCCTCCTCCTCTTCCTCATCTGTTTCTTCTCCTCCCTCATACCTCCTCTGCATATTAATCCTCATCCTGGCGCTCGCTCTCTCTCTCTCCTCCAGCTCTCCAGGGTAGCCTTTACCGCTTGGCCTCACCCGTGGCGTTCCCTCGGCTCCGCTCCGCTCCGCTCCGCTTTCGCCTCCTGTCCGTGAGCGCTCCCCTTTCTTCCCCAAAAGGTCTCTCAGTGTCACGGCGGCAGGCAGCGTTTGCTCCCGCACACCTCTCGCCGGGCCGGAGAGCACCAAGGTCACTGGGGTGAAACGCCAGACAGCCCTGGGCCTGATTTCAGCTCGAGCCGTGCTGTGTGATCTATGGAGAGGGAAAATGCCTGTCAAACTGCTGAATGTGGTTGTAGAGCCTGACACAACTGATATGATGAGATATTTAGGCCGGCGATTGTAGTAGGTGTCGATGCTGGCGCAGTCGGAGTGATTCTCCTGTCCCTGTTTCCAAAGGCACTAGCAGTACTGTGTCTTCGATTTGTCTCATGTACACATTTTGTCCTTGGGCTTCGTGTAGACCTATAGAATGACTGTGACTGTGGTTCAGCAACCTGCTGAACAGAGTGTGACTTTTTATCCACAGCCCAGAGCGATGATGGGCATTTGCTAGTGCTGCATAGCAATTTTAATCATATCATCACGGTAGACAGAAATTAGGGGTGCGTCGGACTATCGGTGAACCGTGACCTCTATGGACCAACACTGGCGGTTCGACACACTGGGGGCCCGTGGGTTGATTGTAGATTTTAAATAGCAGAGATAAAATACAGCATTAAAAAGAAAGCAACGTTTTTCTCTCTTCCTCCTTCTTTTTTTTTTTGCTGATCCAAAAAAAACAATCCAATCCGTGACTCAAAACCTTAATAGGATGTGAACCGTGAGTTTGGTGGTCCGTTGCACCCTTAACAAAAATGAAGCATTCCTACCACTTGAGTTAAGAAAGAGAAAACATTCTTGCCATCCAGTAGTGTGCTTACATGTATAATTAGTCATTTAACATTTGACTTTCATCACATTTAGTTGAGTGCATATATGCTGTCAGTGTGTATTGGACTGGGGAATCAAACACTTGCTAGTGCTGTTGCCTTGCAGCTTAGCTGCAGGACCACTGAGTTACAGCCAGGATCCCTGTGTGTACTTTACCAGCTGTCCTGGAGATGCTGTCTTTGTATTGCAGCCACGTTGGCTAATAGCTGAGCTGTGGAGGTACTGATACTCAGCTGTTGGACACTCTCTTCTGCTGAAGTTTCACACAGTGGGGAGCCTCTGTCTTGGTTTCTCTCTCTCTCTCTCTCTCTCTCTCTCTCTCTCTCTCTCTCTCTCTCTCTCTCCACTCCCCCGGTGTTCCCCGTCCTCAGATCCATACATTGCTTCTCCCACTGGGCTGTTTGAACCCCTCATTGAGTCAGGAGGTTTGGGTTTGTCTATAAACCACACGCACTGTAGCTTTGACTCTTGGAAAGGGAAGCTTTTTTTCTGTAATTGATTTTTTCCCACCAGCCAAGAGGCATTGTTTTACTGGTCCTGTAAAGATGTGCATAGGCACGCATGAACAAATAAACAAACATGCACATATCAAAACACACTCTGAGAGACTCTGACACACACACACACACACACACACACATACACACACACATACAGTGAAGGCGTAGCTGTCAAGAGTCTTGCAGGAGTCCCGTCCTTGTCGCGCTTGTTTCCGACTTTTTTGTCACAGCTCTCCAGCATGGATGTACCCCCCCCAGATAGAGCGCCACACTGCTCTGCATTATGTATCGGGCGCTCTGCATATTACATGAGCGTAAAGTGTCATCATAAGAGATGAAAGGTGCACCTCGTCTGTCGCTGCCGCAGCTGCCACCGACGCCCCCACCGCCACCGCAACCGCCCCCCGCCCCCGCTTTTGCTCCTGGTGCATGCTGGTACTCCTCACACCAGCAGAGAGTGCTGTGGCTGCTTGGAGAGCCAGTGCCTGTCCCACCACCACCACCACCACCACCTCCTCTGCCATCCACCGGTTAAAGCAAAAAAAAAAATATCTCAAATACTCCTCCATAGCTCCAACACTGCCTATATTTTGAGAGACGTGGCAAAGCAGCATGACTGGGCCTTTTCAGTGCTAAGCTCAGTGTATTAACAGTGCTCGTGTTGCTGTTGTTACTGCTGTTGTTGGGTCAGTTTGGTGACCATGTATGCGTGTATGTATGTATGCAGAGCCGCTGCCTTGTGCCGGCTGTGTGTTATGATAAGCGTCCACAGACGAGGCCAGTGCCTCTAATGGTAGAGTGTGTGTTGTAGACAAAAACATCTGCCTAAGTAAACAGGGTCTTTATTTATTTATTTATTTATTTATTTATTTATTTATTTATTTTGATTCAGCATATCATGTTTTCCAACATCAAAGCAGTCCCAAATGGAACGCAGGGGGAAGGCAGCAAGTTATTATTCCCTTCTTTTTTTCAGATGCCTGACGTTCGTGTTACATTTTGTGGGCAGCATCGTATATGCCCTTCACAGTGAAGTTGGTGGTGGTGGAAGGGTGGATGTGGGTTGGAGGGGAGGGGTGGGGTGGGGGTTGAAACAAACACAGCATGAAAAGATCTTCAGAGAGGACATTGTTTGCTTTAACATGCTGGTGTGTGTGTGTGTGTGGGTGTGTGTGGGTGTGGGTGTGTGTGTGCGCGTGTGTGCATGTTTGCTGTTCTGTTGTGCAGGTGTTTGAGAGGATCTTGTTCATCTGGGCCATACGTCATCCGGCGAGTGGCTATGTGCAGGGCATCAACGACCTCGTCACCCCCTTCTTCGTGGTGTTCCTGTCGGAGTTTGTGGGTGAGTGTGCATCCCACCCCCCCCCACCCCACCCCTGATCATGTCCAGCTTATAACAGCCCCCCCCCCCCCCTCCCATCTCTGCCCCCTGAGGAGACCCCCCCCAGATGTAATCATTCAGCACCAGCACCCCAGTCTCCCCATGTTCTCCCTCTCGTTTCTCAGCTCCATCAGTTTCATCATCCTGCACTCTCTGGTAGCGCCGGCTGGCGCCAGGCATATTAAACGCTTGTCCGCGCTCGCAAACATCAGTTTGCATGACATGACAACGGATGCTGGGCTGAGTGAGTGATTGAGTGAGTGATTGATTGATGCTCTGCTCCGCTCTGGAGGGATGAGTATTTCTCAGACGGAGATTTTCCTGAAAAGCAATGCAAAGCTTTGCAGCGCAAGGGAGAGTGTGAGCAGTGTGTGTTGTCATCAGCCTGATATGAGCTCTGGGGCCCTGGGCCTTGACCTTGACCTTTTGAGCTTCTAGAGTGGTCTTGTGGACCTGGCATAGCGCAACGCTGTGTGTGTGTGTGTGTGAGTGTGAGTGTGTGTGAGAGAGAGAAAGAGAGTGAAAATTCTGTACTAGTTGTTTGTCCATATGTGTGACCAACGGTAGAGCCGTGCTAATGGAGAGCAGTGGTCTCTAAGGTTAGTAGAAAGAGGGAGGGAGGAAGCTGAGGTGTCTGTGTGTGTGTGTGTGTGTGTGGGAAGGCCTATGATGGGCCTCAGCTCCTCATTGCTATTCCTTCTCACTCTGCGCTTATTTAGTCTGAAGGTTAATTACTTAGAGATAGTTAAGGATTACAGGCGAACAAAGGCAGACAATTGATCCCTTCCCCCGGGTGCCACTCCTGCAATGTCACCAGTTTACACGCGGGGACACAACCCCCAGATTACCTGCGAGCAACGATCGATCCAGACTCCATTCTCTCACTCTCTCTTCTTTTCTTTCCCTTTCCCCCCTCTCCCTGTATTCTTTCACTTTCAGCTCTCTCTATCTGTTTCTTTTTCTGTATGCATTTAATTCCCTTTTAGCCTTTTTACTGCTCTCTCTCTCTCTCTCTCTCTGTGTCTCTCTCTTTCTTTCTCTCTCTCTCTCTGTCTCTTTCTCGTCCCCTTGATGTCTGTGCGCTTACTTGCTCTCACACACACACTATTTCTCTCTCTCTCTCTCTCTGTCTCTTTCTCTCTGCCTCATCACTCCTCTCTTCCTCTTCTCTCCTCTCTGAAGCTCATTATTGAAAAGCAGATTTTTCATACTGATGCCCAGCTCCCTGCTCTGCTGTGTGCTGTGTTTTTGCACTTTAATTTGTTTGTTTGTGTGGGTGTGTTTGTGCTTGTTTTGTTTTTTAGGGTGTCTGTGAGGTGGGAGAAAAACAATCAATGGCATGTAACAGTATCGCGATATCTTTCAGCACAATGGTATAATCATACAGTAGCGTCAAGCGAAGCGTCTATCTATTTATGATTATGATTTTAATATTATTTTGTTACGTCTACTGATACATTGCTTCTGAAGTCCACAAGATGGCAAAAGACCTTGCTGTTCTTGCACATGACAGCAGAAATTGGAAAAGAAGGAAAGGAGAGCAAATGTACTGCGCCAAGATGGCTGCAGAGATTCAGTAGACATACTGGAACAGCAATCACAATGCTTGTAAAATGTAAAGAACCGTAATCATTTCGTACCATGGCCCAAATATTGTAATCGGGATGCACCATATCGCCACCTCTTTAACGACCGATTCCCACCTTTTGCATGAGCGAGAGAGAGAGAGAGAGAGAGAGAGTGAATGTGTGAATATTCTTGTCACGTACATGTTTGTGTATGTGTCCTTCCTGGACAACGAGTGAGGGAGAATGTGTGTGCACATACAGTATGTATGATTACATGTATGAATGTATACGTGTGTGAGAAAGTATAACAGCCATTCAATCTGGTTGAATGGGCTGTATTGATCCATGGGATTGAGCTGTTTATGGAAGGTTGTGATGGCGCAGCAGAGAGGAGCTCACCCGCTGATCGATGGGGACCAGTGTCTGGTCCACAGGTCACAGCTCAGCTCCACTCTGAAACTCTGCTGCTGAGGGCTCTGCCCCCTGTCTTCAGCACCACCACTCATGGATGATATTCATAGAGACTTCTGGATGGGGGAGGGACCGCTCTAAACAGCCTTCCACACCCTACCTCCACCTCACCCAACCAATCACATCCACCCTACCTCCACCTCACCCAACCAATCACATCCACCCTACCTCCACCTCACTCAAACAATCACATCCACCCTACATCCACCTCACTCAACCAATCACATCCACCCTACCTCCACCTCACCTAACCAATCATATCCACCCTACCTCCCCGTCACCCAACCAATCACATCCACCCAGTACCTCTCTACCCTCTACCACCAACACCACAGCCAACAGTATAGAATCTGTTTTTGCACAGATAATATCTCTGCACTAACAACACTCTACCATAACATCTTACTGCATCATTTCCACATATGCATACTTTGTTAATGTCAGCTCCCTGCCTGATATCTGAAACCTGATGGATAGACCATAGGCACCTTTTTTGTATTTTAGTGTTGTGAGTGTTTTTTTTTATTATTCTTTATGTGTTCGTCACAAGCTACTGGATGCCTACAATTTCTTTGTGATAAATGTAGTACCATCCATCCATCCATCCATCCAACCATCCCCACCCCCCACCCTCCCAGCATCCCCACCACATACAGAGCAAGCCCACAAAGTCCTCCATTGCTCCCACTGATCGTTCACAGTTCAGTTCCAGGCTTTTGCTTTAATGAAATGGCCCTGCGAACATGACCATCAACATATGTGACTCAGAGGGTGTATAATTCACCAGATCTATTATTAATCAAAAGGTGCCAAGAAAGCCTATGTTGAAGCTAATATGCTTCAGTATAGGGTGGGGATGTATCATCATGGATTTTTCTATGTTATATTGATCTAAAGAAGAATCCTCTTGATATCAGAAGTACATGGATTAGATTGTTTGGGCAATGTAGAAGAGCTTCTGATCTCAGCTCCATAGCTAATCCAGATGCCCTTTCATCTTAGCTACTTATGATATCACTTTCCTCTGAGCAAGTAGATAAAGTATGCACAACCCAGTCTGTTTAGCAGGAAGGCTCAACAGGTGATTCCAACAAAATAGAGTAGACAATATATAGAGAGATGGCAGGCAGCCATACAGTAGGACTGAGCAGCAGAGCCCTTCACCTATCGGTGGTGAAATAAGGTAGTAGTGTAGTAGTAGTATTATAGTAGTATTTTGTCTTATCTTGATGCATTTTTGAGGAGTTAGCCTCAGAGGAAGTAGTGTTGTTCAGTCAGGAACATTGCTGACATAGGTAGAGGATATGTGTGGATGTGTGTAGATCACATTTTCAAATGATTGTCACCATGTATCCATGTATTGTGGTGCAGTTCTATAGACAGTATGTTGCTTTTCCCATGTCTGTGAATGTCTGTTGAGCAGGATGGTGGGTATTTTATAAATCTTGTCAGTAAATGTTTGTAGACCTGTGAGTGTTTAAAGGTCACCTCTGTGTGACCCCAATGTTAGAAGGTCATATCTCTAGATGTGTTTAGATCATAGCTGTGAAATGTGTAAAGGTCGGGTCTGTGGATGTTTACACTCTATGGCTATCGTCCTTGGAGGTTGATGGAGTTTGTCTGCGGTTGTGGGTCGTGTGTGTGTGTATACGTTATGTCTGTGGCTGTTTGCTCTACCCAAACATTAGTTGAAGGCATTAGCTCCTACAGCCAGTTTGCTGGAAACAGGAATGCCCTATAAGTCTTAATAGAGCCTTTCTTTGGGTGTTTATATGCTAAGTACTGTATATGCTATCCACTTGATAGATTCAGTAAACAGAAATGCCTGTGCACAGCCAATACGACAGGTGCTGGTTGATGTCGGGAACATTTGAATGAAAATCAAAAGCTAAACAGTCACTAAATACAGTGTGTAGTGGTTAGATTTTATTTCCATGCATATGGATGTATCAAGCAGGAATTTTTACAGATATTATCTGCAGTTTTACACATATGGACTACACATGATGGTGGTGATATTCATCATGTGTATCTAGCTAGCTGTTAATAAAGTAACTATGTAAATGTGAAAAAACTTTATTAGAAGTTCACGTTGTGAAGATTGTTTACCTGAGGCATTGCTTAAGGCGTTAGCTTTTACCGCTAACAGGATGCAAACAGAAGCTTTGTGTATCAACTCCAGCTGAGGTGTGTGTGTGCGCGCATTTCTCTATTTGCTTTTATTTGTTTTTCTAATAATTGGCACAGACCTTGCTGTTGCATTTATTTATAAATGGCTTTGTGCCAGAACACCTCCCCAGACTTCACTACCTGAGTGTGATGGGGAGTTGATTTGTAAAAAGAATGTCCAATTCTGTGCTACCCCTCGCTGAGTTGTAGGGCTCTCTCTCGCTCTCTCTCTCTCTCTCTCTCTCTCTCTCTCTCTCTCTCTCTCTCTCTCTCTCTCTCTCTCTCTCTTCTTCTCTTTTTCTTTACCCCAATTCCCTCTCTGATTCCTGGCCCCCTCTCTTTCTGTTTCTTTTTCCATCTTCTCTTCCTTCACCCCTCCTCATCTCTTTCCCTCCATTTCTCCCTCAATCTGTCTTTGCACGCCTGAGTGGCTATCATGGCCTCCAAATCTTTGTTCTTTTTCTCCTTAGAGAGATCAGCAGAACGAGAGAGAGGGAGAGAATATAAGAGAAGGAGTGAGTGAGGAAGAGAGGAAAAAAGAAAAAGTGATGGAAAAGGCATTGAGAGGGAGTGAGAGTTATGGTGAAGAAAGAATAAGGGATGGAGGGAGGGAGGGAGAGAGAAATGCTAGACACAAAAGAGGAGGAGGAGGAGGAAGAGTGAGTGTGGCAGAGGGAGAAGGAGGGGAGAGAGGAAGGGAGGAGATATTGGCGAGCTCGTGCTGGTTCGATATCAAAGCAGGGCCGCGGGCGGCTTAGTCACCGTGGCCTTTGGTGTGAAGCAGAGCTATTGATGAGTGGAGGATTTGTGAAGTGCAGTGGCCAGGAGTTCTCTCCCAAAGGCCACATCAACTCACTTACCCCATCTAGGACCTCATGAGTGTGTGTGTGTGTGTGTGTTTGCGTAAGACTCCACAATGCCAAGCAGTGTGCACCTTCTCCTCCGCTGCTACCGCTAATGGACATGAGGACATCCGTAAATACCCTTGAAATGCACTCTCTACAACATTTTGTGGGAGAAAATTTTATTCATGCATTAGCAGACCAGAGCTGTGGTAAACATGACTGTCCCTCTCCACTAAACCCTCCCCCCACATACCCCCCCCCCCCCCCCCCCCCCAGCTTAATTTGTGCCTGAGTAGTTTAGCTCAGGGTCTGTTTACAGAGCGCCTCAAAGAAGGGTGAACCTGCTGGCCTTGTATATGTGTGTGTGACGGCGGAGCGTAGCGAGCGAGCATTTGGCCCTGACAATGCGGAGGCCTGCGCTGGCTTGAGGCCCTGCAGGGGTGTGGAGAGGGGGCCGCTTTATGCCCGCAAACAGGATTTTCTCCCCCGGCTCCGGCAAGAGGAAGTTTTTTTTTTTTATATAGCAGCTTTTCCACCAAACGGCATTAAACTGTGTCCCCGCCGCTGCCACTGCACTGTGTCGGCCTCGAGAAGCAGCTGGAAAATCCTCTAGACTAAAAGCTAAATGGAAGTAAAACAGGACTGTTTTTTTTATCATTTGGAAAGAGGTTGGGTTGGACTGACAAAGTGAGCAGTGTTGGGTTTGGAGGTGGAGGGGTACTCGCACACTGAAAGTTTGGAGTCCCAAAAAGGATTCCACCAGTTTGCTTATCTGAAGAAGAATTTCTTTTTGTTTTCTTTTTTTATCCATCTTTTCTGTGAG
Source organism: Alosa sapidissima (assembly GCF_018492685.1). Lineage (NCBI taxonomy): Eukaryota > Metazoa > Chordata > Actinopteri > Clupeiformes > Clupeidae > Alosa > Alosa sapidissima. The sequence goes on from NC_055963.1 coordinate 24,014,223, forward strand.
ACGTCAGAACTTCACTCTCCCATCTGCCATCCATCTCAGAGCCCAGCACCTATACAGCTGCACATCAAAGCAGGGAGAAGAGGAGAGAGGGATAGAGAGAGGAAGAGAGAGAGGGATAGAGAGAGGAGGAGAGAGGGATAGAGACAGGAGGAGAGAGAGGGATAGAGAGAGGAGGAGAGAGGGATAGAGAGGAGGAGAGAGAGAGGAGGAGAGCGAGGGATAGAGAGAGGGGAAAAAAAGCTCACCATACTGCAATGCAGAGGCTGACCATTTCGATCCTCAGGCTGAAAAGCTATCTTTCTTTCTCCCCCTCTCTCTCTTTCTCTCTCTGGTTCTCTCCCTTCATCATTTTTTACTGAGCTTACAGGCTGCCGTTTGACTTGTACTTTTACAGGTCTCGCTGTCTTCCAGCCCTTTCCACACCCCTCCACGGTATGTCCTTTTTTCCCCCTCCTGTCAGGACTCAGCCTTGCTGGCCAGCATCCAGCTCCAGAGAGGCGTCTCTTTTATTCACTTTACCTGTCCTCTCTCTCCTTCTCTCCTTCTCTCTTCTCTCCGCCCCTCCTCCCCTCTCTGCCACCTCTCTCTCTGCCTCACCCCCTTCCTCTCCACCTGTTTATCTTTCTCTCCTTCTGTAACTCTGTCTGTCTCTCTCTATCTCTCCACTTCTCTTTCCTTTCCTCCCATCCCCTGGTTATCCCTCTTTCTCTCCTTCCATCACTCTCTCCCTCCCTCTCTCCTTTTCTCTCTGCTGTGTGTGATGTGTACCTCATGTGGTTATTGGCCTGCTTGACCAGGGGCTAATCTCTGACCTTTTCCCCCTGCCCTGGCCCTTATTAAACTCTATCGGCATTTAGGCATTACTGCCTCTTACCACAAGCCTCTCCATTGTCACTGGATCAGACATTTAAGCACTAAACTGGAGTGCACTGTTATGCTGTAGTGTGTGTGTGTGTGTGTGTGTGTGTGTGTCCTGGTGAGACTGTGTGTCAGACTGTCTTTCTGTCTTGTGCATGTTGATTTGTGTATCAGTGTGAATGTGCAATGCATTCCTATGAGGTGCACTTATTACCATCTGTGGAATGTGAGAGTTAATATGAGTGTTGCGGCATGTGTTGAAATGTGCAAGACTTTGATTGTGTTTGAATAGGTGTGAGCATATCAACTCGAACAACATTGCTGTTTACAAAAATATGTGCACACATCATCTGTGTGTGTGTCTGTGTGTGTCTGTGTGTGTCTGTGTGTGTCTGTGTGTGTCTGTGTGTGTGTGTGTGTGTGTGTGTGTGTGCATGTGCACCCACACCCGCATCAACCCACAGAGCTCTCATAACTGCTCATCTCTGCAGCTTAATTTTTGTATGAGCGCAGTTTAACTCGGCTGTTTAGAGAACGTCTAAAGGTCATGGCCACAAGGGAAAGCCCGGGAGAGCCAGCAAGAATAAAAAGGAGAGAGACAGAGAGAGAGAGACAGAGAGAGAGAGACAGAGAGAGAGAGACAGAGAGAGAGAGACAGAGAGAGAGACAGAGAGAGAGGAAACAAAATGAGAGTGAGAGCAAGGGGAAGAGCAGGGGAAACGATGATGAATCCTGCAAATAAAGACCCCTCCACGGTGTTTAATGATCTCATGGCCCTCTATTGTGTATGCACACGGGCAGAGCACAATACACCCGAGTGTCCTTTCTGTGTGTGTGTGTGTGTCCTCCATGTGTGTGTGTTAGCATATACTCTCCTTTCCATCAGCTGGAGAGAAAGAGCTGCAGGAAAACAACCACCTCAGACCTCGCCAGTGCTGGCTCTGAGCGTTCTCTGTGCTTCTTCCACATAGGACTATTTAAACATCCCAATGGGCCTTGTTTGTCTGTGTTTGTTTGTCGATGGATCTGTCCAGCTGACATCCATATTTATCTCCTGTTTGCCGTCGTGCACTTCCACCTCTGTTTTGTCTCTCTGTCTGTATGATAATGTATCCATTGGTGTATCTGTCAGCTCAGTCTAATATCTGCATGCATATCTATAGAGATCTGTGCCTACACTTCAATCTGTTGTCTGTGGATCTGCAGATATCTGTACCCATACGCCAATGATGAGTCAATCTATGAAGATATAGATCTACATTGGAGCGTGTGTTTTTTTCCCTCCCCAAACACTGAAAATGCATAAAAGAGGAATTAAAAGAAAGGCTGCTTCAGATCGGTTTGTCTGCTTATCTCTACCCCTCAGATGGGATTGTGACTCATAGGCTGCCCTTGTCTTTGTGTGTGTGTGTGTGTGTGTGTATGTGTGTGTGTGTGTGTGTGTGTGTGTGTGTGTGTGTTCTGCGTTCTGCTTTGTTGTTTCTGTTGTTTCTTTAGAGGAGGATGTGGAAAATTTCGAGATGTCTGGCCTGCCTCTGGACACTCAACGGAATATCGAAGCAGACAGCTTCTGGTGCATGAGCAAGCTTCTGGACGGCATACAGGTGAGTGTGTATTTGCTTTGTGCTTCAAGTGTGTATGCAAGTGTGTATGTGTGGCTGCTAGTGTTGTCACGATACCAAAATTATGACTTCGATACGATACCTGCCATAAATATCACGATGCTCGATACTAAAACAATACTACGGCGAAATCCTAAGATATCTGGAAAAGAAAGGACTCATACCTCCTCCAAGTGTATTGAGTCATTTGTGTTGAATTCGGTGCACTTTTGTAGTGTGCAGGTCAATTCCTACATAATTAATATTTTTAGTCAGTAAAATAGTAGGCCTACTTGATGTGTGTGATTAAGTCCTTTATTTTTTGTTATAGTTCATTTACATTGTGTTGTGTTTTGCCAATAAAGTAGCTTTAAATAGCCAAACTAGGCTAGATCAAGGTCAGTGTTGAAATTACTGCATGCAAATCACTGAATGCTATGCAGAGGGGCCTAATCTTTAGGCCATCTGATGTACAGTATAGGCGTCCCTAGGCCTTCCCGTGTTCATGGGATTTCTTTGACAGTTGCAAAGGGAAAAAGGTGCGGATCTTCTTTGCGCCCAGTGTACAAGTACGACATAACAACCACTCAGGTCTTCGTCAGATAGGCCTACACCATTACCTGCAATATGTCTGTGTGCATTCCTACATTAGCCTACGTCTATTTCTTTGATAACATGATTTGCTACCACGTGACAATAAGCCGCTAGGACTCAACACGCTTTGGTGGTATTAGGCCCTATATGCTGTGGGCTTTAATTAGCGCATTTCGGGTAGCCTATCCTACATCTGGGCAATACTTATTGAACAAATTGCAGTCTACATGCCATGACAAATATTACCAGTAGTACTGACCGAACATGAAATAGATTGTTTACAAGTTATGGTAATGTTATTCTGGCGTGAACATTGCGCTTTCATTACGTAAGCACCCTATGATTACAGCTCGTTATGTCTCGTCAAAATGATTACAGCTCGTTATGTCTCGTCAAAATTCATTGATGAAGGAAGGTTCGCTTTATCCCAGAGAACCATACTCGTTTCACTTAAAATAGACTAAAACAGAAGAGAAGAACTTGGCACTAACCATGTAGTCGTGTTTTCTATAGCATATTCATTAACCTGTCGTTCTTTGAACAAAAATGTTGGGATATGTCTGCGAGGTGTTTAGCCAAGTTCCATGCGTAGCCTACTGCTTTTAAATGACTTTGAAACATATTTCACAAACGGGCCTCTGTGTACCTGATGGCTTGCCTTCACTATTCGCGATGTATCCGAAATAGTTGCAGATTTCACTTCACCTTTTGTTTTATCCACAAGGCCAAGGACGGTCGGCAAAGAACTACTGTATGTTGACGTTGGCTGCGCACTCACTCACTCACTCAGAGCTGCCTGCTTGACACGCCCACTTGCCTAGATGCGTGCAAGGAGCAGTGAGCGCAGCAGTTCACGCAGACACAGAACGTTAATTTTAATAAAGTATCGATTCTAAAAACGTCGGAAATCGTATCGTTTTTTGCGTGAAGGCATCGTGATACCTTTTTAGTATCGATACACCGTGCAACACTAGTAGCTGCATGATGGTCTGAGAAATTCACTTGCATCCGTGCTTCCCTCCCTTCCCCCCTCCTTCTTCTCCTTTGTGTCTCTCTCTGAGAGATCCTGCACCCTCTCCAGTCCTGGCTCACGCCACTGGTGTCTCTGGCTGGGCTTACACAACTCCCCACCGTCATGAGTTATTGTCCCGAGCAGTGAGACGCTGCTCAACCATGGATTACAAAGCAGACGGCTTTTTACCACCCCCTTCCTCCTCCTCCTCCTCCCCTCCTGGAGCCTCGGTCAGCCCAGGTCCAGTAGCCAGCCAACAGCCAGAGCATCCTCAACGAAGCAGGCAGAGCTTCGGTTGAGGGCATCGGCAGTGCAGCGGGGTATTCTAGGGGGACAAGATGTCCGCTAACTACTACCAGGGCTATCATTGAGAGGTGTCAAGCGCTGAAGGTCACCCGGGACATGCTTATGACTGGCAGTGGATCCGAAACTCAGCTGACGGGCACACAGGCTTTTATATGAGCCACACACACACACACGCACACACACACAGGCACACACACACACAGGCACGGAAGATCTGGCCACGCCGGCCAAGAAAACGGCAACAACTTGCCAAAAACTGACCTGCAGCTTGAGGGATAGAGATGGAGGAGGGAGAGATGGAGTGATGGAGATAGGCGTAGGGAGGGAGAGAGAGAAAGAAGGAGAGGGAGTCAGAGCAGAGCATCCTGCCAGCATCAGTCTCTCTCGCAGCAGTTGCAGTGACTCTCATTAGCTTACCCCCCTGTAAGTGTTGGAGTGGATTAAAAAGAATAATTAGAATGATTAGAATGATTCCGTGATCTGAAGAGGCGACCAGGCTATATTTGGGAATGACACCATTTATCACAATGACTTTTTGGCTTTTATGCCATCAGTTAGAGCAGATAGTGTGTGAATGTGTGGCCCACACACACACACACACACACACACACACACACACACACACACACACACACACACACACACACACACAGGCACGGAAGATCTGGCCACGCCGGCCAAGAAAACGGCAACAACTTGCCAAAAACTGACCTGCAGCTTGAGGGATAGAGATGGAGGAGGGAGAGATGGAGTGATGGAGATAGGCGTAGGGAGGGAGAGAGAGAAAGAAGGAGAGGGAGTCAGAGCAGAGCATCCTGCCAGCATCAGTCTCTCTCGCAGCAGTTGCAGTGACTCTCATTAGCTTACCCCCCTGTAAGTGTTGGAGTGGATTAAAAAGAATAATTAGAATGATTAGAATGATTCCGTGATCTGAAGAGGCGACCAGGCTATATTTGGGAATGACACCATTTATCACAATGACTTTTTGGCTTTTATGCCATCAGTTAGAGCAGATAGTGTGTGAATGTGTGGCCCACACACACACACACACACACACACACACACACACACACACACACACACACACACACACAAAGACACACACACACACACACAAAGACACAACACTCTCGCACACACACACACACACACACAAAGACACAACACTCTCTCACACACACACACACACACACACAAAGACACAACACTCTCGCACAGTCACACACACACAAACACTCTCTCGCGCAAGCACACACACACACACACACACAAAGACACAACACTCTCGCACACACACACACACAAAGACACAAAGACACAACGACACAACACTCTCGCACAGTCACACACATACAAACACTCTCGCACAGTCACACACATACAAACACTCTCTCTCTCGCGCGCGCGCATGCACACGCACACGCACACATCCAAAGCACCACACCTACAGTCTTGCTTGCAGTCCTGAATTACAATGCCAGCTTTCATGGAGTCGTAGATTCCAGACAGTGTAATCTCCAGGCCCTCCGCTCGACCCCTCGCCCCTAGTTTGCTTGGCTGTGGATTTGGATGCTGCTCCTGCAGCCCAATATCCAGACTTTCAGAAGAGATTATTATGAGGAGGTGCACAAATTGATTGAAATGCATGATGTCCAGGAGAAAACTGAAGAGATCCTCTCTGTGTATTATTTTGTGTATCGGTCTTTTCATGCATATCCCTTTGTCAATCCTCCTTTTGCTCTCTCTCTCTCTTGCTCTTTCTACCTCTCGTTTCCTTTTGTCGCATGCGCCCTCCCTCTTGCTTTTTGTATTTTCCCGATTTTTTTTTTTTGGTTTACCCCCATTGTTTAGTCTCCTTCTAACTCATCTCTCTCTCTCTCTCTCTCTCTCTCTCTCTCTCTCTCTCTCTCTCTCTCTCTCTCTCTCTCTCTCTCTCTCTCTCTCTCTCTCTCTCTCTCTCTCTCTCTCTCTCTCTCTCCCTCTCCCTCTCCCTCTCCCTCCCTCCCTCTCCTTCTCCCTCTCTCTGCAGGATAACTACACGTTCGCACAGCCTGGCATTCAGATCAAAGTGAAGGCCCTGGAGGAGCTGGTCAGCAGAATCGATGGTGAGATTCACTGCCAATCCTCCATCTTCTCCGCTTTTTTCCCTTCTCTTTCCTAGCGAATGGGAAGAAAACAAAAAATGCATTTAAAGGTCCAGTATGTAGGAAATAATGGAAAATAAACTGTAACCATTCCAAAAATGATCACCATATTTTGTCAGAGAGTAAGGAAACACGATGAATTGAAGTAATGGCTTATTTGACAACATTACTCTAACCCGTAAAACCCATGAAAAAAAATGAGTTACGGGGCGGAATGTCTTGGAATTTTCGTTTATGTTTTGAACGATTCATTCTAGAATAGCGTATTAATAATGGGCTAGCGCGTCCTCCTATTTGGGTTGCCAAATTAGGAAAGGCCAACTGTCAACAGCTGTCAGTTGTAGTCATGAACGCCTACGAGAGGCAGGCAAATTTCCAAAATTTAAACAAGAAACAAATTAAGTGGACATCGGAGGAGCTTCCTGAGATGGTGACGTCTTCGTCAAACGAAGAATATCAAGTCTGATGCAGAGCTGGCCATATTTCTCCACAACAGGTAGCCTAGGCTAAACTTCATCTGCATCGCTAACTTCAGATAAATATGTTACGTTTGTTAGAGAGGTATTTTTTGTTTTCACTGTTTCCGTAATGTGTAGCTGGGTCATGGTTGGAGAAACGTTAAAGCAGCTGCAGGTCAACTAACGTTAGCTAAGTCTTAATTACATCTGGCAACCCAGAAGAGGCTCGCTTTTGGTAGTCTTGAGAACGTTCACCAGTGTTTTGATTTTGGCCTGCAGAACGTTCGGTAACAATCCTACAAATCGCACCTTTAACTAGCAGGCTGTCTGACTCCACTGGAGAGGCCCTTTAACCCTTAAAGGTGTAGGTTTTTGAACATTCTAAGTTCCGCAACAATTGAAGGTTCTAAAATTCTATGTTGAATTCAATGAACCCAGATATTCTTTAGAATGTTCATTTCTCAACATTCCCGTCACACCGGTGTGACGGTACTCCTTTATGGGTTAATGTTTAGTGCAAATTCTCTTTAGTGCTCCTCAATAGGACGGGATCTGCTTGCACGTGAGACTGTGTATGCATTACAGGGTTTCTACTAAACCTTGCTTTACTAACACCCGTTTGTGAGCAGAGTATAGCCTACATGCATCTGCACTCGCCTATTATTTGAACTCATAGGCAAAATGAAACTTCACCGTAGTCTCACAGTCAACGACAAAATGGTTCTACATAGTTATTTACTTTCACTATTGACTGACAAGAGGTTACAATCAAAAACATAGCCTGAAGAGAACAACACTTACCCTAATTATGTTCGAATGACTGAATAAAAATCTTAAGGATATTTACTGTATCCTGCAGAGGAGTTGTTTGGGACTCGTTGCTAAGGGCTGCTTACATCTCGTGACACTGCAATTTCTACTGTGCTTTATATGCGCCTTTTGCTATAGACCAGTTTTTTCTTGGTCAGTGCAGTGGTGTAATGCTTTTTAGAGGGTTAAGATAGAACATTTTGGATCATACGCCAGGCATAAGGTTTAATAAAAGTGGAGCGCATGGCGAGAAATTCATCACTTTATTGGGTGTAAGATAAGAACAAGCCTTGCGCCGTACTTTGCGCAGGGTGTACGATAGGGTTCTATGGTGTTTTGCTGTATCATGTGGCTTAGTGTTGTTTTAAAACATACTGAAAAGAATGAGTCATAACACATGTTCTCTATACTCTGGTACCAGCTTGGATTTCTCTTCAATGGCCTTTTATTTTTCTCTTCAACTTCTATTTCAGTACCATACCTGGTATTGAGAGCTCTAAAGCAGTTGAAATTATTCCACTAATCTAATTTTAATCGCATTCTCTTGTTGAACATTGATTCTGACAGTGGCTCAGCGTTTGGCAAATTGCTTATACTGTTAACCTGCTTTTTAAATTCTGTTTTATCGTCTGTATGTTAATTGCTTTTTACAAAATCATATAAAGATATTTTTTTTTCAACCATCAATACTGATTTGGGGATCCAACTTAATCAGTGGTTCAAACGTATAGCACTAATTAGCATAGCCTATACACCTAAATATGCTTATTTATCGTTATTTTTACCATCTATGTGTCAAAATCAGTGTTATCCCTCGACAAGCGGATATGATTAGACCTGTTTCCCGTGTAGCCTTCGGACATTTGGCACAAACCCATGAACTCCAGAAATTTAAACCCAAATGCGTAATAAAGTGTTGCAAAAAGGCTGCAAAAGCTAAATGCATTTTTAAGTGCACAATAGCACACAATGGGCCCTACAGTACTAACTCAATGTGCATATTGCAGATGCAGGTCTTATTGTAAGAAATAAGAGTGTAGCTAGAAGGTTATTACATTTATGCCACCCTACACTAAGCACAAACTCTAACAAAATCAAAAGGAGTGATGCTTTTGGCTTTTTCTGCATTGCCTTGACTTGAACACTGCACTGCGTAAGCTGCTACTTTGAGAGCCAGGAGTAAGGGGATCATTATGACCTTCAGCTTCTTCCACACCTCCCAGAGTCCTCACTCATTCCTCTCCTGTGGAAGGACTCCATTCTTCCATTCTCACAGTTCTCTGCCTCTCTCTCTCTCTCTCTCTCTCTCTCTCTCTCTCTCTCTCTCTCTCTCTCTCTCTCTCTCTCTCTCTCTCCGTTCCCCTCCAACTGTCCATCCACCTCACCCCTGGCCCCGTCTGATTTAGCACCTGGCTATTACGGCTGCTGTTTATGGAGTTTGGCGTAATCATTTGCTGAGAGGCCATGGACGGCGCGGCCATAAAGTGGGCCGCGGTGTGAGGCTCCGTCTGCGGGCCATCAATCAGCCGCCACCTCGAAACAAACGGCCTCCTTCCACACTCCGCTGGGGTGGTGTGTGGGGGCGATTGATTTTTCCATAACTCTCAACGATTAGGGTGTGAAAGAGAGAAAAAGTGAGAGAGTGAATGAGTGGGAGAGTGAGAGAGAGAGAGGAGTGTTGACTGGCTTGTAGGAGGAGTGGGGGATGGGGAGTGGTTTTGATTCTCAAGTGATTCTGTGAAAATGAGCTTGCTTGCAGAGTGCAGCAGGTGCTTTTTAACCCTGACCAGTGCACGATACAGTTTATCTCAAGCATCTCTGTGTGTAAATGCCTCGTGCCTGAAACTGAGATGATCGGGAGGAAGCGCGGTGCGGCAGACATTGCCAACGCGTCCGTTAACCGTGTTAAAAAGAATATTCGGTGGCGCTCGGCTGCTGGGTTAGTCCCCTGCGGCGCGAGCACTCGCTGCTTACACAGGCGGACGGGCACCGCTGTCCATGTGAAATGCCCTTATCGTCCCGTCAGCCCTGGCTGCAGTCACTCTCTCGCTCGCTCACTCGCTCTCTGGCCTCTAAGGCTTTCGCCTGGAACAGTCAAAGGCTTTTATCGATACCCATCAAGAGTGCGGTCAATAGGCATGCATTCTAAAAAGCTATCTTATTTGTGCCGCCAAACAAAAGGCACAAAATAAAAAGAGATTTGAAAGACCCACACCCCCCCTTTAAAAATCTATTCAGCCAGACTAAACAGGCCAGCGATGCTTGGCTCATTTTCTCTTGTCTGTGTCCTTACCCATTTAGTTCAATTCGACTCGATTATTGACCCGCCCTAAGCACCTTATAAGTAGAATTAAACTGGTGAGACAAATTAGTCATGGGCCTTTTCCCTCACATGCTAATGCACGCGCCGCTCGTGCCTCGTGTGAATAGTGTGCTGTGCAGAAGTGAAACTTTTATTCTTTTATTTGGGGTCATCTGAGACCGTGACCCCCAGAGAGGTGAGCTGGACGCAGACATGGAGCGAGGGGAGTTTCTTGGTGTTTTATGCCCCCAACGTTGTCTTCAAGGCAGCGCTGCCTGGAAGGCGCTAGGGTCTGGCATGGGCTAAGGTTAGGTTTAGGATTACATGCCTTTAAGTCGACGGTGGCAGCGCTGCAGACGACGTTGGGGGCATAAAAACACCATTGAGCGCGAGGGAACGGGGGATCTGAACATGGGTAACATAAAGTTACTTTAAAAGTGGTTCAGAAATGGAGAAGGAGAGGAGTGTTATGCTGCAGTGTGCACACAAACATTATTTCTTCTGTTGGAAAAAAAACACATCAACAAGAGGGAAATGTGTATATCTAGATTATTTGGAAAAGCTACAAAAGAAGGTCTGATGTAAGCAGCTGTTGGAATCCAGAGTGGTGTGTTAAGAGGTAATAGGCCTTCATTACTCTCTAGTGGGTAATCTTAACAAATGCCAGTGGGTAATCCAACTAATCAAAAATACTCGTTAATTAATTTGATTAAATGCTAAAATGTATTAAGTGTATTAAGTCAAGTGACCTTTGTGAAGAGCATTGCATTTAATTGTGTAACTTATACATTTGAAACCATTTTTGAGTAGGCTTTAGAGTTCTCCTTAGATTTCTCCATTTTCAGCTTTTGTATCTAGCGGCCAGACTAGCAGACCGCGCTGCCACTCATTTGTTCCAGTTAATGCTTCTGTATCTCGGCAAATAACATCACGGCGCTACAGTAGCGATGCACAAGTCAGGGGTTCAAGTCCCAGGGAGCCCAAACACTGAGAAGATATCTGCCTATATTGCACTCTGAATTAGGGCAGGCAAGCATTTGTTTGAGCTCAGTGCTTTGAGCTCTGCACAGGCAACCAAAAGGTTGCAGATGTCAGATCCTGGATTGGCACACGGGATAATTTAGTTTGTATCTAGTCTGATGCCCCTGAGTCAAGGGAAAAAAACACTGATTTACGCCCTTTGGCCTTACCCACCTCCAATGGTAGGTTGTGTCTGGTGGTAGTCCTGTCTCTCACTCTCTGCTTGCTCTGTCTCACTCCCTCTCTCTTTCTCTTTCTCTCTCTTTCGCTCTTGCTCCAGAGCACCTTTGCAAAAAGAGAGGTAGTTGATTTTAAAACCCTACCTGGGGTGCCTAACAGACCAAATTAACATCTCTCCTCTCTTGGCTCTTGCACAGAGGACATCCACAATCACTTCAAGAGGTGTGAGGTAGAGTACCTGCAGTTTGCCTTCCGCTGGATGAACAACTTGCTGATGAGGGAGCTGCCCCTGCGTTGCACAATACGGCTGTGGGACACCTATCAGGTACTGTGTGTGGTGTGTGTGTTGTGTTGTGTTGTGTGTGTGTGTGTGTGTGTGTCAGGGGGATGATAGTGCCACTTACAGCAGGGGCCTAGAGGAGCCCACTCCAGGGTATCTATCTGCCCTCCAGCTGAATTGAGAGGCAACTGTAAGTGAACACACCTGTGTCGGGTTCACAGTTGACCTCCTGGAGGGGGCAAGGAGCTAAATCAGGTGTGGGTATAGCTGCAGGCATTTTTAACACGCCATTTTAAACCAAAAACAATCTTTGTGCAGACAAGTGTTTTAGTTCCTTATCAGAAATCCAATGCCTAATGCACCATCCAATGCCTAAGAAATGTTTTATCACAAAACCATTCATGTATGCTGGGCATGCACATTCCTTATTCTTTTGTTGGTCACTTTGGAAGTCAATGTGGGTGTTTGCGTCTCTAAATGTCTCTGTTTCACACGTCAAGATGGATACACATAAACTTGGGTTTTTAAAAATGTTCTCTTCAACAATTACATAAATAAAAACAACTTCATGTTTAAATTCCTATCCGGATTCAGGAAGTCACATTCGACCGAATCATGCCTTCGCAGGGAATTAGATAATGGAAATCTCTGCAGAATGGTGTGACTGGATCTTTGATACGGTAAATCATAACAGACTGATTGGCAAACTCGAGGCCCTGGGGGCAGACAGCTCCACCTGTATTTGGTTTAGGTGTTACCTGTCAGGGAGGGAACAACTGGTGGACTTACGGGGAGTGCTGTGTGACCCTAATGTAGTTCAATGTGGCGTTCCGCAATGAAGCATTCTCGGACCGTCCTTATTTTTTACATTAATGATATGGCGGACTCCTGTTCATGTAAACTATTTCTATATGCTGATGACTCGGCACTTTTAATGTGGCATAAACACCAATCCACTCTTGAGAGTACCCTGAGTTCTGAGCTATCCTCTGTAAACAACTGTCTGACTGACAATATGCTGTCCTTACATCTTGGTAAGACAGAGGCCAGGCCGAGTAGATGCTCTGAATTTAGGGTCTCTCTGAATAATGTTGTGGTCAAGCATCAGTAAAATACCTGGGTTGCATTCTAGAAAACAACCTGGATGGCAGGAATATGGCCAACAAGGTTCTGAGTAAAGTCATCGGCCTCACAAAGTTTTTAGCCAGAAACTCCAAATTTTTAGATAGGTTAACAATGATCATTTTTGCAAACTCCTTAATTTTAGAAAAAATCATTTTGAATATGCATGTACTTCCTGGTTTGAAGGCCTAACAAACAGGCTAAAAGGGAGGCTGCAAATAGCACAGAATAAACTAATAAGGGTCATTCTGAATTTGGGCCATAGGTCTCATATAGGTAGGTCATAATTTGCTGAGTTCAACTGGCTCCCCGTTGAGTCTCGTGTTGTCATGTCAAGGCTGACCATGATCCATAAAATGTTAGTGGTGGTAGTGTCCCAATTTTTTTGGCGTGTCTTATTAGTAAGGTAAAGGACACACACAATATTTGCAGTCATTGCAGCATAGCAGATCTGTGTCCTTATACATTTAAGACATTGTTAGGGAAAGGAACCATTGCCTATATAGGTGCAGTTCAGTTTTTAAAAAATGTGTTTGTTATGTCATTGATTATCAGTGTCTTGTCCTGTCCTGGTGTTGTGTTGAGGACCACAATGGATATAAGTCCTGGACTTGTTTTTATCCTCAATTGTATCTGATGTCTGTGCATGTGTCATTGCATTCTTGATACAATTACATAAATCAAATCAAACTCTTCATCTTCACTAGAAGGCGTTTTTAAAATGTGTAAACATTGTTTGCATGTGGGTGAGACAACCACACAAAATGTTCGTTTTGCAAACTATCAGTGTGGAGGAGGTGCTAGACTTCCTCTTTGGGCTCTTGTATTACTTGGCTCATTGGCTCCGTGTTTTATTTGTTTGTTTCTAATTTTGGCTTTGATGTACAATGTTTAAGAGCGAGTGCAGTGTTTTTCGGAATTTGCTGATGTGAGTGATTTTACAGCATCAGTGAAAACACCTGACTGGGTATGTGGGGGTTAATTTAAACCGGCAGGAAGGTGCTTTGACCGAAAACATTTTGAACTGGAATCCTGTATTTTTGATTTGTGATTCACACCTGTTTAACATAGCTGCTGTGAACTACTCCACATTACAGATCCGTTGTACTATTAAATAAGTGTTGCATTATGTATTAGGCCACCTGTGCACTCGTCAAATTTGTTCTCATTATGAATCACATAAGCATACTGTCCTAGTACATTGGACAATGTACCTAACAATCATGCACTGAAGCAAAGTGGGACCAGCCATTTCTGCTGAAGAAAAGATTTGGACTGTGTACTGTTGGGGCCACATTCACACCACAGACAACATACCGGTTGTAAACCAGCAACCATAAAAGACTGGGGAAGTTGGTTTCATTATGTAATTTGAAATAACAGGATCGATAGGGTAATCAATGGAAGCCATTCTGCAGCATGAAGCCTTAGAAAATGGAGTGGTTGTTTTTTTTTTATGCCCCCCCCCCCCCCCCCCCACTTCTTATTGTTGTATTCTTGGCTCTGTTCGCTTCGAGAAGAGGAGCTTGTGGACACGGGCCAAGGCAATATGTTTTGTTTCTTTTATCTGTTCTTTGTTTGTTTCTTTTCCATTATTCAAACGGAACTGCGCACAGAAGCAACTCTAGGCTCTCCACCGCTTTTATTCTGCCAAACGTCTGGTGTAGTTTAGCGAGCGGGAATGTTCCACTCAGAATGTGATCGCCTGGGACCGCTATCTGATATGGTAGAATGGGGTCCTGCCACATGTGAGGGTGTGTGTGTGTGTGTGTGTGTGTGTGTGTGTGTGTGTGTGTGTGTGTGTGTGTGTGTGTGTGTGTGTGTGTGTGTGTGTGTGTGTGCGCGTGAGTGTGTGAGAGAAAGAGAGTCTGCGGGCAAGCCTCTCCATGGCTTGTAAATACCGGTGTTGTGTCAGCACCACCTCTGCTGCACTCATCCCCAAAGACATAATTGCAGTCGACAGTGCAGGAGGTGTGTGTGTGTGGAACCGCGTTCGATTCTCCTGCCTCTCTATCCTCACACAGCTTTCTTCACCTCTGCCCTGTCCATCCTCCCTCTCCTCTCCTCTCCTCTCTTCTCCTCTCCTCATCCCTCGTGTCCCTCCACATATTTACAGTAGAAGGCCTTCCTCTTCCTTTGCTTTTCTTCTTCCTCCCATTCCCTCCCCCACATCTTCTTTTATCCTGAGGCGCTCTTTGTCTCTTCTGCCTTCCATCGAGCCACTTCCCCACCACCACCAGCAGCACATCACACCACCATCACCACTCCACCACCATCCCTCCCTCCATCTTCCCTCGTTGCCTTTGAGGTCAGGCTGAGGCCAGCCAGGCAGGCCAGCAATGGGCCCACCTTGTTTTTTCCTCTGAAAGGGTATGACATGAATGAAGCGCCTGAGACCGGGCCGGGCAGAGAAAAGAGCAACTGTTCCTGGGAGCTTAATGGGCAGCGAGCCGCCCGCCGCCCCTGACCTCCACGCCACCGCAGCGCCACTGCCTTTTGTGTGCGCCAAGCAGACATCACCTTAATTATGTCACAGCCTGAGTCTAATATCAATGCAGATGTCCCTTTTTTCATGAGCACCAAGGATGGATCACTTTGTCTGAGCAGCTCAGAGAGAGAGAGAGAGAGAAAGAAAGAAAGAAATAAATAACTTTCCTGCTATAATGGTTTGTTCTCGGGGAAGGATGCACTGTTTATCATTTTTTCGTTTTATTTATTTTTTTCCCTTGAGCACACACCCCCATGCGTTTGATCCATGCGCTTCTGCGGATTTGGCATGCGATGCTTATCCATCTGAAATATTTAAATTGGGAGTCATACCTCTTTATGTCATTAAGGAATCGATCGTTTATTATTCATGGAAGAGCTGGAATTTATTATTTTTCCCCCCTCATCTGCCTCCACGCCTTGCATTTATAAGGTGGATCAAATCTAGTCCAGACTTCCACCGGCCGTCCATCTTCTCCTTTTCAAGGTGCATTAAGCCCAAAGCACAAAAGCCTGCCCCTGAAGATCAATTAGTCTCCCCACAAAGAAGCCCAGACAGAGAGGCAGATGAGAGGGGAGCGGGAGACAAAGAGGAAAGTCATGTTAATGTCTAACAGGAGTGATAAAACGTCCACGTCTTACTTCCAGTCCATTAGTGCAAGCAGGCAGGCAGCCTTCCGCACGTCTCTGTACACCCCCACTCCCACCCCCATACACACACACACACTTACACACTTCTCGTCTTTGGATGAGAGGAACGCACGCACAGACGAATGAGCAGACACATGTGCCGACTCGTCTCAGTGGAAGGGGAAAAAAGAAAGGATGGAAGAGAGAAAAGGAAAAAAGAAAAGGAGTGAGTTTAACACAGGAGACCTGTCTCTTTCAGTAACTCACCACCTCTTTCTCACATTCCCTATCCTCCATTGCCTCCTCCTGCTCCCTCTCTCCCTTCCTCCCTCCCTCCCTCCCTCCCTCCTCCCCACTGACTCTCTTGTTTTCTTCCTCTTCTCTCTTTCATCCCTCTCTTCTTCTTGTACTTCTCTGTGTCCCACCTTGGGCTTGTCTTCCCTCTCCCTCGCACAGAGGCCGTGTTCGACATAGATTTCACACATAGCTTTAAGAGGGACAAACAACGCAAAACACTTAAGGGGAAAAAAAAGCACAAAAAAAAAAACAAGCCTATTTATAGCACGCTGCCTCTGACGAAATTCTCCTGATAGGAGGCACAGGCAAAAGAACACTGGCAGGCTGAATGCAGGAGACGTGTACACTCTCTCGAAGGAAGGACACTTCATGCGTAGTGCTCACTGGCTGAACAGAGAAGGGTACAGGAAACGAACAAGGGCCCCTCCACCAGCTTGTCCCAGCAGAAAATCGAATGCATGTGATTTCTGTGTGCTATCAGGCAAGTCCACTTGCTATGAATTCAGTCACCTGTAATTTGCTAGTTCATGCATCCTCCTTTTGTGACTGAAGGTGAACCTTTGTCATTGAGCTCATGAACGGTGTATATGGTTTTATTTATTTTGTTGTTGTTGTCGTCATTGCAGTTGTTTAGCTTAGCTCCAGATTGGGCCTTGAGGACTCCCTGCGTTTTAGCCGGATATTGACAGTGACTGGTGTGACGACAGAGTGATTCATTGCCCTGGATGAAATCAATGGCTGTGGCCTTCGCAACACCTGCAAAACAAAGTAGAAACAAATCAACCTACAGCAAAATCATTGTGCCTACCCAGCATGCATTGTGCCTACCCAGCGAGCCTCTCCAGTATTGAAATGTCTTATCCATTCAATGTATTTATAGTGTCAGAGTCTAATATTCATGACCTTGGCCAATGTAAAAAAAAAATCTGTCTAAAAACATCCTGTATGCTGTATCCTGTATTTTTGTTTGGCAGGGGACTTGAGTGGAGTGAGTAGTGGGAGACTGGCATCGCCGCTCTCTACACAGAGCGTAGCGTGGAGTGTGTGGATCCATATTTTTTATAGTGAAGCCTGAAGCCCCATAACAAACTGTGTGGGGTACTGTCCGACAGAGGGATTATAATGTGTTTGCTACGTTTGGTCAGGCCCTTCTGACAAGTATGCTGTGTGCGCGTGTGTGTGTGTGTGTGTGTGTGTGTGTGTGTTTGCAGGCCGAGTCAGAGGGATTCTCTCATTTTCACCTGTACGTCTGTGCTGCCTTCCTCATCAAGTGGCGCAAAGAGATCCTCTCCCATGTAGACTTCCAGGTATGGCACTACCTCGTTAGAGTGTGTGTGTGTGTGTGTGTGTGTATGTCTGTGAGTGTACACATGGCTTCATGTAAGAGACCCTTTCAGGCTATTTGTGTGTGTGTGTGTGTGTGTGTGTGTATGTGTGCGCGCAGAGAGAATATTTGAATGCACCATGGTCCCGTCAGACACTTTGTTGCAATTGGAATAATTGGCCCTCCAGTTGAACGGGCTCGGAGTAACCAAATTTCACAGCCCAGTGCTTCTCCACACCTCAGTGGCTACAAAATGAGAAATTTCTGTTCTTCGCCTCGCCTGTGCTCCCCTCTCTTTCATGGTGTTTTACTCCGTTCCCTCGCTTCTGCTGTGCTCTTGGCCTGACCCTCAGGGTGTGCGGAGAGTGTGTCGGACATGTGTGCATGTGTGTGTGTGAATGAGTGACTGTGTGTGGGTGACTGTGTGTGTGTGTGTGTGAAGATGGAGGTCTGCAGGACTAGAAGAGACACACATACAGCCACTCAAGCATGTCACCACTCAAGAATCCCCTGTGTTTGCCGTGTGGCACTCGCTGTTGTAACACCCTTTTTTTGTCCCGAGGATTTAAATGATTTTTGAGGAAAACTGGAGCAGGTGATCACACAGAGCTCCGCACACTACATTATTCAGGCAGAAAAAACTAACAACTTCCCATATTTCACCCCACCATCCAACACACCAACCCTCAGCTGTCGGTTCACCATATCTCTCCCCAGGTCATGATATGGTCCATTTCACAGCCGAAGCTGGAGAGGCATCACTATCACGTTAGCGTTAGCACCCTCATCAGGTCTTAGCCGAGATGATTAGGGCAATGGGCTGTACAAATAGCTCAAAAGTACCCTTTCCCGAGATGCTTCAGTGCGTCTAGTCTTACCATCATTGAGGGATGATGCACCATTTAAGTCACTAATGTAATGTTAGCACCTCGCTATTACTTGATTGGCCTACACCACATATATTAACTTAATAATGTGCTAATTGAATTTGTACTAACGGATTATATTCGGGAAGCAATAGTAAGATCTGATTAGCAAATAAGATCATTAAGATTAGAAGCTAGGCTCAGGGTTTTATAAGCAGACATATCGCCAATCTCAGTGGAGAGGGAATATGCACCAGTGCAAAAAACAGGGCTGTTTTGACATCCTGATGTCTTTAATGATGTCCCAGGAGATGACAAGGCTGTATTAATTTAAACAAGCTCCTCACATCTGAGCACAACCCCCAACACACACACGCACCCTGTTACGCAACATGGGTGGGCTACGCTTGAATGTTTTACTAACACGTGACTCGACTCCAAAACCAAACCAAAAACAACAACAACAGCAACCAAACACAAAAATCACAGCCGGTGTTTTGAAAGAGTCGTCTGTGAGGCTCTGGGAACTCAAAAAATCAATCTGCAAAAAAAAAGTTAAACCTCTGTTTTTATATAAATCTCTTTTCAGGGTCAGCTGATGCTTCTCCAGAACCTACCCACAATCCACTGGGGCAACGAGGAAGTGGGACTGCTCCTGGCTGAAGCCTACAGACTCAAGTATATGTTTGCGGATGCCCCCAATCACTACCGGAGATGAGTCCCTATGCAATGGCACAACGGCATGGACCTGGAAGCTTGAAGTTTTTTTTATTATTATTATTATTCATTTTGACTGACAAACCCTTAAAATTGACTGGTGTGTTGGTAAACTAGAGATGGTTCTGGTAAAATGGGTGTGTGGGGTAGCCTCACCACTCCTGTCAGCTGTGCCATCTCCTCCCTCCCTACCTCCCTGTGGACCCCTGTGATTTTATTGTAGCTGAACCGGTCATGTCAACATCTGGAGAGCAGTCCAACGCAGTGCTACAGTATTGAGCAGTGCTACAGTATTGAGTGACTCCAACCAACACAACGGCGTGAAGGCCGCCGGCCTGACCACAGAAATCCTCAATGCAACAGTATTGACTTTCTTCACACTCGGCATGAAAAACCCCACGTGGAGGAGGGGTTATTAGTGATTGTTGGGGTGAAGATGACAGCGCAAGGCGATTGTGCCTTTGATCGACCGGCCTGAACTCGCAAACCCCCCCCCCCCTTCCACACCTGCACTCACTTCACCAGTGTGCGCCCGCTCTCTTTTCGCTGCCATGGTCACCATGGTTTCCGTGTGTTTTCAGATTCTGGTGACGAATGTTCTGCAGATGTTCTAAACACCAGTCTCAGCCTGTTGTGAGTGTGCGGGGCTCAACAGATCCCGAGATTCAGCAGGAGTGGCACTGTTGCCATAGAGGCCCCTGCATAGGAGCGAACTATACAGACATGTTGGACCAATCAGAAGGGCTTTATGGGTGCCCTTATATTGTTTTTCTTTGGTTGTTGTTGTTGATTGTTTGTTTGCTTTAGTTTCCTGTTTGTTTGTTTGTTTTCTCCAAGAAACAAAAGCCAGCTTTGGTTTTGTTTTTAAACAATCAGACTGTGAACATGTGAACAATCACTGTTTTTAATCATGGCATTAATGCATAGAGATGTTATGCAGGAAAATGCACAAAAACAAAAAAATAATTCTCATGTACTATCGGGTGTTAGAGTAAGGCTGAGTGGCATTTTTCTCTCTGCAGCTCTTTTATTTGTGCAAGTCTGTGGTACTGGAGGAAGGAAGTGGACTCGGTGTTCATTGAGATAAAGTCGTTTGCTACTGATGACACTGATTCTGAACTGGCATAATGAGTAGAGCTTGAGAGGCTAAGACTGTACCATTAGTCCCAGTAGACGTAAGGCGTATTTCTTACCCACAGTCTTAGATTAATACTCATGGAACAAGTTGGTGGAAAAGTATTAATCTCTGTCAGTTTGAGACCTCACTTTTGAGTCTGTCCCGAACTGCTCAGAAACCTCCACGGTAGACTGGTTTGGATTGAAGCAGCGTAGGAGTCTTCTGTTTGAATGGCCAGTGCGGTAGTACTCTTACCTGTTTGAGATGGTACGTTTAAAAAAAAAAAAAAAGGCCACTCTAGTCTACTCACTGCCTTTTCTGTTGCCTTAGCAGTTTCCTTTGGCAGCATGTCACTTTACTGTAATTGAGGGTTTGACCCCTGTGACCCTCCGAGCCCTGAAGGAAGTCGGTACGGCTGAGAGAGATGACCACGGGTACATATTGATTGTTTCATTGGGCATTTAGAATGTGTTTAGTGTTCTTTTTTTTAGTGTTTGTTTGTTTTTTTCTTTCTTTCATATTTGCTCTTTTTAGTTGATGAAATATTGAAAGTAATTAAAGAGAATTCTTTATAGGACAGGTGACTGAGTCGTGCCTAGTTTAAAGCTTTGATGGCTAGAAAACACACAGCCTCCTCTTTATATTTCATCAAACTGTGATGGAAGTTGTATAGATCTAAAAAAAACTTTAGATTTATTATATGTGATTGTGTTCAATCCCCCAACCTCCTAGCCTTCACAGACTGCAGATGTAGGCCTGAGGTAGACTAGAGTATCACACACACACACACACACACACACACACATCTTTTGAGTCGCTACATCAACATTGTTCAATTTTTCCTCCCTCTGATGTTTTTATCACCAGGTCTGTGGCATGGAAATAGCAAACTGAACCTGGAGCATTGCCTTCAAACTATATTTAATTGTGTGTGTGTGTGTATGTCTGTGTGTCTGTGTGTATGTGTGTGTCAGAGATGGTTGTAACAAGAAATGTGGCATTAGCAAGTTCTCTTCTGCTGCCTAGAAACACCGCTGCACTCCCTCTATCCCTCCCTCCCTACCTCTCTCACTCCCTCACTCGCTCTCTCACTCCTCCCGTTTTAATAGATTGCGTTTTATTCCCAGAGACCTGCCAGAAGACTTAAATCAAGCTCACCTTCACCACACCGTTAGACACAGACAGGCGCTCCACTCAGCCTCGGCCCAGTCCAGCCCACCCCGGCTTGTCCGTCTAGCGCTGGATCCGCGCGTGCCGTGAATTACACCTGACACGGCTTGGCATGCCTTGGCTTTGGCCCATCGGTGGGGCAGCCTCCCGTGCCGCTCCCATCCTGCGTTCTCCTCCACTAATGGCTCTTTAATAGGATAATGTTCGACGCTGTCGAAGAGATGAGTCTTCTGACTACAGGTCTTAATCGTGTGCTTTCATTAAGACCTGTACTCTCTCTTCCCTGTACATCAGTCAAATAGGTTTAAAAACCAGGTGCTGGTAATTACATAATGGCCAGATTAATCTATGATTTGGTGATTCTGGAAGTTTTTTTTTTTTTTTTGTCCCCCTAGAAATTTTAGAATTTCTTATATGTCCTGTTTTTAATTATATCAGGGATATTTTTAATCTGTGGCATTAAGTTGCCTGTAGAGTAATACATGGCTTCATTTAATTAACCTAAATTGAGAAATATGAATTTTGGGCAGCGATTCCCAGGCCAGTGATGGCGGCGAAACCGCGTTGGAGATTTCTCAGAACCACTCCACAGAGAAGCTTCCGCTCTCGCTCTTTTGGGGAATATTGAGACGTTCTGCCTACACTCCCATCATCAACATGACTTCCAGCTTGGGCTACTGCCCAAGCAACACACACACACACACACACACACACACACACATACACACTCACAACAGTCCTCCACTCCTGGCTATAGTGTATGTGAAACGATATACACACTCCTCTCCTCCTAACTGAATAGAGGATTAGGAGGGAAGCTTGTGCTGGTGAAATCTAATATTAGTGTGTCCCCAGTTATCATTTTGATTCACCGCAGGCTTTATTTGTCTCTTCCTGCTTGGACTAACACTGACCAGCTTTGGTTTTTTTTTTTTTTTTTTTTTTTTTGCCAAAACGCTGGCATTTAGTTGTGGAGTTGTACTGTAGGTAGGTGTGTCCCTATTTCTAGCCATTTCCATGGTGTCTTAAGGTATTTGTCACTTTCCTCTGATTTGTCCTGGGTTACCCCCACATACAGTACAAGCATCCACACACACACACGTTCTTTGTGTGCTATTTCAGTTCTGTTTCAGCTCTCAGAGATGTTCTAATTGTACCTCATTCTCATTACATGTAGAAGGGAATTAATTCATTACCCCCCCCCGCCCCCCCCAACCTCTTTTTGTTAATTACGCTCTTGATAATTATCACCATTTCAAGATGGCCCGTACACTGAATTTTTAAAGTCTGACTTCTGCCCCGCTGCCAGTTGGCCGGGTGCTTTGAGCTCTGCATTATTCATTGCCGTGCGAGTTTCATTCTCGTGTTGTATGTCGCCAGTTGCGTTTGCTGTGCTACAGTATGTGCGCCGTGTGTGTGTTTGTGTGTGTGTGTGGGGGCGTGTGTGCGTGTGTATGCGCATGTGTGTGCATGAGACGCGGAGTTCCTAATAGAGCCGCAGCTCTCCAGAAGAATTGCACAAGGCCTTGAAATGCAGATGAAAACTCGTGAAATTTCATTCATTGCACACTCATCTTTGGACCTCCTGAGCATCGCTTTGTGTCTCTCTCTCTCTCCTTTCTTGTTCTGTTCTATGCGCTTGCTTCCTTTCTGTCTACTTTGTTTTGCTTCTTTCGTATATATTTCATTCTATTCTGTGTTTGTTTTTTTTGTCTGTTCTGTTAAATATGCCAAAATGCTCCAGTCATTGCTATGGGTTCTTCTGCTTAATCAATGCTTCTGTAGTAAATGCTGGTTTTAGCCTTAAAAAGAAAGATTACAGTTATCTGCTGTATATTTAACTGTTGGTTTATATTAAACAATTGAGACTCTTAATGCGGTGCATCTGTCTGCCTATTTTTTTCAGTAGGGGGGAAAGAGTGCCTCACTGTTTGTGAGGCAACAAACCAAAGTATGAATTAAAGCATCTCCAACAGCACTGTCTTTGGCCGAAAACATCTTAACCCTACTTTCATCCGCTCTACTTCGCTTGAACACTGCATGAGCAGAGGTTACACCTGTGCCTTATAACCTCACAAGGAGATGTCATTTGATCACAAAGTGGGCTGTCTATGTGACTGGATCTCAATTCAAACAATTAGCCATGAATCATGCCAGTGCGAGAGGTGTAGCCGAGAAAGCCTGCTGTCACATTAGACTCAGCCAGTGCCGTGCCCCTAACTGATGCGCACAGCCCCACTGACCGTTCCACCGGCCCTGTGGAAATGTCATCAGTAATTAGAACTCGTTAAGCAATCGGCGGGGTTAACGACCCGCTGCTACAGCCCCCGAGCTTGTCGAGTCTGGTGATGGGGGTTCTTGGAGTGTTGAGTGTGTGAGTGTGTCGCTTCGTGACAAACAAGGCGTTAGTAATGACATGTTGCATATGCACCTCCTCAGTGTGTCTGCCGAAGCAGTAAATGGTGATTGAGTTAAATTTGCAGCAAAACAGCGGAAAACCACTAATCTGAAATTAAAATTTTATGAAACAAATCTGTGCACAGTTCTACTTAATATTCTTACGCCAAATGACTAAAACATGAGGGGGATTCTGTTTCGTTGTTAAAACAAAATGTCACATGTAAATATTCCACGGTGAAATCTTGTATTCGCTCGACATGAGATGTGTTGTTTGAAATGTGTGTTGTCTAATATGTTTTTTTGAGAGACCGGCAGCCTTTCTGCTGGTGCGGGATTGTTTTTGAAAAGCCCCCAAGAAGCTGTCAAGAGCCCAAATGTGTATTGAGTGAATTTGCCTCATTAGAGGGGAGGAAAAATGTGGCCATCCGCAGAAACTAAAAATATTTCCACAGCCCTGGCTCTTTCATGAACATATCCCCCGGCTACATTTGCTCTTCATAAAAACACAAGCACACACAGACAGAGAGTGAGAGAGAGAGAGTCCTATCTGCAGGTGGTTGGTTATGATTTCTCTAATTGTTGCTTCAAAGTGCCCCCTGATTTTTACAATTCCCTTTGCAGAGACACTACTGTCAGCCCACTTACAGCTACAAGGGAGACTGCTGTCCACCACACAGACAAAATGCCCCCTTTATTAAATCTCATCATTTTAATACTGGACCCGCTTGAAAAAAAAAAAGAGAATATATTGATTGTTGCTTTCAGTAGAGAGCACTTTCAAAGCATTTATATGCGAAGACGTGTCAAAGAAAAAAGAAAAAGACAAGGGTCTCTGCATTGAGGGAACAGAAATAACGGTTCTGGTGGGACGACGCGGGGAGGGGAATGAGGGGTAGCCTTTCTCTCAAGCCAATCAGGATGCCAGGCCAAAGCTCTACGCAAGAGGAGGTGGAAAAAAAGAACTACAGCAACAGAGAAGAAAGATGACAGGAAAGAAGGACAAGACTTTGTACTATTCGTCCATCTTCTTTCCACTGACTGATTTCACAGTGAAGGGCTCTCTTTTCTCCTCTCTCTCTCTCTCTCTCTCCACAGCCATCAAAAAAAGGAAAAACTAGATAGAAAGACAGCTGGGGAGAAAGGAAGTAACTGATGGAATCGGAGATTTCTTTTCTTTCTTTTCTCCTCTTCTCTCAGGACATGCCACTGGCTCTGCTGTGCCCTCTGTATTGTCTTAGAGGTGGCAGATGATGGGCTAGCTGCTAAAAGCTTTACTGTCATCAATTGGCCTTCGCCTGGGGCCTGAGGCTACTTTAAGCAGCAACAGCAGCAGCGGAGTTGAGCTGCACATCTAGAATTGCACACAGTGTAGGCAGCCTCTTGGCCTTGTGTTATTTACCTTAAGTGTCGAAAATTCTTCACCTCTATGAACAGGTAGGCCTCAGGGACGTGCGTGTGTGTGTGCGTGCATGTCTGGAGTCAGAGGGAAAGCGTATTGAATTAAAAACAGCAAAAGTGTTTAAGCTCCAAACTTATCGGGGGAGAAAGGCTGAATAATGCATACAGAAAGAGCCAAGGCTTTTCTACCTCACATAGGTGGAAATGTACTTTTTTCTCTCTCTCTACAAAACCAAGAGCCTTTTTTTCTTGCCTCTTTTGAACTGGCCTTTTTTCCCCAGCAGCTATTTTGAGTTAAAGCACCCAAAGAAGATAGTGTGTGTGTGTGTGTGTGTGTTTTCTCTCAAGTCTGGTAGATAAGCGTGTTTCTATATGGCAGACCAAGATTATTAAGACAGGTGGCTTCATTGGAGCAATTACTAGTGTGATTGACAAGAGAACTGGGCTGACTCTAATCTAACGATGCTATCTGCCGTTTTTGCCTCGCTGCATAGTTTATGGGTTTCTGCCAGGCATCAGTCAAGCTGAAAAAAGAGGCTTATTTTTGCACCACTAACAACGCAACGCTGTTGCTGAGGTGCTCCTCAAAATAATTTAATATATTGCTTGTCAGTCACGCCTGACATTTGCACAAAACAAACCGGAGGTATTAATGCAGGCATAACTTCAGAGTTGTGACAAAAGTTGGGAAAGTGCAAGCTAAATACAAAAATGTTAAACCCGTATCAGCAGAACGGTGAGCTGGATTTGGTAAGGTGTATCTCCGCTGTTGTCGTAAATATAGAGCAACTGCAACCTCCTGCCATCTGTATGTTTCTCCCATCAACACACTTTATAGGATCCATTATCTGGGTTTATCTTCTGCAGAAGTCAACACGCACAAACAATTAACGCCCAGATTAATATAGCATAGGTAAACATTGGCTGCTGAAACTGAGGACCAGTTGAAAAAAAAAAAAAACATTGTCTATAAATAGACACTTTGTTGCACTCAGCTCAAGATTACGCTAGAGATACTATATGCCTTTAGTTGCTGTTGAGAAAGAAATAATGAGTTTTTCTTATGCAAGTAGTCAGTGATGCTGCAAGAGGTTAATGTTATGTTATGATGTTGCAGGTGTAGCTTACATGGTTTGATAGGCTAAATATTTGAAGCCTCCTTAATGGTAGTGGTACATACTGTTATATGTATTCTTTACTGCTCTGCCATGCACTAAACCCAGGGCAGCAATGTTAATAGTAGAGTACTTTTGTATTGTTGTGAAGCATTCCTTGTTCTAACTCAGTCAGTGTCAGTTTACCTGTTGTAAAGTGCCATTAGTATTGACAGAATATTTCATGGTTTTTTTTATTTTCATCACATATTGACTGTGTGGCATGATATGATGCAGATAGCATGCTTGTGTTGTGAAATTGCCTTACTTACCTTGCCCAGACCTTTTTTGCAAGGCACAACAACCCTACACAGGCACTTAACACACTACACATTCACACTACACATTCACTTCACAAATTCATGTCAGTCACAGTGTGTGTGTGTGTGAGTGAGTGAGTGACATGCCATTCCCAAGGTTTTTTGAACATGCCACTCCAACATTCATAAGGACAGTTACAATGTTTCTTTTATCTTATTACAAGGCTCATTCTCCCACGCACATTCCCTGGCTGTCAGTGACTCGGTGTTCAAACAGCACTTGATTTTTTTATGAAGATGTTAAAGTGCTTAAGCAGCGTGGGATTGTTGGAGGAGGTCCAGGCACCCCTTCTGCCAGAGTGCGCCTCTTGCAGGAGTTTGTCAACCACAGACTGGAGCAACACTGGCAGACCAACATGCAGCCTGACAGGGGGAGTGGGGGCATGAAAGGTAAGGAAGAATTGTTGAAGGAAGTGCAACAGACCACTATTTGTGTGTGTGTGTGTGTGTGTGTGAGTGAGTGTGTGTGTGTGTGGCCACCGTCAAGTGTCAGTAGACAAATGATATGCCACTCATAAGTAAAGCGGAGTATATGGAAGGTGAGCCGGCCTGTCATACTGATTGATTTTCTTTCCGCATGCTGCAGAGGCGTCAAGAGGGGGAAGAGAAGATTGCAAATAAATGGAGAGCATCTCCTTTCCTTTCTCCCTCTCTCTCCCTCTCTCCTTCCCTCCCTCTCCCTCTCTCTCCTTTACTCTCTCTGTTGTCCTTTCTCTCTATCACCCTCTCTATCTGTATCTCTTTCTCTTTTCAGTATTTCTGGTTTGCTTGGCACAGCTTTAAGTTTCCTCAGACACAGCGCACACTTTATTGGATTTATTGGATTCAGTGTGCAACAAAAAAAAAAACCCAACCAAATTGAAAAACTGGAATGTACGTGGCCTTTATCCTGTCCTGCTTTGTTCTTTCTCCAGTTTGACTTTTTTTTTCCAAGGCCAACGTTTGAGGGTCTCTCCTTTTAATTTAGTGCCGCTGAATGAACATGAGTAAAGTAATATTGTGAGGCCGTAAAAAATGCCGAGTTTTCTGCGGCAGAATGTCTGAAGGCAGATAATTATTCTGGGGTGTAATCTTGCTGATACAGCTGTTGCCGGGGCTCTCCCAAGCCAGTGTCCTGCCGTGATTTATCTACTCAACAAGAAAGTGGACAAATCGGCAACACACAGGGAAAAACTAATAATGGGGAGCAGTCAGATTGAAAGCCTTTTGATTTCCTGTGATCAAAATGTCATCCTAGAGGTGGCATGCCACATGATGGAGTGACCGTGTAGCCCTGATGTGTGTGTGTGTGTGTGGGGGGGGGGGGGTGCTGTTTAGAGCCATAGAGTGCCTTTGTCCACAAAAGAACCTCTAAAGGTTCTATTTGTAATGCTCTGTCGAGGAACTCCTTTGAGAACGCTGAGCATTCATTGGTCATCAACATCAAATAAGTGTTTCAGCTATAAAGAACTCCTTTTTAGACCATTGTGTTTTGGCTAGTTAAAGAAGCAGTGAACATTTCCCGTAGTCTCACTTCAACCAGTCGAAAGAGACTGTAACTCACCTCCATTGTGTGATCATAAAGTAACTCTGATGCTGTCAAAGAAAAGGTCCTTTGATTTGAAGTCCATTTCGGACAAAGGCTGTAGAGGTAGGCAAAGATGTTGCCGTTTCAGAAGTTGTTTGGAGGAGGTCGAGGACACCACAGAAACAGACTCTCTTCAGGCCTCTTAGGGGAGAAGACCTCATGGCTCCTTCTCTTCCCTCTGGGCTCCATAGAGCAGCGAGCAGCTGGCTCTGCAGTGCCTGGTGCTGTCAGTTTCAATCTCACCAGTGCTGTTTTCATCACAAGAGCTACAAGCTGATGCATTCATTTCCTCATTTAGCTCTGATTGACATTCATTAATCATGCACACCCACACACCAATACCCCGTCACCCAACCACATCCCCAGGCCAGACCACTTCTCCTGACCACAATAAAGACAGTGACGCTTGGTGGGATTGGCATCGCCAGGCTACTGTACCCCACCACCTAACCCCCACCCCCCCCCCCCCCCCCACACACACACACACACTCACACACACATCTACCCATCCTCCCCCACCCCTCCCCCTCCTCTCCTGTCCCCTCCCCTCCTCATCCATTCCCCTGCCTGTTTGTTCCCCCATCGGCTCCCACCTTGACAGGTTTGCCACGAAGATGAATTCATCGCCAGCGCTGCTGAAATACTCCAGCCAAAACAAGTAATTTGATTGCCTTGACCACAAATTAAGTTAGTGTGATTCAATTTTCGATTTGGGCCTCTCCCTCTGCCATACATCACGGTAGACATATTTCATTACACAGCTAAAGCGCGGGGCCGAACACTGACTCCCCGCATAGGAAGACATCATGGGGGCATTATGACATTTATTCAATAGTGCTGGAGTGGGCCTGAGAGAATGCCACCGCCTCCCTTACAGGCCACAGCAGAGCTATTTATAACACACACACACACACACACACTCTGTCACCATGTCACCACTACCACCACACCAGGCATGCCCTCTCACACATACACACAGTACAGTTGCAACACACTCACTCACATGTATACACACATACACACAGTACAGTTGCAACACACTCACTCACATGTATACACACATACACACACAGTGGCGCTCATATAAACAATCAGCAGAATTCCAGCACACACACCCTGTCACCACTACCACCTGGCATGCCCTCACACATACACACAGTACAGTTGCAACACACTCACTCACATGTATACACACATACACACAGTGGCGCTCATATAAACAATCAGCAGAATTCCAGCACACACACCCTGTCACCACTACCACCTGGCATGCCCTCACACATACACACAGTACAGTTGCAACACACAAACACAAACAACTGGATTAGGTTGGTGCAGATAAGAGTGATTAACCACTCCACTCTGCCTTTGACCACACAGAGGACCTGTAAAGCTGCATTATCGCTCCTCTCTCCAGAAAGATCCTGTAAGTAAGGCTGATCTCTGACTCCATCTGAAAATAACAGGCCTCTATATATTCCAACCTTTCTTTCATCTTTTTCTCTCTTTCTTGCTCACTCACTCCTCGTGCTCACTCTCTGGGTATGCTTGTGTGTGTGTGTGTGTGTGTGTGTGTGTGTGTGTGTGTGTGTGTGTGTGTGTGTGTTCAGGTGCATGTAGCTCATGATAGTCTTATAAATGACAGTCCATCATGCCATTGCTTAAACAGTGCACACACACACACACACACACACAAACACACACACACACTCTCTCTCTCTCTCACACACACACACACACACACACACACTCACTCACAGAGCCCTGTGTGTCACTTTAATTATGCTACCCCGCCACAGCTGAAACTTGGGGAAAATTGGGCAATCTCAGAAGCACAGACTCTCAGATCAAAAAGAGTGTTATTTTGATGGAGCACAGACATTCCCCCTAAGACCAATAATTGACAACTGCACCATGTGTGCCATCAGGTATGAGGAACAGTTCAGCACACAATCCCAGGGCCCCCCCACCGAGGATCTATTTAAATGTTGGATGAAGGCTGGTCCTCAGTGTAGACTTTCTGCGGGACCACTAGAGTGGTCAATACTAAAGTGTTTAAATACAGGAGGAATTTCCTGTTGTCCTGGTGCCGAGTAATTGGAAAGGCAGGTTATTGATTGCATTCAAGCCCGTGGCTAATGAAATGCTCTCCACTGTGTCTTGTTTTCGCTGGTGACAATCCTTGCAGCAACCGATTCAACCAAATTTCAAAAGTGAGCTTGTTGTTTTCACAACTCTCTTTTTCTGTCTGTCTGTCCGTCTGTCTACTCATTGCCACCTGTCCCTCACTCACCTGTGGGGTCAAGCACAGGACTACTACTGTTGTTCAGTAATAAGTGTGAACCGACACTCTTGTCTATATTCATGCCTACTGCATTTCGTTGTCTTTGTACTTGTATTCTGCACAGTGACAATAAAGTTGAATCTAATCTAATCTAATCTTAACTTGCTCCAGCTGTTAAACCTGTGCATTCTATGTTTGAGATGTCTTGTGAACCCAAGGCAGATACGGGACTTGATCCATGACAGAATCACTAGAAGGGTAGGGTGCACCCGAAATGAGTGAGGAGACACACTAGTGCATCTAGTCTGCATGGCAATGTTCAGCATCCCTTTTAATTGAGGGTGCACAGTCTTAGTTCAGGAGTGCAATGCAGCCCCCTTATGGCTTATTTGCTGATCTGAGCCTAGTTACATATTAGCAGCAGCAGACTCACAGAACTGGCATGGCCTGCTTCCCCACACATACGTCAGCAGTCGCTGTATCCAGTGTCTCCAGTCTTACTGGGTTGAGTCCAATACAGCACATGCCTGGTATGCTCAGTGAGGGCATTCATTCACTAGATTGTGATTGATTTGCTCTGCCCACAGCCACGGGAGGAGAACGTAAAGCACGGCACGCTCATTCGTGCCAAATGATGATTGCCATGCCTCTGCGTGCGTTCAGCCGGCGAGGCTACTTTGGAATACCCTGATTGCATTCTGTACATTTTCTTTTGCAAATTACGTTCACACTTGTTTACTTCATATCTTTGTTTGCTCTAGCACTCCTCTCTCTCACTCACTCTCTTTCTTTCTCTTTTTCTCTCTCTCGCTCTCTCTCTTATCTCTGTTTTTCTTTTCTCCCCTCCTTCCCGTCGCTGGTGCCTCCCGTCCCGCGTGCACCAAAGAAAAGGTTAGATGAGATTCCTCTTATGTTTGCATACATCAAAACTGACTCAGAGCTCATTTCATCCCAGCGGAGCCGGCGCCTTTGAATAAATCTACTCCCCAACCTTGACACGCCACATTTTTAAAAACTGATTTGCCAGATTTTGTCCAAGTGTCATCTCTGCTCCATAATACAGATGGAAATAGCCACGGATGACATATGGAAACATATGTAAATGCGAGAGGGTTCCCGGGCCCATGGTGACCAATTCAATGACTGAGTTCAGTCCCAGGCCAAATAATTGTGCCTTCTCAGACAGCTTTGGGTACGGGGAGCCACTGTTCAAACAAATGGAAATCAAGAAGGGTAAAGGTGGCATTTCAAATGCAAAGCAGGAATGCAATGCTACATTGGCCATAATATACAGACTGGAGAGAGACAACAAAATAACTCTCTCACACTTCAGTATAATGTCCCTCTGTATTTCCATGTGCTGATGACCGCTGAGACCACTCTGAGAATGCAGCTGTAGGGCCGTTTAGAGAAGTGCCTGGTGTGAGCCTCACTTTACTTACACCATTTGGAAGTTGATTACACAGTAAAGACTGTCTTTTGCTGGCTGCCGTGGCCTACTGGTTAGTACTTCGGACCTCTATCCGGAGGGTTGCCGGTTCGTACCCCGACTAGTAGGCACGGCGTTGCCCTTGAGCAAGGCACCTAACCATAACTGCTCCCCGAGCGCCGCTGTTGTTGCAGGCAGCTCACTGCGCCGGGATTAGTGTGTGCTTCACCTCACTGTGTTCACTGTGTGCTGAGTGTGTTTCACTAATTCACGGATTGGGATAAATGCAGAGATCAAATTTCCCTCACGGGATCAAAAGAGTATATATACTTATACTTACTTATTTTGAGAGCATAAATAGAGATAGATATAAGATACTTATAGCATACCGTATGCTATAAAAAAGTCACACTTTTTTTCATAGTTTGGCTGACCCTGCGACGTATAGTCAGGTGCGACTTATATATGAAAAAAATATATAATAATAACTGACATGAACCCTACATGAAACATTACTGTCTAGCCGTGAGAGAGCGCTCTCAAATGCACAAGTTCTGTGCACTTTCAGTCAGAGAGTAGTGGTAGCGCTATGCCTGAAGCACATGTGCATACCTAAATCCTGAAATTATGGCCGGGATTCTATTTATAGCCGGGCCTCAGATTCGGACAATTTTTTTTAATTTAACTCATAAAAGAGCTCTTCTTAATATTTTCTATTGTTGGTTGGTTTAATATTGTTGCCAATGAAAAGTCATTGTCTTACACCACGAGTCTCCAACACGTTGCTCTCAAGCTACCGGTTGCATGCCACCCCCTTCTGAGCTTGCCAGAGGCTGAAGCAGTAACCTATTTAAACACAATTGTTGCTGCCAGGCATCAGCCTACGAATTTTATAAAAAAGTAAATCATGCAGAATTAAAAAAATAACTAAATTTAGGCTGTCTTAGACCCCTCTGGCTATACGGAATAAGGTTTCCATTTCAACACAACACATGTCCCATGAATAAATGAAAGCGGATGCCTTATCTCGCAATAAGCTGATGGAAATCCCGACACTTGAACCATCAAATACCCCACAGATTTCAGTGGTCATCAGTCCCGATATTTAGCAATATCAAACAGTACAAGCCATGCCCCAAATAAAGGTGTTGTGCTTTGCTCAGCCTAAATAAAAGACCCCCGCCATAAGGATTTGAGGATTTACGATAGTCTGTCTCCTAAACATTCCTCACCCGTTATCTAGACATGCATGAAAACATTTGAAAACAAAACTCACTGCCATGTAGGCTAATATTTGATCACTGTTTTGCTACTAATTATATTTCACAAAATGAATACACACACTATAAAGTGAAAGTATGCCTACTAGTGTCTGTATCTGTCTGTTCACGTCCGCAATCGATTATAACGTTCCTCAAATGGAGAACACATCCATGTTATCTCGCATTTTAGGCTGTCATGCTTCTGTATTCGCAAAATTTCTGACGGTTCCTGATCGCTAAACGTTGATGTAGAAGCACCTAGGCTATAATTTGACTTCAGCGGTGAGAGAGGGGGAGAGAGAGAGGCACCCACAAAGTGGTCCTGCGCGTGCGTGTGTGTGCATGGGGCTTAATTGAAGTAGGCTAAGAGTTGGTCCTTCCAGTCAATAGTCACGCTTTCAGACCGCTCCATTATTGGATTAACGTTATCAGACAGCAGCTGTAACATGTGTGGGAATATCTCTCATTATGATGGAGTTGTGGGACTTTATTATTATGCTCAATACTTAATAACTTATGCGCAATAGGCTACCCGCAATCCCACAATCCCGCGCTGAAATTTAGGCCCTGAGTTAAATGTGCATATTTTTTTCACTCGCTCTCTTGGAGGTGGCCAGCCGAGTATTTCTTCTGCTGCCAGCTTGTGCCAATATATCGTCCAAAATGCTTGCTAACATTGCATTCTTCAAATTTTTAGCTAAATTTCCATGTACCACATCAGCATTTTTGTTCAGTGAATCTTTTGTAAATTGCTTTACAATTAGCACGGGCACTCGTCAGCAGCCTTCGGCTTGCCTCTTGCCGCTATTCACTCCTTCATCTTCATTAACATTCTCAATATTTTTGGCCTCTATGTGTCCAGTTACATCTGTCTGTTCTTGGTGTTCTTTGTGAAATAAATTTCTAAATATCACCTGCTTGCTGCAGCTTTGGTCTGCACGTACTGTGTCTTTGTGCACGTCTTTTTAAAACCGCATCTTTTTCTCTCTCGTGGGCATTTAATCTGCTGCCGGCTTGTCACTCCAAATCGACCAAAATGCTTGATTGCATTGCATTCTCTACATTTTTAGCTAAATATTCATGTACCACATCAACATTTTTGTTCAGTGAATCTTTTGTAAATTGCTTTACAATTACCTTCGGGCCTATAGGTCTATGCCTGGCTTGCTTCGGTCACGTCCTTTTAAAACCATCGTTTTCTCTCTCATGAAGATTTAATCTGCTGCCAGCTTGTGACTCCACATTGCCCAAAATGCTTGATTGCATTGTATTCTCCACATGTTGGCTAAATTTTGGTGTACCACATGGCATTTTCTTTCAGTGAATCTTTTGCTTTACAATTAGACCTTCCGGCCCTCCTCTTGGCTGCCTTCACTCCTTCGTCTTCATTAACATTAATATTTTTGGCCTCAATAGTCCAGTTACATAGTCTCTGTTTTTGGTTTTGGATTTTGTGAAATACATTTCTAAATAAATGTGATTTATAGTCCAGTGCGACTTATAGACCGGAAAATACTCTATACTAGAAAGGAGGATCCATATGAGATGTCGGGCATAAGATGTAGTAGCCTACACATGTTTATTTGCTGTTTTATCAGTATGTTACATCTAGTATACATGTTTCACACGTACAGTACGGATAGAGTCAACATAGCCTACCAGCTGAATGGACTTGTCATGATTCTTACAATTGTATTCACATTAACTCAGTATAACAGAATGTGCCATGATATCTCTGTCGAACGTGTCTCAGCTCAATTGCAATGCATTTAGGACAAGGATAGCCTGCCAGGGCCAGACATGTATTACAATACATCTGGAAACAATGGTAGGGGAATTTGGCCTTGAGCGTGGGAGAGAACAATTAGACAGCTAGACGTGTTTGAAATTTCAGTAGTCCAGCGGTTGGCGAAGGCAGAGTGGAGCAGCAGGGGTTTGGGATTGAGTCTACTGTTTGTGCAGCTATGTAAGTTGAGGGTGGGTGTTTTTGAGAGGCGGTGGTGTAGCTGTGATGTCACAGAGGTACTCAGCACTGATAATGTGGACCTGACTAATAACATCACTGCTGGGGACAAGGGCTATGAGGTGACACGCAGGGAATGACTCAGCTATACTGCATTTTTCTGTTCTAGAGAGTCACAGTTGTCTTTAAGAATATGGCATCACTAAGAATATCTGATTTCAATCGATAATTATCTGAGAGCATAGCATAGCACTAGTGGCAACAGAGCTGGAACATGGAACATGGAAGTCAAGCCCAACATGGGAGTATCAACATATAATTCAAAATGGCATAATGATTTTTAAGTGTTGTGAAAACAAGTGGTTACTTGCTACTTTAATTATTAGGATGGGAGAACATCAGCAGTTTGTTATAAAAGTTGTTTTTATACATTTTCATTTTGAAACAAGCAGCAGTGTTGTTCCAGTGTTGTTTGTCAAAGTGGCAATTAGGCAATTAGAAAGTCTTTTACAAACACATTTGTCTGAATAATCATATTATATATATTATGGTTTGGTTTTGTGTCAGTGATTCTTTTTTCTCAGCTTGTTCAACATAAATATTATATAATCAATACTGTGTGAGCTTGTTGCAAACACTCATTAGCTCAGAAAAAAATACTGTTACAGTTAATGCCAGAACAGGCCAAGCAGTGCATATGCTGTAAGTGTAAAGGACAAGGACTTGTTGTCCATGTGTTGAGCTTTTATTCAGAGCAAAATTGTTTTTTTTAAAAACCTTTCAGTACTTACAGGAAGCCAAGTGGATGTCCTTAAATTACAAAGCGCACAGGAATGCTTTAAGTGCACCTTAGAAAGAGATGAAACTCTGCACACATGCATCAGTGTTTGCTTTCCTCACTGATGGAGGTGTTTTAGTATACCTTTTTCTGCCAATAGTGCTTTTACTTTCTCAAAAGAGCTATGTCTAATTTAGTCAATTTTCTAATAATTTTGTTGTGGCAGCCCTTCTGGACTTTTTCTACTCCACAACGGGCTGTTAATGTGAACGGAAATACAGATTCTTTTTTAAATATGCTGGACCAAAAAAAAAAAATCTCCACAAAACAAACAATACCCTACAGGTTTAAATGTGCTTGCCTTAGGAGCAGCTGATGTTTTGTTATGCATATGAATTATTTATGCTTTAAAAGTATGCAGCTGGAGCCATATGTATACACACAAGCATAAACACACACACATACACACACATACATATAAAATGTAAACAATGCTCTCTGATGAGTGGTGGAAGTGTGGAAGTGTCTCTCAGCCATCAGCACTTTGACCCTTTGTGTTTAGCCGTGCTCCAAAGTGACCACTCTGCACAGACACGATGGCGGCGACGTATCGCAGGATGGCTGTGTCGCCAAATCTCTTAAATGAGTCGGCACTGGGCTGAGAGTAAACAGACCAACGATGCCCAAGTTGGAAAGTAAACATCAAAGCCGCGTGCTGAGGAGAGGCTTTTGAGAGGCCTGGGTGAGTGAAAGGTGACTTTTATGCTGCTGCTGCTGCTGCTGCTGCTGCCGTCACCAAATGATCTTTTTTAAGGCCCTTGATGGATTTTTCCCCTTTTATTATTTTTCGACTGTAATGAGCTTTTAAAACGTGTAAGACTCTTTGAATGACACCTGGCCTTAGTGCACAAACAGGGCCATTAACATGAATAGAGAGAGTGATTTAAACCCCAGACGCTGGATTCTCAGTCTGAGAAAAGTTCTCTGTTATTCCGGTCCATGGCACCCTACTATTGCCACTGAAGGGCAAAACAACACTAAAAGGAAAGAGAAGATTCATGCAAATGATGTCAGACTAATTAGATGGGGACTCGCTGGATCCAGTGTCTGCATTTCTCTTTGTCATGGGGGCCCTATTGGATAATCCTGTCTGAGTTTTTCAGATTGCTTAGGTGCCGTGTACTACTCCTGCAGTGTTCCACACCTTGACCTGCCCACCAGGCTAGTGTTACATCACTGAGCTTTTCAAAGGCAGCGGCTCAAAAATAGATATGATGTGAATACATCTGTGTGTGTGTGTTTGTGAGAGTGCTGTGTTTTGATGTTGATGTGAAAATGTCTATTCCTGTACACTGCAATCAGTCTGAAACCTGTGGTGCCCGCTCTGTAAATGTTATGTGGTTTGCCTCCGGACCAGGTCGATACCCTGTGTCCATCCAATACACTTGCACAGGACACACATAAAAGAGACAGATGAATAAATGAAAAGCCTGCTGTGTAGTCTTGGCCTTGTCTCAAGGGGCCGCACCTTAAGACTGGGGCTCCTCAGCCAGCAAGACGTGACCAGAGAAAGACAGAGAAAAAGGGAGAAATAGAAAGAGAGAGAGAGAGAGAGAGAGAGAGAGAGAGAGAGAAAAAAACACGATGGAATGAAATCTGGAACTGAACAGGCTGAGGGACTCATGATGTCAGTATGCCAGCGGCAGCCTATTTCTGCCACCGCCGCCGCCCTAAGTGATGTAAGATGGACTCCCTCTCTGGTGACCCAGGTTGACCAGAGTGCCTATCTTATTTTATGTATTTTTCTCTCTAAGACGAGCCTCCTCCTCTCTCTGGCTGGCTTGGCATCGGCCCCTGCGTGGAGTGCAGAGCAGTGAGGTGGGATGAACTGGACTGGACTGGACTGGTCTGGACTAGACTAGACTGGACTGGACTGGACTGGAGTGGAGTGGCTCGATTCCCACATGTGATGTGATGCCACGCAGTCTACGTTCACTCCAGCTCTTCCTGGAAGAAGAACACGCAGTTCAAGTTGCTCAACCAGTGGAGCTGAAACAGTGCCAGCAATGTCAAGGGCATGAAGTTCAGTCCCTGCGGACCTCACAGACTGATAATATACGCCATGCCTTTTGTGGCATTCTAAGTACCTCTGTATACTACAGCTTCTGTTTTTAGATAACATATGAATGCAAAGTTTTTGTTTTTAAATAAGAATTAAATCCAAATTGTTGCCCAAGGCTCAGGCATTGAGTGTTTTTCATAAATGTAAGAAAAACAGTAAATCAGTCAGCACTTGCCACCACCTTGCCCTTCCGTTCTTGTGCCACTTAAGTGGATGAACTATGACTGGATACAATTTATTTCAGCAACATTTGTGTGTTGACTCATTTCAACTCCATTGTACGCCCCTCAAGAATCACAGAATTTGCCAGAGCAAATAACAGTCTTCATTAAAAATTGCACTTGCTGCTCTACTGCCCTGAGATGTGGTTTATCTTTTTTAAAGTATATATTTTAGCTTTTTTTGCCTTTATTCAGATAGGATAGTGAAGAGAGTGGCAGGAAGCGAGTGGGAGGGAGAGATGGGGTGAGATCGGGAAACGACCCGGATCGGACTCAAACCCGGGTCCCCATGGGCAACTTGTCTTGAGATTATCTCAAGAATCTGTATGTTGCATAGCAACCTCGCACTTTAATTTTCTGTGCTGGTATTCTCTCTCCATACAGTGATGGCGCTAATCAAATCTTTTTACCCACTGCCATAATGTCACACCATTAGCATGTTTTTGTTGTTGGCGAACTAATTACCGGTTAAACTGATGGGTTTCCATGGACACAAGGACCTGCTTGAAAATATAGTACCAAACCTCTGGTCCAAAAAAGCAAATAACACACATATTTCCAGCTATCCCAGGGGATGGCACTTATAAAACTGGGAGCCACACATGGCTAGAGATGTGGAAGATGTTGTGTGTGTTGCTGTGTTGAGAGAAACTTGCAATGCAGATTTGGTGATGTAACGGTACAACAAGTCAGGGTACATCAAAGGTCATTTGCTAACAACAAGAAGAAACATGAGGAGAAGGCAAAAAGCAATGATAATAAACAATAATATTATGGGTTGTACAGCAGCTTAACATCCCAAATCCTTTTCCCTGAGGCTTGTAAATGTTGTCCTTGAACATTATATTAGAAAGCACAGGAAGCCAGAGATACAACACTTAGGAGAAGGATTTCTAGTTTCTATGAGGGACAAGCAAGGTTTAAAGAGGACATGAAACATCCTAATTTATGGAGTCACATACAAAAAGTACAAAGGCCTGTCTGAGCACTCCAGGGCAATTTCTGACTTTGTTTTTAGGATGAAAGAATTGTTGAAAAAAACAAACCCAGTCAGATAAAATATTTGGTGATAATTGTGGTGCTTTGCAAACAATAAAATCCCATCTGTTTAAACAGTATCTTTGGGAACAGCAGGAATACTATGTGAGAAACACAAGATGCTATGGAAAAATAGATATACTGTATGAAGGTAATTTTGTCCTTTTTGTCAGTCATTTTGTGTCATTTGCTGTTTATCTATCTCTCCTGTAGTATATAGAACAACTTGCTCTGTTTTCCATTTTCCATTATTTCTGTTGTGTAAAATGCAAATAAAAACAGGATGTGACAATCTGATATCTCAAATCAGAAATCTCATAAACCCATATTTAGCTGCAAAAAGATAATAGACAACAAACAGACAACAAATGTTATAAAATGTGGTAAATATAAATATGGCATGGTAAATATATGTTCATTTTGATGCCAGAAACACGTTTCAAAAAGAGTTGGGACAGGGGCAACAAATGCTGGAAAAGTTGTGTATTGATAAAGACAACATAATAAATATTTCACAGCTAATTTGGATAACTGGCACCATGATTGGATATAAAAAGAGCATCACAGAAAGGCAGAGTCTTTCAGAAGATGTAGAGCTATTCATCACTGTGTAATGGGCAAATGATGAAAGAATATAAGTAATGCTTCTCAATGTGAAATGTGAATTTGGGGATTTTATCATCTACAGTACATAATATCATTCAAATATTCAGAAAATGCAGAGAAATCTTTGCAAACAAGGGACAAGCTGAAAAACAGTACTGGATGACCATGGTGCTTTTACAAGGCGGAAGTTATTAGGCGCAGAATAGACATGTGCTTTCACAAGCAGTTTTTGTACATACCGCAGAATACATAATTATTGGTGCTCTTTAAAAGGGCCAGGGTGTTGGTGTGTGAGACAGCTGATTGATGAGCAAGTTATTGTGTGTTGTCCATTTTTAAACATTTGGATAAATTAAAGGAGGAAGATGTTTTCTAACAAAGAATATCCTGTTTTTATCTTTTAAAAAAACAAGATGGTGGACATATTTTTCACAACGCTCTTTACGCTTCCCCTCCCATCTCTTTACGCTAAACTCCCACTTTCCCCTGGATCCTCCCTTGAATGCATATGCAGGGCACGGAAAAGCGCAGTCTGCACTTTGACCTCATTGCGGCCTGTTTAGTACATACCTCGCAATGTTTTTACACGCACGTTGCGAAACAAATACGCCTGAAGTGGGCGCAAAAGCGTTAGTACATCTGGCCCTCAATTCGCAAATAGATATGAAGATATGATGCAGAAAGGACACTGTCTTATCTGGAACTGAGCTCATTAAACATGGACTGAGGTAAAATGGAAAACAGTCCTGTGGTTAGATGAATCAAAATATGGACTGCTCTGGGCTAAAGAGGAAAGGGACTATCCAACTTTTTCAACTTGTTATAGTGCTCAGTTCAAAACCCAGCAGCATCTATGTGGTGCATTAGTGCCTATGGTATGGGCATCTTGCACATCTGAAGGCACAATCAATTCTGAATTATAGAAACCTGTACAGGTTTTGAGCAACATATATTGCCATCCAAACAATATATTTTTCTTCTTTTTCATAGAATATTTCAGGAGAACAATGTTAAAAAGAATTCTGCACATATTTAAACATTATGGCTCCATGGAAGAATAGATCAGTCCAGGTGCTAAAATTGCCTGTATACAGCCCAGACCTGTCAAATTAGATGCATCATGGAATGAAAAGCATGATTAAGAAGACCCCAGACTGTTGAACAGCTGATATCCTGGCAGGAATGCGACAACATTTCATTCTCAAAACTCTAGCAACTGGTCTCCTCAGTTCCTAACCAGAATGTTTACAGAATGCTGTTGAATTAAGAGGTGAAGCAGCACAATGGTAAACATGCCCCTGTCTCAACTTTTTTTTTTAAATGTGTTGCTGGTATCAAATTCAAAATTAATATATATTTTCCATGAAATTGTCAAATTTCACATTTTCAACATTTGATATGTCGTCTGTATCCTTTTTGCAGCTAAATATGGGTTTTACAGAATTTGCAAATGGTCACATTCTGTTTTTATTTGCATTTTACATGTCCCACCTTTTTCTGATTTGGGGCTGTAGTTCCTGCAGTTTCAGTGGTTTTAAAAAGGCCACCTATCTTCTACAGACCATGACTTAGCAATAGATTTGCTACCATCACCATGTGCACAATATAATTTGTGGTGAAATCAAGCATTTAATGGCAATTTGATGCTTCACCAAGAACAGAGGTCTTAATGGATGTGAACATGTCATTGTCATAAAACATGCATTAAATGTACCGTTATAGATAATACAAAGATAATTGCATGTGAGACTTTTTTTTGCTTTTATAAACGTATCCTTTTAAATGTAACGGGCATTCCTCAGATGAATGGTATTTGAATTCACTGACTAGGAGGAAGAGCAACGCAATATGCTCTGTCCTAAATGTTCAAGCTGAGTTTGCACTGAACATGTGTCTAAGGTTCAATTCACATCATCAGTAGGGTAAAACTAACCTGTCTCACGACTGTGATGTCCAGTGTCATGACCATCGTTTTTATACAAGTCAACAGCCCAGAAATACAGTGTATCAATAGACAAGATAATACATGTATGGAATTGCTGTGAGACTGAGCCCTGCGCTAGTGCACACATTTCTATAGATTGGACTCGCTATAAGTGCTATTTTGAGCAATACAAGAGTCCTACAACAACAACAACAAAAGTTACTCATCTTAAAACTTTTTAGTCAGGAAAACAAAGACAAAACTTCTCCATTACAGTCTGGAATGTTCTCCGAGTCAGAGGACTCGGGGGTGACAACAATCTAAACAATGCATCTGCAGTGCACACAGACACACAGCATTTGTTTCCTCTGAAAATAGCAGCATGAAATGTTAATGCTTAATTTCATGCTACCTGTGGTGTTTTTTTGGGCTTGAGGGGGAAGGGGATGGGCACCCCGGCGCTGTCACGGTGATACTGCATTAGTTTAAGCTACAGAGACAGCCAAGCGGCGAGAGCCTCTGCAGAGTCACCATCACCGCTGACAATTTGACAACCGAACATGGCCTCACCCACTGCATGTTTAATACAGACCCAGGCTTTTTCTGGTGTGTGTGTGTGGGGGGTCGCTGTCACAAAAATAGCCACAGGCCCCTAGCAGAATTTTCAAGTAATTTAAAAAAAAAAATCTAATTCTCATAATTCAAGATGGCAATGATACACTTGCATGTCGCATTGTTATAGCTTGAGGTCTAAGATTAATTTTGGGTTAAACAAACAGCTGCAGAGAACAAATGTTGACAGTATTGACAGTGTGTCAAATGTGAAGTTTTTGTCAAAGTTTCACAGTTAATTTGAAATGAAACCTCACACTCTTAAAACGAATGTGTTGAAAACAACGCAACTTGCGTTGTTTTAACACATCTCTGTGTCCAGATAGGGACAACACAATCC
Source organism: Alosa sapidissima (assembly GCF_018492685.1). Classification (NCBI taxonomy): domain Eukaryota; kingdom Metazoa; phylum Chordata; class Actinopteri; order Clupeiformes; family Clupeidae; genus Alosa; species Alosa sapidissima. Next base: position 24,056,936 of record NC_055963.1, read on the forward strand.
TTTTAAGAGTGTACGTGAAATTCATACTGTAGCTTATTAAGAAACATAGCTGGAGACCTATAATCTCCAGTGAAATAAAACTGTATTGGCAATCTAATATAGAATTCATTGGGAAGAACTTGGAATGTTTTGCCATGTCTTTCCTGATTAATTTCATCTCTAAAGGATTATAGTACATACACAGCACCCACTGTTCTGTAAGTCACTTTAGATGGAAGTGTCTGGAATGAATAAATGCACATGTCCATCCCCATTTGAATTGCCTTGTTTAGCGACTCGTTTCACCATGATCTCTGCCCTAGATGAAATGAAAATAGTAAAATAATGACACGATACTGAACTGCTTCTCTCACTCACTCTTTGTGTGTATGAATGAGAGAGTGAGAGTAAGAAAGAGAGAGAGAGAGAGGACATGGCAGAATCATGGAACATATCATATATATCATAGTCATAATAATGCATCCTTGAAGTGGGGGAAATGTATGTAAAAGTTGGCTTTGATGAGCAAGAAATGTTTTAGTTAAGCAACGCCTGTTCATGCGCGAGATCAAACACTCGTCTCATGTTCCGTATCTCCATTAGGGCTCAAAGGCCAGGAACATGCACGCCAGTGTAAGGAAACATCTCATTAATATTCTTTCATCTTTAATATAAATGTTGACATTTGCTTTTGCCATAAAATAAATGATAATTGCTGGTGTTGCTGCCTGCAATATCTCTGCTTCCCTTTTGCTGATCTTTCCTGAATTTCATCATGGCAAAAAAAAAAAAGCCATTTCAGTTAATTTGATGGAGTGGACAGAATGAGGAGGAAGTTACTGTAAATGGATGAAAACATGATCAATGAGTTGTTTTTATTTTTTTTAATGGCTTCCAATCTGGGCAGAGACCATGCCTTAATTTGCCATTTTGACATCTCAAATAATGACCTTATTGCGAAAGAAAGTGCATGATCCCCACCTGCAACGCCAGATGGGCTACATTGTCATCTCCTGTAATAACCGACAAATGAATCATAATCTGCCGCTAGTATATTAACCTGTGAGCAACAGATGATTGTAGGGATGCAATTTGGTTCTCTGTCCTGCTGCACTGGTAACAAAGGCATAAATGAAAAATGTGCCAAGGCTGTACCTAAATGTGCCATTCCAAGACATTAGTGCAAAATGTGCTGGAACAGGGGAATCGAGTTATAGACTCCCACATTGGCTTCACCCTGTGTGTGTGTGTGTGTGTGTGTGTGTGTGTGTGTGTGTGTTTGCGTGTTCACGTGCACGTGTGTGTGTACTTGTGTGCATGCATGCATACAGCTGTGCGTTGTTTGTGTGCATGTGTGTGTCTGTGTGTGTGTGTGTGTGTGTGTGTGTGTGTGTGTGTGTGTGTGTGTGTGTCTGTGTGTGTTTGTGTATCTGAGTGTGTGTATGTGTCTATATCTGAATGTGGCTACATAGAAATACAGCACACAGGAAGAGATGCTGACTGAATCCAAATGTATACTTGCATTACATTTTGATACTACATTCTACCCTTTAAATATCGGAAATTACTAAATAAATGCAGAGCAAAAACAACAAACACAGATCACTTAGCCGAGGGATTCTAAAGCACTACATCCTGCATGGTTCAAATATGTAGTTGCTGAGTTACTAAAGAGCTTCCTTTAACAGCAGGAGTCGACATCAGGTCTACACAACATCTCAGAGTGCACTTCCTGTGTGCACAATAGTGCATTTTTAGCTACGAATTATGTATGTGTGTGTGTGTGTGTGTGGGGGGGGGGGGGGGTCCTAAATGCTGCTTTATGTGTTTTTTTTCACTTTCTTTCTTGCACTCCTTCGAGCCTCGAGAGCTGCTTACTCTTCAGAACTCGCTGAAAGCAGTCAATTTAAAGGTTGCCCAGCGCGTGTTTGAGAGTGAGGCCAAACAGTTTACTTTGGGTGTCTCCGCTGAGGCCTAACTGCTGTAAAAGACATGGAGTCAGAGAGATCGACTCCCGAGGGAGCCACTGCGGCGTGACACCAAATGTTTACGCCAAGGTGTTCGATACTGCAGAGCTGGACGCTTTGTTTTGTATGTGCCAAGTTTGTGTGGGTCTCTCTCTGTGTGTGTGTGTGTGTGTGCGCGTGTGTGTTTGTGTGTGTGTGTGTGCGTGTGTGCATGTCTGTGTGTGTGTGTCTGTGTGTGTGTAAATGTGTGATCTTTTGACAGACATTGGTGTCAAACTGCACTTCCCCCTCATGGCGCATTGTGGGTAATTTTCCTCAGGTTGCGGAGCTTTTTCAATGGGAGAAAAAAGTTGATTTGTCCTCAGGTGTTTTAGGGTGCCTGAACACCATCTAAAAACAAGCCTCAGTGGCCACTGAGATAGCCAGGGTTTCATTGTAATGCCTTGCAATGTTTGCACAACCCTTGTACTAAATAGGATATTGTACTGACAAATGCCTCAGTAACCTGATATGAAAAAAATAATAAAATGTTGTTCTAAATGCTTATTCATCCTTTATTTATTTGACCAATATTTATTCATCGATCCCCTCAATGCTTGAGCAAGATCAAACATGACAGCGAATGCTTGCATTTTAAACATGAACTTTATTTTAGTTTCGTTTCCCTTTAATAATTTTTTTTGTGCGTGTCATCCTCTGATCTGATAGTGATGTAATGGAAAAGTTTAATAAATCACTAGAGATGCCAGCTCTGTTTTTTGCCTTTGATTTAGGCAGGGGCGAAATCTCATCAAATAAATCACCGCTGGAAGACTGTGCCGCGATGGCTACCTTTTCATCCCAGCGGCACGTCTCCCCCAAAGTACAGTCTTCAGCACGCTGCACTAGCATATCTGTAAGTCATGCATGGAATATCCCGAGGGACAATTACGATAGAGTTCATCTTTTCTGATGCGTTCCTGTCTATAGGGCTGTCTGTACGAGACAGAGAGAGGAATTCTATCAAACCATTTAGGCTGTAAATGCCAGGATGCTCTTCTCCGTCATGTCAGCAGGATTAATTAAACGACTGAATTCCGGCGCCACACACCTCCATTTAGGGGTGTTCATGAAAGGCTCTCTTAACTTCTTGAGTGATGGTCTACTGCACGGGTAATTGAGTGTCTCATTTGACTGCCATCAGTAGGTGCGCTTCTCCCTTCGCCCCGTTCGCTCAGAGAAGGTAGAAGAATACTTTCAGAGAGTGAACTCTCCACCTCAACACCTACGGACAAAATGTCGCAAAACATTTGTTTTCCAGTGCAAAGAGTGGAGCACTGAACTATCTGTGTGTTTCACTAGCCCAGCTGAGAAGACTACTACTTTCTTTTCTCAAAGTATTTGGAGCCTGATTAAATAATAAACAAAATTGCTCAGAATGTGATCCCCCAACTATACTGTTCCTCATGTTGTTGTTCTTATATGATATGCTACAGCCACTCAAGCCCTGACCGCACCTGAAAACGCCTGCAGACTGTCTGGGCTTTTTGAAAACTGTTGTCTTCCTTGTGTTCCTTGCGTCATTGTGAGAAATTGTTCGCTAGTCTACTACGTGACTGAGACGTAGCACTGTGAACCATGATCTATAGATCTATGCCCTTTTGAATGTCCCTGTTCCCTTTCTGACCTTATCCTTGGAGTGGTGTTTTCTGTAGTTTCCTGCATTTCCTTTGCGATTGACCTCCAGGGCTCTGGCCTGTTTCTGTCTTGTTGGCTTCTCCTTGTGGAATCCGCTTTAGAACTTCTTTCAGTACAATTTCCTGAACAGTGCATCTGGGTCTCTCTTGTAACTTTTGCTGTACAGACTTTACCAGGCTTCCTCCTGAACGCTCATATCCACTGATATCCCAGAATGCCATTAATCAATGAATCAATCAATGAATCAATCAATCCATCAGTCAGTCAGTCAGTCCTTTCATCGTCACATTCTATTTATCCAGCTCTGCTCATAAAGGCATTTCAACATGCTCTTAATAATTATTTCATGGATGATGCTGTACAAACAAATCCATAGCAAATCATTAAAATCAGTAGAAAACAGACACTGAATACAAATGAAACAAATCCACAGGGAATAACGTAAACATCACCACAAAAACCAATCCAACAGCAGGAGAAATGAGCAGTGTATGTTAGAGGTCCGCAGGAGAGGGGGCCGTAAGAGGCGCATGAGGGTCTTGAGGCAGGCCCTCAGGCAGTGGAGGAGGAACAGGTGTCATGGCTGCCAGAGCACTCTCCCAGCTCCTCTGAGACAGCAGGCTGCTGAGACAAGGGCAAGATAGTCTTGTAATTGTGTGTGTGTGTGTGTGTGTGTGTGTGTGTGTGTGAGAGAGAGAGAGAGAGAGAGAGAGAGAAAGAGAAAGAAAGAGTGAGGGAGGGAGGAAGAAAGAGGACAGAGAGGGAAAGGTGAGGAAAGTTGATCTGTTTCTTTCTGGGGATTTTTGTGCTGTTTTTTTTATCTGAATCATATAAGACTGTACGTGTGTGTGTGTGTGTGTGTGTGTGTGTGTTGGCGTCATTCTGGCAGACCCCAGCCTATGTTTGCATTGAAACAAAATTAGAGACTACATATCTGACATCACACCAGAGGTGGGACCAAGTCACTGTTTGGCAAGTCACAAGTAAGTCCCAAGTCTTAGCAGTCAAGTCCAAGTCAAGTCCCAAGTAAATACAGAGAAGGGCAAGTCGAGTCCAAGTCCAAGTCACATCAAAGCCAAGTCGAGTCCAAGTCCAAGTCCCAATCTTTTTCAAGTCCTGAACAAGTCATCAGGTACTCTTCACTTAATAATGCCATTATTAGACTATCGATCATAATTTTAGCACTTCCATCTAATCCACAGTATTTTTTGTTTATAAATACAGATTAAAATATGTTCAATGTTTCTGTCTTGTAATCTTTTACGACATATGCATGTGCATACCTGTGTAATCTGTAAACGGATAGCTACATAACACTCAGCACAGCTGCAAATATATATATTGTTTTTCCAAATTGCGGAGCCCACTGTAAGGATGAGTAATAATTTGACTGATGGCAGTTCACTGCGCTAGGCCACAGATTTGCCTGCAAACAATTTATTAGGCTGTCTGGCAGTGGCGACTCATAAGGGAAGCCAAGGTCAACACTTTTATATTATTTAAAAGATAATAATGACAGTAATTTTGTTTTAAAGTATTCATTTCTTAAGAAATACTACACATTTGATGCTGTTTATCTCATTTGTAAATGGTGCACTGTCACTTTAAGCCCATTGTGTCACACGTTCTCATAATGATCCTTTTTTTACCAGCTCCGTTCAAATATAGCCTATGGCTAGTCCACAAACTCAAACATTGTTTGTGCCACATGTATAGCACAATATTAACAACGATAAGCATGATATTAAGTTGGCACAAACAGCTTTCATTCCCTTGGAAAGAGAAGCATGTATGACATGATGCTTGCTTGACATTTTCTGTTTGCAATTAAAAGTGAATTATGAGCCTGGTAGCCAGTAGCCACCTAGCTACAGTAGCTGAGTGAAATGTATTTCAATCGGCATATCATGTGCTTCATGTAAATAAATTATTGAATACTTCAAGACTATTAAGACCAGTTCCATTACACAAGGCAAAGACAACTCTTCATAATATTCTTGTCCACTTTCCAAATCACAGTGAGTGCAGCTATGTCATAGTGACCTGGATCTCATAGTTTATAACAGTACAGTAGGCTAGTGAGAACCAGATAATTCACAATCTCCTCTAATCTCGTATTTGTTGCCTTCACGATTTCCTTTTATATGTTTCTTATATTTAAAAGAAGATATCAATCATCATCAACAATGACAAGCCAGCTGGAACCTACTCATTTTCTCTCCCTCTCGTGCGTGCTTGGATGCGTTCTCAATTAAATGCAGTAGGCTAGCATAAGTTCAAGTTGGATCTTAATGGAGAGGACTCGAAAAGTATCAACTTTATGTAACATGCTGTTGGTGCTTTTTGACATTAAACGTTCTCTAACAAGAGTGCAAATCAGTTTGCAGTAAAGCTACTAGTGATTGGCTAAATGTTGGTCCTTCCTCTGTCTCTTGGTGCCCTACACACAGTGCGTAATGCGTGTGGGGGTAGCGGCAGTACTGTACTGTGCTCTGGCCGCTTGTCTCCGCTATTTTTTTTTTTTTTTTTTTAGTCGCGGGAAAGCGTCTGTGGGGTGACTGGTCCACGATCAGGAAATTTAGTTTTTGATTCGAGACATGTCAAGTCATCACAAGTCAAAGAGGCAAAGTCCGAGTCAAGTCTCAAGTGAATAGTATTCAAGTCCAAGTCGAGTCGCAAGTCATGCCGAAGTTTATCAAGTCAAGTCTGAAGTCATTAAAATCATGACTCGAGTCTGACTCGAGTCCAAGTCATGTGACTCGAGTCCACATGTCTGCATCACACTGCTTGCTGAACGCATGTTCATTGAGTGTGTCCCTACTCCCTAATATCCATGGGTGTCAGAAGTAATTTGTTTTATTACAGTTTTTTTCTACTGCTTATACACTAAGGGCCCTATTTTCGCGATGCAAAACCTGGCGCAAAGCGGATTATCATCCCGTCTCCTATTCACTCGAATTTTGCGCCATGCACTTCACTTTTATTCAGCTTTGCGCCCAGGGGTATGTCAATTAACAATCTAAGATGGGGTCTGGCACATTATCTAAAAATATGCTATCTTACACCATCTAAAAAGCATTACGCCACTGACCAAGAAAAACCTGGTCTATAGCGAAAGACACATATGAAACAGCTGACGTATATGAAACAGCTGAAGACGCACTGTCACAAGATGTAAGCAGCAACTCCTCTGCAGGATAAATGTCCTTAGGTTTTTTATTCAGTCATTCGAACATTATTGGGGTAAGTCTGGCTTTTTTCAGGCTATGTTTTCGATGGTAACCCGTTGTCAGTCAATAGTGAAAGTAATTACCTATAACTGTTTTGTCATTGACTATGACACCACGGTGAAGTTAGTTTCACTTTGGTTTAGTAGAACACTTGTTCCATACTAGCCTGGCCATTTGCCATCCCCTTGGTACGCTTTGCTTCTACAAGGGTCTGGGATTTCAGCTATTGATGAACGTTTGCAAGCTGGATGCGTGGACTCTGTAGAAGTTTGAAACGATTGGATCTGATTTCACCCAATCGCTAACTTTGGCCGTGGCGTATGTTACAGCATGCGCCAGCTCGATCGTGAAGTAAGCTACACTACAACGCTCAGAAATTGCATACGCTGTATAGCCTACAACAACCATTCCCCACCAGAGCGAACAAGATGGTGTGAATGACGTATCCCAGCTTTGCGATACAAATTTAAGAGTTGAAGAATAGCAAATAGCAGATTACTATTCAACAGTAAGGTTGAAGATAACATATTGTAACGCCGATGAGAAGTTAGGAGACGGGAGGCTGATATATCATTCCAAAACTCTCCACTACAAAACAACAAACTGATCGCTGATAAATCACGGTTTCAATCACTCGTCATTCACACTCATCGGCCAACAACACAACTCAACACAACTCACTCGCACATAATCCACTTCTACTCTGACTAAACTTACTATACGTCTTAGAACCCCCTATTCTATTCCCTCCCCTTATCAATCGCTAACCTATCTGAACCCCTAAATATTCCCTTCCAGACACCTCCCCCCAATCAAAACACATCTGAACTCATTGACACATTCTATGACACAGGAGGGGGAAGGAGACACAAACACTCGCACACACACACACACGCACACGCCGAGAAAACAGAAGACACAGGGGAACACAGGGGAAAGCCCAACACGGGGGCAAATAGCCTCGGCGCTACAACATCATCACAAATGTCAAAGCTAGATGTGATCATTGAAAACACGCCGCTTCGTTCATACCGGGTCTGCCGCACATACAAATCAAACTTTTCCCAAATCCCGTAGGGAGTAGGGCCACGACATCTTTGCCCGAAATAAAATGTGTTAAACACTCCTTTTGTTCAGACTTCAATTCCTGAATATTTGGAAGCGTAGCCAGCACGGACTGAATTGATTCATTAACTTATGCCATTGCCAACTCCTCGAGGACTACAATTCAAACACAGCGCAGAATCTCAACGTTGTCTCTCACAACTCCCGCCTCCTGCTCGCTGATTGGCTCGGGGTCGAATTGCTCGTTGCGAGCGAGGCCAATGGCCGGAATCCCAGACAGAGTCGTGGAGGGAGATGAAAAGTACGTAAGAAGGCAAGGCCAGGCTAGTTCCATACGGTCTCGCGTGCAAGCAGATTCCTTCAAATGCGCCTGATGTCATTCTCGATGCGACAGATGTCATTCTCATTGGTTTAAATGATGTTACGCCCAAAACACACTCATAACTGATTAAGAAACATAGGAAGGCGCCATTTGCCTGATGTTTGATAACGTTTGATAACAAAACCACTCCCTCAACCACTCTCTCAATGTGAGAGAGGTGGAAATTGCTTCGCATTTGCTCGGCATATCCATCTGGGAACTTTCCGTTGGAGAACTTTTGGGAAGGGGCAAAAATACTGGTTAGCTGATTGGATAAACCATCTGTCTATCACCTATGTTGTAAATCAACCAATCAGATCAACGAAGCGTATGATGTACTAACAGAGCGTCGACCAAAATACAACCATAAGCCCGCCTTAAAACCAACGCAGATTGGCCGGCTTCAAATTTTCTCCATCGCAAGAAGCCTGACTGATCTGCGAGTGGAAAAATGGAGCTTGCGAGATCAGGATGGTCTCACAAGGCTAAAGTAATTTGATAGTAGTCAGTAATTGCTTTCTTTGGAAATACAGTTCTATCTTTGGAAAAATCAGCTTTTTCAAAACTTCATGTACATCTTAAGGTTAATTGTCTTTTCCTTCCCCTTTTCTTGTTGGCTGTAAAATACTGTATTCTACGAATGAGGGCCACACATGAAGAAAAAAAATATTTTTGCCATGGCAAGATTAAACTCGACATGTTGACTTTAAAGTCGACATGTCGACATTAAACTCGACATTTCGAGAATAAAGTTGAAATGTCATGTCGGCTTTAATCTCGACGTGTCTATATGTCGATTCGAAATACAGTTTTTTTTTTTTATATAGTAGGCCTATTATATATTTTTTGGGCTTTTTATGCCTTTAATCAGATAGGTTAGTAGAGATTGACAGGAAGTGAGTGGGAGAGAGAGTCGGGGTGGGATCCGGAAAGGACCACGGGGCGGGAATCAAACCCGGGTCGCCGGCGTACGGTGCAGGTGCCCCAGCCAGTCGCGCCACTGCTGGGGCCTCGAAATACAGTTTAATAGGCTACAGTTTAAGCTATGTAGCTTACACTAACACAGAATATGTGACATGAATAATAGGCCTACTTCAAATAGGTGTTATTTCAGATAGATTGCTAGATTGCAGATATTCAGATAGATTGCGTCTTCTGTTAACTCATTGCCGTCATCGTGAAGCGCTGTATCTCGCGGTTATACCATGCAGTATTTTATAGCTAGAATAATACATGTTTCCAATGCCGTCACTCTCCATAGGTTAACATGGCAAAACTCATTTTTATAAAACTGCTTTTCCATGTCTCACCTGCAATACATATAGGAGGCTATAAACACAGATATGTATAGCCTATATAGGCCTATACTCTTTTGATCCCGTGAGGGAATATGTGTGCATTTACTTAGAATACATGGTTGCCTGGTCGCAATAGGCTGTTTTGCATCCATTACAAACAAACATGCAATGTGAAAGTCTGGGATTGGGGAGAGCACTTTGTATAGCCTACCTAGTCTAGTGCATAAGCATGAAGTTGAACCTTTAGATGAAAAACACTCTTTAATAATAGGCCTACAATAAATAAATAAACCTCTAATGACGTTTACTTTTGACCATCGCATTTATCGCCTATAACTCCGTGATAACAGGATATTTGGCTGAGCAACGGAGGTTAATATGTTCTATGTTTTGTCCACATGATGTAGGCCTATGTCTAATCATCTACATTAGATTCATTCATAGAGTTTCATTCGTCCTCCCTTTCAATCATCCCGAGCGGTCGTTCTCTCTCCAAACTACTTTATTCTCAAAATGTTGAGTTTAATGTTGACATGGCGACATGGCGAGAGTTTTGAAAATGTGTGCAAACAGTTGTAAAAACTGTAATGCTGTGTCTCTGGGGAAAGCCAGTGAATAAACCAGCAGCATGAGCTCAACCCTGGGCAACCATCCTGGGAATTTCTCATAACCAAGACCCAGTCATTGCATTTTCGTGAATGACAACGTGGCTGAAGTATTCCCAAACCGGCAGAAGCCAGTTTTGTGTACGTTTGTCAGCAATCAGGAATGAAGTGCAGAACCACCTGTCCTTTCCCTTTCAAGCAAGCGCTGAGGTACTGTTTACTTGTGTACTCATACCGTCATTTCAAATAAGCTAACATATGGAAGCAACCATATGCTACCATTTCCCATTCCCCGTCTTCTTAACTACACCGTTAGTGCACAGCAGACACACATCAAAGTCTGCGTATGGCACAAGTGATGTTGTGAGTAGAGCTAAGGTGAGGGAGGTTGTCAATCAGAGATAGGTAGTGTGGACAGAGAAAGAGAAAACCCTCTAGTACGCATCACAAGTAATGACTCAGGGGGGGGTGCTCAGCTCATTTGAATGTGCCAGAGCAGAAAAGCCTAAGACAGTAATGCATTTTATTTATGTGTTTTTTGCACATGTTGGCATTAAAGGCAGCAGCCTGAGGCTCTGTAGACTGTGAGCTTAGGGGCTGAGCTGCTGTGTTTTGTCAGAGATTTCGGTAGAGGCTGGTTGTTGCCCGTGGTGAAAGTGGATTGTGTCCGAGGGCTCAGAGAGACTTGTTGATTTCCCAGGTGTGATTAGTGCCTTGTGTGTGTGTGTGTGTGTGTGTGTTTGCGGTGTGTGTGTGTGTTTGTGTGTGTTTTTGCTGTGTGTGTGTGTGTTTGTGTGTGTTTTTGCGGTGTGTGTGTGTGTGACTAGTGCCTAATGGCTCCATGTTGTACTGGCACCTCTATCGCCACCAGACTGCTGCAGAATCTTCTCTGCATGGGAGAGGATCATCTTGAAAAAAGGGATACATTCTGTCAGGGAGCTATAACTTCGTGTATCTGCTGCCACATGTCAACTACATTCATTTTCTCTGTGTGGAGGGGTCAAAAAAGCCATATTGACCATAAAAGATACCCAGCACATAAAAGGTACTCCAGCTCCATTTTCCTCTTGGTACCCTTCTGATGCATTAGCTCCCTTGCCCCAGCGAATAATCCTTTTATGGGCTTTGGCAGTTAATAGAGCAGTTGGACGTTCCAAAATTAGATGTATGGAACAAACAATTACCTTGAACCATCTTCTCCTTTCTCAGCATGATCAATATATATAATGTACTTGCAATTAGCAAACAAAGGTGGATTTCAAAGACTAAGACAGAGATGGGGGGAGAGAGACAGCGAGAGAGATGGAGAGAGCGAGACTGAGTAAGTGCCAGTGTTTGTTTGTGCCAGCAGTGTGTGTGTGTGTGTGTGTGTGTGTGTGTGTCTGTCTGTCTGTGTATGTGCTGTGTGTGTGTGAGTGTTCATGTGTGTGTGTCTGTGTGTGTGTGTGATTTTGCAAGCCCACTCATGAGTGGGAGTGAGCATTAACTTCATACGTAACATCCAGCTTGTTGTGTTACTATAGAAACATGGAGAAGGGAGTGCAAAGACCTGAAGACTGGCAAGAAGAGAGAGAGTCAGTGAGAGAGAAATAGCTAGAGAGAGAGAGAGAAAAAAAGAGAGAGAGAAAGAGAGAGAGCACCAGAGCAAGGCAGAAGAAGCTCTGTAGTCTGCCTCTGAACAAAGAAGCTCTGTAGTATGCCACCATTGGTTACTTCTTACATTATAAGGGATTATTACCGATTTATGTCCACTCTGTCATTTGACTTCAATTCAGCTTTCCGGGCGCCTGATGCAGCATAATAACAAGGTGAAAAGATTGCAGCCAGAACCTTCGGTCTAGGGCACTTCCCTGAAATGAAATAAATGAACTGTACATAAAGTGTATTGTGCGCTCATTGTCCAAGGTCATATTCCATCTAAACTAAAGGTCTCTCCTTTTGTAGAATTCCCAGGGTCACATTGATAAGACTGTTTGCTGACTAGGAGGCTACCTGCAGGCATACATGAAAGACCTGCGGTAGCCACCGCTAACCTTTCACAAGATGGTAACAATGGCAACCTGCTATCAATATGTTATAAAAAAAAAAAGAAAGAAAAACACCATTTGTTTTTTTAACAACTTAAGGGAACAAATTGCAATAGGTGCACAAACATAGCCTAATTTGGAAACACTATCTAATCTAAATATTGAAATGAGCATTTATTATCTCATTACACGCAAGCAGTGTGCGTGCAGCCCTTCCCAAAGCTTGCCTGTCACGGCTGTCTTTTTCTCCCCTGTTGCTTCATTTGATGGCCGCAGCAATGTGAATCTGTTCTGCTACAATCTATTATCTAATGTAATGAAAGGTATTTGAATAAGAAGCACCTAACCATATCATCATATTCACATTATCTAAGGCTTATGGAACATGCAAATTGCATAATGTAATGTTTCAAAAGCATAGTTTTCTCAAGATGCTGTTCCCTTCATCTGAAATGATTCCATTTTTCTTGTTTGTCTCCTTATGGAGCGTTTGTTCGGGTAGGGCACAGTGTGGTGCACTGGCCACATACGATAATGTTAAAATGATAATTCCAAATTAAATAGATTCATAAACTTACTTTATTATTTTGGATTATGTGAATTAGCCTTGGCGAAGAGGAATCCCAAAATATTTTCTTTCGAAAGAAAAAGCCCTCAAGGAATTATAAATTAATAAGACTATTACTTGCACGACCACATTTCACAATCCAGCTCCCAGCACCTCATCTGGAAGAGAAATGAAACCAATATATGTAATACATTAGATGAGATTAAATAGATTTTGTAAATGGCAAATTAATTCTAGATAGATATTCTTTTCATGTGTAACTACAGTTATGCATTGTGTACTGAAAGTACACTTTAGTCCTTTTGATGAACAATTTTCGGTCAGTGTTTGCCACTTTGACATCAAATGTGTGACTTTCTCCCTTTCTCCAGAGGGAATTTGAAAGACAACCGATTATCCCGCCCCTCGGACTGAGCACTGCGAACGGTGAGTGCCCAGACCCTACATTTTAATGTGAGTTTGGCTCGTCAGGCTAGCATACAACATAAAAAAGCAAAATATCAGTAACTGTCATCTGCTTTTATTAACTGTTATCTGCTCCTGATTAGCATACGGTATAACGTGATTATGCATTTCTACCGTATTTCGGTAAACATTGCCCTTCCCACTGCTGATTAGAATTACTTTCCTAGATTAGGAGAATGTCCTAGCCTGGCTAACGCCTGACCACTTCTCAAATCTCAACTGAGATTGAAAATGGGTCTGGGGACCCTTCACTCACCTCCGATTTTCAAGGGGCGTAACTAGCAATAAAATTAAACTTACTGACACATTCAATTCTTATCCAGTCTTTTCGGAAGTATAGCAAGCAAATCTTAAAAACAAAGGATTTAAATCTGGTTGTTTACTCAGGTCCAAAGAAAATCGATTTCATTAAAGCCCATTGCCCAACTTCTCACCTCCCTTTATTGGTACAGCCATATCACAGGGTGGTAACCTAAGACTGTGATAGCCATGTTTTCATATAAACATGTTATGATCAATGTCATGACACATTAAAACAGCTGATGCCCTACAGTATGATTTGGCATGTCATGTGACTATTATCGGTAATTGTCAAGCTTCAAGTTTCAAGCTTTAAGTTTATTGTCATTTACAGTACTTGATTGAGAAATTGAGTCAAATTAATATCAGCAGTGAAATTCTTAGGCTCAGAGCCAGCTCAGCTTCACAGAATAAGTTAAAACGCAATATTAAATAAGATATTAAAATAATAATTAGGTCTTTAGTACAACAAGTAATAAGAAAATGTAATTAAGTGGCAATGTAAACAAAGCAGATAAAGCCACTTTAAACAATTAAAGGTGTATGGAGGTGGTTGATATTACAGCCATATGGTCTGTGTGCACTTTTTAATTGACCTGTTGCTAAGCCCCGCCCCTCATTGTTACCGTGTGAAACTCGGACAAACATACCAGACTTGATTAGAAATACATTATGGAGAATGGCAGCTGACAGATATCAAAGCAGGCTTTGAGGACGTTTTGGTTGATAAAGGATTTAATTTCCTCCAGAAGCAATCAAAGGGGACTTAATTATGCTATGGAGGGGTATATTCAAAACTTTAAAATGTATACAACGTGACAATCTTAAAGTGGAGGTGAGTAGCCAGATCACCGTGCAAAAACCACTGACGTTAACGTTAATGCTAGCTAATGCTTGCTAAATGAACCTTACATTTTTCAGTAGCCATAGGTGTGTAGATTTGAACAAAATCTGGTTTGGTTCTTAACGGGAGCATTTACTGCCTGAAATATCCAATTTTGTTTACCACGCTCGGAGTTATAGTGCTGGCCTGATGGGTCGCCTATTTACGCCGTTTCAACGGCATGTGAATGGTTAGACCGAGAATTCTCGTCATGAAATTAAAATTCCACTGGAGCTCCAAACGGATGTGTACACGCAGCCTTACAATACTGTTTACAGCTCTTCGAGTCACAGTAAAATGGCATTTTTGGTACATAGCAAATTTAGATACACCAATGGTGTGGGTGCGTGCGTTTCATTAGGAATCCGCTATCTTGGTTTGTATAGAAATGGATATTAAGTGACACATACACGCAAGACGGCGGAAATACGGGACCGACGGTAATAGGGGGAGTTCCGATAGCTAGTTGAAGATTGAGACTGAGATATGTTAGGTTACATTAACATTCGATGTAGTAAGAATACAGTAGTTGCCTAATGAGCATTTTCATCTTGGGATTTAACAGGGAACCTGGTTACTGTGCCCACCAGTAGCGGCTCCTGGGTTGACAAATAGGCGGGGCAGAGTCTGATGATCAAGTTTAGAAGAAAAAATATTGGCATAGTCCAGGTCCCCGGCAGCTGGACGCACACTAAGGGCGGTCCATGGAGATTTTGTTCATTTTTACGGCTCTTTCTTTCTATGGCTAGGCTATGAGCTAAATCTGGGGAATGGAATCCCATAATGTTACCACTGCCCACGTTGTTGGCTTAGTGGCCTACATTACGTCGAGCTGTTGCAAATGCGAGAGACGTCCTGTAGGCTACTGTTGATGAAATATACCCCATTTACTCGGGGTACTGGCTATCGGTATTACACGTCCGCATGCACAACGTTTGACCATGGTTATCCGTCGGGGTTTTTTGAGGAAATAAACTCCATAATTAACCATTAATTTGTAATGTTATGCTTCCTCCCTGTTGTTTCCTATGGAGTTGAGGCTGGACTGTCCTTGGCTCATCTGCGTTTTAAGGGTGGCGCTTAGCGACAGGTCAATTGGGAAATGTTGCTGTGTAGTTAATAATAATTCATTATCTTGATGGCTTGTAAATAGAAGCTGTCTCTGAATCAGGTGGTAAGATCTGAATGCTGGATGGCAGGAGGGTGAGGGGACTGTGACAGTGATGACTGGGGTCAGAGAGGGTCCACTTAGACTTCCTCCAGCAGCACCAGCCGCACAGGCCCTGGATGGCTGGGTGTTCAGTCCTTGTGATGTGCGATGTTTCATTAGCCTAGAAATCTAGATGCACCCTAGTGGCAGCAAATTTAATTTCCTGCCTGGGCTAGTCTAGCAATTCTCCGTTGGCTTGCGAGCTGGAAAAATTAGCTTCGTTATAGGCGGGCTTAACATAATGATTGATGGCAGGGTTGAAACGGTTCGGCATGAATTCCCTGCTACTTGAAAACAAAGAAGGTGGATGTTGCTGTTGGTGAACAGTGTGACACGAGTTAAGCTTTTTTTAAGTTGGCAAAAGTTTGAACTAGCCAACTAGCTCCGCTGGTGGGAAAACACATGGAACTCATGCGCTATCCTATTGCGTGCAGAGGGAATTTGAAAGACAACTGATTATCCCGCCCCTCGGACTGAGCACTGCGAATGGTGAGTCCCCAGACCCTACAGGCTAATGTTTCATGGCAGCTCTCTGAATTTTATGTTCCATAGCAGCTGACTGTCATGTTATTAAGTTGTTATAACATTGTAGTGTCACGATTAGGGCTGTCAAAATAACTGATTAATTTCGATTAATTAATTTGAGAAAAAATAACTGATTAAAAAACTTTGTGCAGATTAATCGATTCCGTATGACCTTTGACCCTGAGCCGTTCTAGTCAGTAAAAATTAGACTGTAAAATGAAGGAGAGAGAAGAAAACGTGCTGCCTGGGTCATTGATTGGAACATTTACTTTTAAAAAATAAAGTGTTGAAAATAAAGTCCTCTGCAATGTCTGCAGCAAGGAATTTGCATATCACCGGAGTTCATCAACTCTATAGTCGCACATCAATGCAAAGAAATAAGTGTTGACATTGAGGGGAGTGTTAATTTATTTTCATTGTGTCCCCTAGGTTATTAACCTGACCCTAGCCAGATGAATTTCGCTCCGCCTAGCTCCACTCATCCATCTGGGACCAATCCATTGAAGTGTTGCTTCAGAAGGCTGGACCTAATCAAAAAATGCTTGCATATGATTGAATAAGCCACTTGTCCGTCATCTATTGACGTGCTACTTCAACCACTCACATCAAAGCCAACCTGTGACGCTGATAACAGTCTCACGGTCGCTTCTCCACTATGTCACATCTATGAAACTCCCGCCCTGCGTCCTGATTGGCTGAACCATAAAGTCGGTTGCAGAAATCACTCTCAATGGAAGAGGTCCCAGATGGATGTGAGTGAAGCTAGGTGGAGCTAAGTGGAACAAAATGTATCTGGCTAGGGTCAGGCTACTAGGTTATATCTGTGCCCTGAAATGCCTTGTATGTGAAAAAAAAAACTTCTTCCCGAAGCACTGTTGAATTTATTTCCTTAGCATATTAGGTCATATCATAGATTATTATGGCCATTATTTGAACAGTGAAAATAATAATAAAAGAGTTTTTGAACTTTAATGTCACTAATGCTGATTATTCAATGATTAATTTAAATATTTAAAATACTTTCACAGCAAAAATGATATCGATTGACAGCCCTAGTCATGATAATAGCTGATAATGGTGACATGACACTGTTATAATTATTTATGAGAGCATATGGCCATGATTAGTGTTAACAGGGTTCATGTAAAGTGTTAAAGAAAAGTTCCCTCTGACTTGAGTTCACTAAGCAATGGGAAGCCATTATCGGATGATGTCATCGATCTGAACCAATCTCCAACCTCAGGGATTTTGGATTGACATGGTTCATTGGATCACTTCAGAGTGCCTATAAAGAACTAGATTCTTCCAGTGCGCCTATATACTGTATAGAGACCCGTAAAAAATCCCTGTGACAAGTGGTTGGAGATTGGTTGGTTTAAATCGATGTCTTCATCCATGAATGACTTCCCATTGGTTAACGTCTCGTGTTCTCCTTTAGAACTGAGGTTATATTCATAAACATACGTTAAAAATGTAACATACTACAATAACAATACTGTGTGTCTGAATGATAAAGCAGAATTAGAAAATTACAAGTTCAGCAGAAGTTGCAAACTGAAAATAATGTGAAGTGATAGTCTCTTTAGGGCTATAGGGCTTTTCCCACCACACATTGTTTACTTTATATTTACTGCTGTCATGCTGAGCTAACACAAGAAGAGGGGACGGCTCAACTTTTGCTTTCCACCCTAAGCTTCATTATCCTCCTATCTGTCCGTCATGTTTACTTGGCATGATCCGCTATGGATAAATAGATCCACAGATACGACCCAAGTGCTGGCTGCGGGACTGTGGGGATTGTGACATGAGTTAGCATGTTAATCACCGACCACATTATAGCCTGTTAACTGCTCACCTCGCTGACCACCTCCTGTGGTCGTGGCCTGGTCTGATCAATGGCAAAGGTCAATTGATATCCATACAAACAGCACAGATGCTTAGCAGCTTTTATTGGAGCGTTTGACCTTGCACGCCAGGCAACATTATTGACTAAATTAGTTCTCTATGGGTTTTAATGGTTTATCAATGAAGACTGCAAAAAGTGAAAAGTGCCACATTACAACAGTTCACATCGATACCTTGATAATCCTTTCCTCTTCTCTTCTCCCTGAAAATATTGTTATTCGCTGTGTTCAAATAGTTTTGGATGATGAAGTTGGCAATTCTGGAAAACTCAAAGCATGAGAAAGTAATAAGAAGAAATGTTGTTATTGAAAGATTCAATAAAAAAGGTTGCAGACTGGATGAAAGAAATAAAAAGTAGTGTATAATTATATATACGCCATATAAATATTGTACAGACATTATGACACAGAGGCCATGAAAAGAGCTTTGAGATGAGACACAGCAACAGGCATGGTGCAGTTGGAGACAACAACTGTCAATTAGCAGATAAACTGACAACATTGCAAATGGGAGAAATTGGATTTTGTACCATTTTGTCAAACTGAATAATGGCATCCTTCTCATATTGTTATGCCATTTGGCTATGTCTGCATGAACTGCTAAATAAAGGCTTGATTGTGTGCTGTGTAACTGAAAACCAAAAAATTGACCGCTCTTACCATTTATTTTAAATACAAGGCAACTTAGACAACTGATTGGCTATTACAGTAATCCAATATTATTAACTCATTTACTACTAAAGGAATTTGTAGTAATAAAGGAATGCACTGAATGCACCGCAGCATACATTACCCCTCTCTCCCAACATCTTTCTGACTGTTCTGTCCTTGTCTAGTTTATTTAAAATTTAGTTTAAAAGCCAAATAAAGGCATTTCAATGTTCCTATTTAATCATGAACTTATTATAGGGTTTCTTGTCAACTCCTGACACCTTTTAGATTAGACTGAGGGTGATAAACAGTCAATCATGCATGCCTTGTCTGTCCAAATAAATCTGAACAGCCATTACTCAAAACCATTTCTCCTGACCATACTCCTGGCTGAGAATGTGCAGCGATACCATGATTAATTAGTCTGAATAGAATTCATTAATTATGTTGAATCAAACAAAACAAATTAGCGCAGAGAATGGTCCAAGGCACAGCAAAGGATGGTTTTATTGCTCCCCGCATTGATTTGCAGTCACAGAAAGTTAACACCATAAAATAATTGTCATTTGTCTCATTAAGATTACTTTTAATTGATGGCATTGTCACCCAGTCCTCTTACATCTTCTCTTCACTTCAGTTGCCATAATCTGGCAAAGTCACAGGGGTTGTCGACCAATGGCGATGCCGTGAGCGTATAAGACTGAAGAAGTGTGGGGAGAGTAGCGTGTAACATACTCACTCGAAGAGCAACACACGTCTAGTGCTTCACAGAAACAACGCATACGCTTACGTGACTTGACCCATACTTGACTGTCTTCAAGAGGCCTCTTCATGTGACCTGTGTATATTTCCAGAGAGGAAGAGAGATGGTTTGACAGAAATTTATGCTACAGTGCATGCTGTAGTCGTTTATTCAGTCCCCCAACACCAGCATAGACAAACAAACACACTAGCCAATGTGCACATTGCAAAAGTTCATTCATTGTGTATCTATTGCAAATAGTCAAAATTAATTTGATTTAATATGACTGTTTATGTCATAGGCTGCATATATAGAATTATTCTTTTGCATTATTTTGCACATCTTTCTGCTCTACCACAACACATAATACATAATTTTTTTGCTGACTGTTACATTCTTGTGTTTTTGTCTTGTGATATTGTTGTTATTTATTGTTTAGTATTAGGAAAAAATGTCCTTATCTGTTGCACTTTTTGCCTTATCTGTTGCACTTTTTCTTCTTTACCGTGGGATAGAGAGAAACGCAATTTCAATTCCTCTGCATGTCTAGTACAGTTTATGTGAAGAAATTGACAATAAAGCTGACTTTGACTTTGACTGATAGAACTGGACATTGTGGCTACATTCATCAGTGTTCTATGGTATATATACAGTCTATGGTTTATGTACAGTATTATACATTTTACTATGGCTATGCATACTTTATTTTGTCAATATATTTTTAAAGGGCGGAGCCTCAATCACACTACCAACAAGCAATGAAACATAATTTGCCCATGGGACCGTCTGAAACAAACCAGGAAACAGCGAGAAAACAGAACAGTGTAAAATTGGACACAAGACACACAGGGACATAACAACATAGTGCTAGACATGCTAGTTCTGAGAGTGTCAGTAGTCTGCTGGATTATGTCACTTGTGTCTCATGGGTTCAGATCCATGATGAGAGCACATGTCTGGGGAACATCTTGTTGACATTTTGATTGCGGAATATGGTGAAATCCTCGGTAGACAAGGTCAGGTTTTCTCTGAAGACTGGTCGCAAATCAATCCTGTCTCCACAAATCAACACCTCTGCTTTGAAATCCTCCTTCAGCAGATGTTAGATTGGTTTCAAAACTTCCACACCAGTGGCTTCCAAAGTCCTGGATGCACATCATCGTTGTATTCTGATATTGAGGTTTTGAGGCAGGAACGATTTTTTTGCCATCACTCTGGCCTGGTGCTCTTTTTTTTTTTGACGGATTGAGGTCTGGACTCTGGCTGGGCCATTATAAAATGCTGATATTGTTCTCTGTTAACCATTTCTTGCCTTGTTTGGCTGTATGTCTTGGATCATTGCCTGATCTGTTCCTCCAGAATTTGAATGTAGCCCCTTGTTTTAGTGTTACCATTTACTTTGAGAAGGTCACCAGGTCCCACTGGTTGAAAAACATCCCAAAATAATAATCTTCTTACCCTCGCACTTGAAATGGACATGGCATCATTGAGGTTTAATGCTTTTTTTATGTCAATGTCAGGCCATATCTCTGGGTCAAAAAAAAAAAATCCAGCGAAAGCTAAATTGTCCAAGTGCGCCATTATTAAGGTTAAGCTGAGTTGCATACAAGCTGCGTGTTTGGAGAAGAGTGATAAATGATCAGCCTCCATGATGACCAAGTGGTCTATTTTGGGATGGGGTGAACATTTCAACCACCAAAACACCATACCCACAGTGGAGAATAGCAATAGAAATGTATTCATTTTGGGTGTTTTTCAGACAATGGGACTTGGTGACCTTCTCAAAGTAAATGGAATAATAAAACAAGGGGCTACATTAAGATGTTTGGAGGAAAAGATCAGGCAGTCTGCCGAGAGACCTGCCCAAATAGGCGGCATTCGACCATTAAACCACACAATGATCCAAAACATACAGCATTTTAGAGTAGCCTAGCCAGTCCAGTCAGAAAAGTGAGCACAAAGCCAGAGCGATGGCAAATAATCGTTTCTGCCTCAAAACTCGGATTGCTGCTAAAAATGCTCCTTGTTGGTGCCCCCCCCCCCCCCAATTCCAATCCTCCCTCACCTTTCTTATGCAGCCCTTGCCACTTAATCTACTAAACCCCTCTTCTACTGCACTTTTTACCCCCCCCCCACTTTGCACAAATAGACTGACACCAGACATAATTTCACTGCATTTCTTACTTCCAGTAACTATATGCATGTGACAATAAACTTCCTTGTATCCTTGTATCCTTGTAAAAGGTGCGATCTATAATCATTGTAGAGACATGGAGAGGCTTGGTAGGTATTATAAGAACCATTTTTAGAGCTGTGAATGCAAATAAATAGGTTTCCATTGCTTATTTAAAAAGAGTGTGAATAATTTTGAACATGCCATTTTTCATAAAAATGTTAAAAAGATAAAAATGCTTCCATGTTTCTACCACATTGTCTTACAACTTTTAGCTATGTGGCAGTGTCATTTTCAGTCAGAACAAACATATTGGTCGAGAGAAAATCAACATTAAATTTATTTTTCCAGGGGTATGAATAATTTTGTTCCTAACTGTAAGTGCAGAAGATTTTTAAGTGAGCGTTTCATAGTGGTTCATCCTGTTGAAATGGTGGTTTGGTGACAGATCACCTGAAAATCTATGGTTAACTTTACTTGACAGTATCGACATAAGAGTGACATGACACTGTCATGAATGTGTCATAAACAAGTCATAAACACTTCTGTTATTAAGTGACATTCGTTTTTTGTCATAACAAGTTAGGGTTAGGGTTCATGTGTCATGACAGTGTCATGTGTTCATAACAGTGTCATGTCACTCTTATGTCAATACTGTCAAGTAAAGTGTTACCTAATCTATTTCACAAATTATGTGATATAACATTGGAATATTTTAATGTCTTAATGTAAACAGTAAAGCAAACCCAAGCAGGAATAGGAAACCCAAGCAGGAACTTAAGTAAGGGATAATGTATAGAACGCCGGTCATTATTGGGAAAATAAGTCCCTTCAGGGCAGAACAAGACCCCTCCGCTGCGTATCTGGGTCCTGTTCGCCCTGTCAGGACTTATTTTCCCAATAATGACCAGCATTCTATACATTATCCCGCTTATTACACGGTTACTTGCCAAAACGAAATAATAAACTCCCCACGATATGACTTTAGCCTACATAGCCTAGCCTATTTGTTACTGTTCATCGTGGCATTTGCTGAGAAACAAATAGTTTGCAACAACACACGCTGAACTTGAATCAAACATTCTTCAGAACACAGCTGATCAACCGTCACTTTTGAATGAAGTTCCAGTCCTTGCGTAGTGATATGAAAGACCTGAATTTTAAGCACAAACTCCATTGCCATTGACACTGTTAAATTTCTTTTTCAGAGGTCCTTTCCCAAGAAATAATGACCGCTAGAACTTTGGGAAATCCCATTCAAGTCAATGGAGCGTTCTACTTGCCTTGTGAAGAGCCGTGTAATAAAAATCTTTAACTCAAGAAAGGCCTGGGGAACTTTCTGCTCAGTTTTCTATGGACAGTTTCAGACCAGTGATCAAATGTATTCAAATGCAATATCTTTTCGAAACTCTCGCGAGCAGCAATATTGTGTCGTCTCATTTCAAATGAAAAGGAGTCTTCTTTGTTATCACCCAAAACCACCCACCGCGGCTCACTGATTGGTTGCGCAAGAAAGCAGACTGACAAGCTCTCTTCAATCATCCCTTTCCAGACTGTAACACCAGCAAAAACTGAGCAGGGGAAATGTCTGTCTTGTCTAGTGATGACCAAGAGATACTCCTATTCACCAGTTGAATATGGAGAAAATAAACGTCACTTTCCCCGTTTTTTCCTGGCCTTTGCTGATCCATCTGGATGGAATAACCAGGGTATACACAGTGCATGCTCCCATCGTGGGGTGTGTCAACATTAAATGCCCCTACTGTGACAGGTATTTTCATAGTAAACACAGGGAGCTATCTGGTAACTGAGGCAACCTTCGGCTACCACAGGGGATCTGGATGCCATTATCAGGTAGGTGAATGACTTTGTCTTTTGACTTTGGCCTACTGGTTAGGGCTTGTAACCGGAGGGTTGCTCGTTCGAACCCCGACCAATAGGAACAGCTGAAGTGCCCTTGAGCAAAGCATCTAACCCCTCACTGCTCCCCGAGTGCCGCTGTAGCAGGCAGCTCACTGCGTCGAGACCAAATTTCCCTTACAGGATCAAAAGAGTATATATACTTATACTTGTGCAGAATGCCATGTTGCCAAGCCAAACATACTCACATTATTAGCATTCTAAATCAATTATCCTGATGGGATAACCTGTGAAAAGTATTTCAAAATCACCAGCCACTACTGTAGCCCCTTTGAATCAACTGCACAATGGCGGCAGATTTTCATGCTTTAGGTCAGACATTTGTTCCAATCAGTGATTCATTTTTCACATCATGAGGTGGTCCCAAATCTGTTGCACCTTGAGCTAATCCTCTGTGATAGATTAGGTGGAGACATCTGGTGGAATGAGTACGGAACAAGACTCCTTTTCTCCACTGCGTTCTTGGAATGAGGGAAAAAAAACACATTAAACAATACTAATCAAAGCCTATTCTTCAAAGTTGTTTCTGTCCTTTGCTCAGCGAGGGATATCAGTGAACCCTTGGCTTGGAGGTAAATTGAAAAGCACTAAATGTGATACATCATGTTTTCCTCCCCTCTACGACAGAGTTGAGATTAAAAGTTAATTTCCCAAAGAAAAGATGAGAGAGAGACAGCTGGGACTGTTTTGACTAATGCCACAGTCAGCAGACACAAGATAAGACCGCAGCAATTCTCTTAGCAACAAACCTTAACGGTCTCTGTCATTACCCAAAGAGGCGCCTTCCAAACACAAATGCCTCCAACTGATTTCCAGAAATAACAATAAGGACCCAGTGTACCCCAGTGAGCTCTAGAGATATGCCACACAAGAAGAAAAATAAAACCCAGTGACCTCTAGAGATATAAGGCCACACAGGAAGAAAAATAAAACCCAGTGAGGTTCTTACACAGTAGCTTCAGTATGTCGATCACACCCGATGGCAACATGACTACATGGTTTGTTAAGAACTCCCCGTTCACCCGTATGCTTCTCCTGTCATACTTGAAAGCGTAGCTCAAGACTGCTGGAACTAGAGGCATCCTCTGATTAGCAGCGATGATTGTGAGACCCCTGCCTGTCACCGCATGCAGTAAAAACCTGATCCCCACAGCCCCAGAGCCAACAAGGCCCCGTGGCTACTCAGTGGGCTGTAAAGCGTGCAAGCGAAGCCATATGGCGTAACGCTGCCGCACACTAACTTTTTATCGGTCTGTAAAATATCTTTATGGCTCAGTCCGCATACAGACAACGTCGTTACTAATTGATTTGATTCTGCATTATTGATTAGCATTCCAGGGGCAGAAAATAAGCACGATAAAACTGAAATATAATGTTTTGCTATACTGAGGAAGGCTCTATTGGCACACTGAGTAATCCGTATGTGGTGATTTCTTGGGCTGTAACATTGTTGTGCTTGTGGCCGACAAAACATTGTTTGTTTTGACCTTATATGAGAATAAGCTTTAAAACAGTGTGCGAGTGAATGTGTAACAGTAGTTTGTTTCAAGAGTGAATGTTTGTGAAATGTGTCAGATATTTTAACTGGTGCCTATGTTTTTATGAGAAACTCAGCTAAAACCCTATCTGTCTTCCCCTATGGTTGTTTATTGTGGTTCCTTCCTCATTGGCTGTCATTATGACCTCCTCGAATAGATGAGATCAATTTTCTGCACCCTCTCCCCAAACAGACATCCAAGCATTCCCTCTGAATGACTGCCATTTTGTATAAAACTGAATAATGCAGAGGACTTTGAATTATCATATTTATAATAGGCCACACAGATGGCCCGTCTAACAGCCATTTAATCACCACCAAATTGCTTATTACATCTAATTGAAAATAGTGTGTTCTGTTTGGGGGGGGGGGGGGAATAGAAAACGCGTAATGATATTTCTCACACAAGGCCAGGTTTCTGAACCTGAAAACAACAACAAGGAAATTCATATTTCTTCATCGGCCGGGCAGATGACAATAGAACTATAATGGGACTCCATATTCTGCATTTCATATGAAGCTATAGTGGGGAGAGGAGGCCACTCGTGTGCCAGACAGGCATATTTGGAATGTGAGGGAGCGAGGGAGGAAAAAAACTGCTATTTTTGTACTTGTTTTGTGCTTGTGTGGGTCTGATTTATCTGGAGAGGGCAGGTGTCTCCTTCCCTCTCGGCTGCCCGTAGACGTGGGGATGCTCACTTCAGGACACAAGTGAGTCACAGAAAGGCCACACTGACCAAAAAAGAACACAGCGTGAGAGGAATGGGGGGGGGGGGGGCAATTATGGTTCATAGTATCAGCGTCATGCCCAGTGATGTTGAAAATATTATGCATATTATGTCCACTCTGCTGTAGGAAGCATTCTTATGGTCTCATTATCTAAGTTACCAAGCAAGTTGTAACTTTTTGGAATGACTTTCAGTGAGGGGTGATTGCAGACAAGCACTTATATCTTACAGATGTCTGCAATGGACACAGTTTCCATTTAGAGAGACTGTACCCCCATGTCCTCCTAGAACAAGCATCAAAACTCTCACCCACACATTATGAAGCAATAATTAAGCTCTCCTCAAAGTCATTAAATGTATGGTGGCTCAGCATTCCATGGGAGATGAGATCTCCATCTGCCCGAGGTGTGGTTAGGATGGCGGGGCAGGGGGAGGGGAGCGTGAATCACTGATACGGTGCTCAATGAGCGGGGAGTATTTAATGATGGTCATTCTGAAGATGGAGAGGCATTGGCAAAGCCCTAAATCTGACAGGCCGCACAACACACAGCAGGTTTATTGACCACACAGATGGCAAAGAAGACGCCCCCATTGGCCTTGTGGCTTTCTTACCGAGTGGGACGTAGAACCAGCAGAAGTTGCCTAATAATCTTTTCTGTTTTTTGCATGGTATCTCCCCCTGGCTGAAAATTCTCTGCATGCAACAGAAGGGATATATTTATGCTGCTGCCTAACGTGGGTTTGTGCCCTATAATAGGTTATATTTATTTCCCAGGCCCCTGAGTCATAATAGGTCAGGGATGATAATGTAAATAAAATTACGTTAATTCAATTTTAGTTCATCTCCATCTGGGTTTGTGTTGCTGAATGAAAGCCTCAGGTTGAGAGCATTGCTCAATGGCAAGCTTCCTTCATTATGTCACTGAGGGGAAACTAGTCTGCTGTGCCAGAGAGAGAGAGAGAGAGCACCCTGATAAGCACATGAAGTGACTAATCAAACCGGCTACGACACAACGGTTGACTGAAGTCGGTGCCCCCACCCTAACCTACTTATGCAGAGCTTACTTTGACGAGAGAAGAACGCGTAGTGGGGCGATAAAGTATGACTTTAGTATTACATTGCAAATAGCGCATTGGACGCCAGCGAACGCTGCGTCCTCGAGCACAGAGACGCTCCTGTTGCATTCCGCAGAGGAGGTGCGCAACTATCAAGTTTGAGCCAAGCGTCAGAAACACGACGCGTTTCTCTTCATCCCTCACAAGAGGCATGCCTCCACCGCTTTACCCAACAGTGAAAATCGTGAATCTGGAGTAGACCATTGTAAAAAGAACACCGTAAGACTTCTAAATGAGGTGGGTAAATTCAAATTGTTCGGATTTTTTCTTCAGCTATGTCACATAATAGTGTAGTGTTGATAACCAATTAAAAAACAATTCTAATTCAAAATAAACTGAACTGACACAGACGCTCCTTTCACAACATTACATCCTATAGACAATGCATTGCCTAATTCATCCGAACGCGTTATTTTAGCATATAATTTGTATTCAGAACAGCCAACGTTTCCTTGGTTGTAGGTGAAATATGTCACCTTCTTACCTGATTCCGATTAAAATAAATGTGCAGTAGCCTATGGGACGTTGCGTCATGGTTTGTTATTTTCAGATTCATCTCAGATAGTGTGCTAGCCTGTCGAATAGCTTGGAAGTTTATTTTGCTTTTCATGTTCCTTCACCCGGCTACAGAGGACTAGTGTGCCACTAGTGTGTGTGTTATAGCTGCTCCTGTGTGTTGGCCGTCCAATAAACACGGTGAACATAATATGTCTGAAATGCTCATATACGCACAGTAGCCTATTTTTATTTGAATTTGAATACTTATTTTGTTTTTCTCTTTTCATGGCAGAGTTAGCGATGTGAGATAAAAAGGTTGCAAACACCGGAGGGCTGTCGTGAACCATAGCGGAGTTGCTGAGTCTGTCTGCAGGAAACGGAGGACCTCACCCCCACGAACCAGTCCCCTGGGGCAGGATTGTTCACATGTATCTGAAGATTGTTTACCTATAAATCGTGTATTTTAAGGGTCAGACCTCTTCGGTCGCGAAGGATAATCTACCTTTGAGAGGGATTGTTGTGCGGCACTTATCCCTCAAATCGATAAGAGTTCATCGTTTGCCTCACTGGCGTCATCCAAAGGCAAGGTTACTGTCCATCATCAGGTTTTTAATCAGTGCTGCTCGGGGCGTCTTGGGAAAATAGGCTACCCACCACAGGTCCTAACTGAAGTCCTCTTTAGGATGAAGATTTTACATTTTCCCAGCCGCTCTGTTTGCGCTGTCCTTCATCCCTCGCTTTGCTTACAAAGTCTTTAAAGTTATGCGCAAAATGACGAATGATCACAAGTGACCGAAGGGGAATAATACTGTTATTGTGACGGATTCCGCCAACTGAATGGAACTAGCTGTGTGTTTTTTGTAATTAAGCTCCGTTGAGGTGGGCTGAAGGAATACAGCGGACAGGAAAGAATGCAGTCGGGAATGAGGGCGCTCTGTGCCGGTGGTGGAGCGTCACTATGCTGCCTACTGTTACTGTGGGTTATCTACTCTCACCTCCTAAAAGAAGGCAAGTGCTGTATTGTTTAATACCTATTACTTTAAGGGCTCACTATATCGTATCGTTTGAGCTCAGTGGTTTTTTTTTCAGCCCATTAAGCCACCCTTACGTTTTATGCTTACAGTTCCTCGAAGATCTTAAGACACGCAGTTGTAATGGTAATTACTGATGCCAAACAGTGTGTAAGATTGTCACATCATTAAAATTTTAGCTGCGTTCCCTGAACAAAATGCAGCGCATTACAATAGGTTACTTTCAAGCATGCAGGTCGATTTATTTACGTCTTCAGTACAAATTACATCCTGTAAGAGTGGGTATAATGAAAGGAAATGATCACACAGAGATGTTTTGAATGGATTAGAAGTGCTATGAATACCCCAGGATAATTATGAAGGGCAAAAATAATGCGACTGGCTAATGAAATGTCACATTGTCACTGGCATGAGAGCCGGCCTCCAGGGCACCCCAGAACATCCTTCATTCAGGTAATAAGTTCAATCCACTTGGAGTATCATGCTCAACAATACCCTGAACCTCTCGCTCCCTCTCTGTGTCTCTGTTAAAAGGGAGAGGGAGAGAGAGAGAGAGTGTGTGTGTGTGTGTGTGTGAGAGAGATAGAGAGAGAGAGAGAGAGAGTGCCTGCCTGCCTGCTTGCTTGTGTTTCTGTATACCCAGCATCTAAAAGCAGACAGTGAGGAGACTTGAAATATCAGGTCTGTGGCTGCTGCTGCTGCACTGTTACCCAGTCTTCTACAGTAGCCTAATGCAGCAAATCTGCTGTCAGCCGTGCACTCATTCTGCTTGACCATTCCACCCTAACACACACCGAGCGAAGGACTTCTAAGATGATTTGTATCTTTGTGATGGGTGCTCGGTGTGGCGCAAACTGTAAAAGCCCTGACCAAGACCCCTTTTAAAGCTGCTGGGTTTGATGAGTGCTCGTTCGTACGTACATGTGATCCGTGAGTCAGTGTTCGTTCAGCCTGCTTCAAACTGGGGAGGGGGGAGGGGGGTGGATGACAAAGGATTTCAAAGTTCAGTAGAAAATAAACAGCACCAAATGTGCATCCACTCGCTGGAAGTAATTGGTGTCTTATGGGAGGTGAAATGGGGCAGGGCCAGAAAGAAACTGTCATCTCGATGCATTCAGTGTTTCGACTGCAAAAAAAAGACTTCCCCCCCTCCACACACACACACACAAAAAAGCTGCTCCTGTTGTTTTTTTCTCCAGTTCTGATCAGCTCTTTAGTTACTCTGAGGATGGAAGAGATTGCTTGCCAGATCATGTACTTATCATCTGTGCTGCAGTCAAAGCATACTGAGTAACCACTCACAGAAAATAAAATAGACTAAAATGGCAAAACTACAAGGACTGATATAATACAATGCAGCATGAAGGGCCTGGTATAATTGAGTGAGAATAGGATAAATGCATAATGACACATCACAGTCAGCCGTGTGATGTACAGTACACTGTCCTCTTCCCTCTCATGTCCTGCATGAGTCCTACCAACTCATGTGTAAGTAAGACAATGGAGGTTCCACAATAAAGATATCAGAAATGTTATAAATCTTTTAATTTGACGGTTGTGGCAGGTAAAAGCAAATTCTATGTTCTGCACCAGTGACTTTATATGGTGATAAAAAAACGAATCATTTTTTATCTTCTAACCCTACATTGGCATGACAGCTGAGTAAGGGAAGGATGTCTGCTGTTGCTCTGTGCTCCGGTTATCCAGCACCACTGTAGTCAAGCAAAAAGAAGCAGCTGTCATTTTCTGGCCCATGGTCAAAGCCTAGGGCCTCTGAATAGAAACACTGTTTTATCATGGCATGGCGTTGTGCCCGCAATTGGTGCAATTTGCTTCGAACAACTGCTCCCAGAGTCATCATCTGAAACCTTTTAAAAATGGACGATCATCAAAGCAATTGTTTATTGTGTTTGCTTGTTGCACTTTCTATGGCTCGCTGCATCCATTGTGCTAGCCGTGACCCTGATCAAAAATGTTAATCAATTCTCCTGACCTTTCACCTCAGGTTTATAACTGTTGGAAGTTAACAGGAAATAAAAAATCTGCTAGGTCTGACCAAGGCCTTGACCTTAAGGTGAAACCCATCCACACACTCAAGCAAAGGGCTGGAGAAAACAATAGGTTTAACAGCCAATTTATCGAACCACGTTGTGTTTGGATGGTAGGCCTAAATTAATCCAGTGCGATGGTGAATGAAGGGGGTGATGATGTGACAGATTTGGAGAGGCTGCACACGATTGGCTGATTGGCAGGAAGTACTATACCTAGGAAATAGGGTATCTGCCGCTCTTGTGCTTTTAGTCACTAGATTTAATTATGGAGACCCCTCAGGCCTTAGCCTGGCGGCTAATATAATAGTGTTTTAGTGAATTCATCATTGATAATCTCAGGAACGGTTTCATCAATGGTGCACAAAGAAAATAATAGGCTAGCGATAAGACAGAGATTTACTAGATTAAATCCCATTGTCAGAAGTCATATTAAAATTCCTTCTCCACTCCACGACAGAATTTGGCTGTAGGCGACAGAAGGGATTACTCATTTGTTTAAGAAAAAAAAGAAGCTGCAGAAACATTTTAATTTCACAGCGGTGCTTCATGCCCCAGTGCGCGTTTCTCTCTCCTGACATGTACGCAAATCTATTCCTGGCCTTTGCATCTCCACTTGTCTGCTGCTGCTGCTGCTGCTTACACACAAAAACACACCTCACTCGCAAAGCCCTGCAGCAAGGTTTTCTCCCCCGTCTGACCAGAGGACGTAATTGCTGGAGCAGTGCTGTAAGGAGGATTTGAGAGCTTTCAGATTTGAAGTTACAGTGTACCACATTTTTTAAGTATTATATCTTATTGCGTCTGTTACACACAGCTGC
This sequence comes from Alosa sapidissima, assembly GCF_018492685.1. Taxonomy (NCBI): domain Eukaryota; kingdom Metazoa; phylum Chordata; class Actinopteri; order Clupeiformes; family Clupeidae; genus Alosa; species Alosa sapidissima. The sequence continues at coordinate 24,088,265 of NC_055963.1, forward strand.
ACGTACAGTAGGCCTACAGCTGAATTTCAAATGTAGTCGCCCACTTAGAGACTCGTCCACATGCATGCACACACATACCGGTATGTAGCGTCCCATTTCATGAAGTAGCTCACGTGATGATGTGTGTGAGAGTGTGTTTGTGGTGGTGGTGGTGATGGTAAAGGGGAGGGGGTGACTGCAAGTTGTGTCATACTTGCAGAAGTGGAGCAGGCACTCTGGGAGCCCTTTGACATTTTCAAATTTATTGTTGAATAAACTGGCAGCGTTAAGAGCGATGACAGGTCATCCATCTGGGTGGACCAAGGCCCAGTGGCACACACACGGACACGCAACCGCGCTTTGATTTCCTGTCGCACGCATGACGGATGGCAGTGCATTGTGGGAGTGCTGTCAAGGCGCAATTCACGGCCGCCTGCCTGGCCCGGGACATTTCTTTGTTACGAAGCCCCAGGAGTGGGGGCAGGTGGCGAGACAGCGAGCTCTCGACAGCCACTGAAGGCATTCCTGGAGCGGGCTTAGCGCTAGCACCACTTCCACTGGAGCTAAACATCCGTGTTTGCATACAAGCACTAGCTTTAATGGGAATGTATGATTTCAAACTGGTTATCATTATTATGCATGCCGTGTAGGCTAGGCCTACTTTTGGCAAATTAATGGTTAAGACAGGCTTTTGAGCAACTTTTTGTTAACAACTCCAGGAGCTAAGCTCAGCCCATCCTGGAAATAATCAGAAGAAAGGCATAGTTATCTGTTTGGACATTTCCAGTTTGGGTGAAATAGTCGGACTGTGTTGCAATTGTAGTCACACAAAACAAAGCTCAGGAGATTCTCACACAGCATATATTTTCGCCACAGTTGTCAAATCATAGTGACGCTAGCTTAAGTAGGCCTAGTGCAGAAAAGGCTACCAGCAGGAACAGGGGCGGACTGGGACCAAAGATCGGCCCAAGCGGCCCTCAAATCACTCGGCACGCCTAATTAAATACAAAATCTTTGCATTACCCTTAAATACACTGTCATGGAGCACTGAAAGTGATGTAGGCCTCATTGGCTATCACTCTGACTGATCAGAGGTAGCCATGGAGCACATGATCTCCATATTCAAGTAGGCTATACAAGCAATTATTAAAGAGTTTCTGCTTGAATTCAAAGTATCATTTCAAATTATCCAATAGGCTACATTTAAACTATACAATGCTCAATTGACAGCAGCACCAAAAAAATACTAAAGCCTATGTGTAAAGAGTTAAATTAGAGAGAGGGGAAAAAAGTCCGCAACACCAGTATATGCTCCCAAGTTATAGTTTATTTACCGTGACGTTTCGGGCCCACTCAAGCCCTTCATCAGACGTGAGTCAACAATCCAAAGACACCCATATATGTACAATTAAGTGATCACATGATCACACAGTGGTGTTACACAGGCAAGTAATTATCCAATCACAGCAATAGCCAATACATGTTCAGTAATGCAGTGCATACATACATCCATACACATATCTACATTTTCTACATCTCATGTTCACTTACAGTACATATCCATAAAAATGTGCAAAATGGCGACTCTTTATCACATTGTGCAAGTTAACGTCTGTATCAGAACTCATGTCATGTTCACTTATAGTACATATCCATAGAACAAGCATGTCTCCACATCTCATATGTCAAACAACAGCCAGCGGTAAGTATACATAAGCTAGATATCAAAAAACAGTCTGTGCAAAGTTGTGTATGTAAAGCTTATGTATACTTACCGCTGGCTGTTGTTTGACATATGAGATGTGGAGACATGCTTGTTCTATGGATATGTACTATCAATCTAGCTGGTGATTTGTGATATGGGGTTTGTGTATACTTGCTTATTCTATGGACAGCTACTATAAGTGAACATGAGTTTAATGCCGACATGCTAATTTGCACATTTTGACAATGGATGCCAATTTGCACATTTTGCACTATGTTGCACAATTTTGCACAGTCTGTTTTGACATCTGACCGTTGTGTATCCTGTGGACAGAGAATGAGGTCATGTTTTTTGTAGCTGTTGGATTCCTATAATTTTTGTATATAGTGTATGTAGGTGTTTCTGGAAAATGTAGATATGTGTATGGATGTATGTATGCACTGCATTACTGAACATGTATTGGCTATTGCTGTAATTGGATAATTACTTGCCTGTGTAACACCACTGTGTGATCATGTGATCACTTAATTGTACATATATGGGTGTCTTTGGATTGTTGACTCACGTCTGATGAAGGGCTTGAGTGGGCCCGAAACGTCACGGTAAATAAACTATAACTTGGGAGCATATACTGGTGTTGCGGACTTTTTTCCCCTCTCTCTCATCGTAAGTGTTTTGTCCAGCACCCAGGATTAGATCGGGATGTGCGTGCGTTTTTTCCTCTTTATAAAGAGTTAAATTACTCAGATTGTCGTAGACATTAATTTATCACTGTAGGACAACTGAAATAACACAAAATAAACAGGGCTGTTGCTGGAAATATTTTACCTTTTACCTTTATTTTTGCCTACTGTCTACATTGCTGGTACATTTTGGAACAGTATAGCATATTATATAGGTTATAGTTGACTTGTGTATGACTTGACGTTTTGTAGCCTACATTTCTGTCAGTCTACAGTCTTTTAGCCCATTTTTACTCTGATAACCCTTCCAAGATAGAAACCTTATCTACTTTGAGAGACCAACCACCACTCATGCAGTCGATGTTGAATTTTGGCCATCTGACGGAAACTGAATCAATTAATGTCGATTTGACACTCTTTTGCTGTCCAGGTTTGCAAATCATTCATTTAGAAAATTTAAGTTGCGCTATTGTTATTATAATCACAGCACACAACCTTACTATGTTATCATTACCATATCATTACATTATCGCAATTAATAAGTCATCATAATCATCGTCAGGCGTCAGCATGGAATACATAGCCTACCTGCTCCACCACTGAGTTCTTATCATGTAGCCTCAACTAGGCTCGCTCGCACCCTCCACCACCTGCACTGTCCCTCTGTTCTGTAAGCTTGCTTACATCCTCGTTCAAACTCAACGAACTTCAACATGTTGCTGACATATGCTAGCCTACTTGCAATATTGTATTTTTGAAGCTTCTACATTGGTGTTAATTTTGCACAATTGTCACTAGGCCTACCGGCAACCGCCGCAATTTCGTGTAGGCAACTTCGATTAAAGCAACACCAAAGAGTTTTTTGTACCTTAAAATAATGTTTCCAAAATCGTTTCAGTGGTTAATCAACTCGTAACAGAGTGAACGGCACTTCTGCATTCGCTTCGCGGCCCTCTATCGGCTATAACCGCACTATGTAAATTTGCCAGATCGGGTAGCGGTTCTGTAGTTCGATGGAATGAGACATAAGAAACTACAAATTTGACTTGCATCTGATGTCGCAATACATTGTACTTTCATAAAATCATGCAACATATTCTACCTTGTCTGACATCGTTATTTACAAAGCCAGTGCTCGATAAACAATTAGCATGCCTGCGACAGAGGAACAGTTCTTTGGTGTTGCTTTAACTTTTGATGTGCTCACAGAATCCTGGCTCTGAGCCAAAATTGGAGGGGTGGGGCCTGACGTAAGCTGTTATTGAATCACTCCAGTGTCAATATGAAAATGTAACCAATGGGCCACTGATTGTCCTTCCTGTGGGCCGATCGTTGGGCAAAATAATTATATAGCCTATTCTATCAGCCCAAAAGGTGCGTCGGCCCACCGGGAAAATGCCCGGTATGCCAGATGGCCAGTTCGCCCATGAGCAGGAAGGTCTTGTTGCATGTGTGCAGTGAGTCTAGAGGCCTACTCATATTCTGCACTACCACTGGCAGTCTCCATACTCAGTGCATTTTGTAAATAATGAGTTGGTCTCTTCATACATGATAACATGTCATCATCTATGAGGGATTTTATTTGTATATGAAATGATTCCATATTGTCCCTAATGGCCTATTTTATTTATTCTGCGCTGTTGTATGTGAACTGGCATGGAGGGCTAATTGGTGTGGTCATGCACTTCTGAACAAAAAAACACGCAGTTCTGTGTCTGGCTTGGTTAACTGCTACACCTGGGTATGCTATTCTACCCCATTAATGCAGCAACCATAATAACATGTTCCATTGAACATGCAGAGAAACGTTGGGAAATTCAATAGCTAACATATTTTTATGTGCTACAGAACATTTGATATGAAGAATGGAATATAAAAAAAAACTGAGCAGTGAAATGATAGCTGGTAGGCATGGCAACAATGTGTTAACAGCCAAATGACAGGATTCAGTTTAACAATGAACCTCATTAAACTTTTTGATTATTTCATGTTTTCCACATTTCAGCAAAATGTGTCATTTATTAAGATATTTGCTATACATGCTCTACAACACACTTGACATGTGAACAGTCAGTGAGCACTTAGCATTCTAAATAATGTATTTTAGTACAATTTAGAAGTCATCATTCAGAGTTGTTCAAGCCAAAGACATTTTGCCAAATCCTTTTTTCAAGCCCAAACCATTCCGACGCCCATGCCAAGACATCTCAGCTCAGTTCAGGTCTCAGCTGTGGATCAGAGTCTGACCTGACAGCTTTTCAGATGATTATGGCATACTATTGGCATACTACTATATGGTACTATATTATACTATATATTACCTTTATTCATTTAGCAGATACTTCAACCAAAGGCATTCTCTGCACAATACATGACATTTTATCAGTGCTAACTGGGTATCAAGTCTTTGACCTTGTTGCTAAAGGCCTTTGCTCACTCTTGCTTTGATGCAATTCAAATAGCCTGAGCAGGCCCTGAAACTGCACTGAAGATGTATTTGTTGGAATGTACTGTAACTTCTAGAAGATCCCAAGGCACTAGCAAGTGGGCTGGAGCCTCTACAGTATGAGGCCCTTACATTTCACTGCTCCTTCATTGTGAATTTCATTCACGTCGCCTGTGCACCTTTGGTGCTCATTGTGTGTGTCTCTCTCACTCACCTCTCAACTGAAGGCTACATTTGCATCCTCCGACAGACAGCAGACAAACACAAGCACATACACACACACACACACTGACAGTCACTCAATCACTCACTCATTGCCTCACTCGAAGACTCCTTCTTGGCCTTCAACTCTGCACCTGCGCTACAGTAGTTAAAAGTCTCCGCACGCTCTTCAAATTCAGGTGTTTATCAGCGTACTAAATGGCGCTTTGCTTTGTCCTAAAAGAACCTCTAACTCTTTCACTCCAACTTTCACAGACGTTCCTATTATGGACAGTTCTGGGAAGGTCTTTGACAGAAGAGCCGTATGCCCATTCACTTTATTGCCGATTTCAGCTTTGAAAAACGGTCTTTGTCGCTAAAATGGTTCTTTGTGTGGAAAATGGCGGATCTAGGCACGAGCAGGACCCATGAAGAACTCGTAATTGCATTACAAGGCTCCTGATGGGTCTGAGAGTGAGTGTTGGCTGTCTGTGGGCTTGGCTCCTACATGCTCCAGTGGTTTGCGTGGAGGCCGAGGGAGATTACCTCTGTGTGAATGATGCAGTCACAATAGAGATCTCTCTCTCACGCGCTGGTGTTGGCTGAGGGGACCCTGCCTGGTATCGCTGAGCCTGGAGGTAGAGATAAATCTCTCATCTCCCACCCCCCTCTTCTCTCTCTCTCTCTCTCTCTCTCTCTCTCTCTTTCTTTTTTTCTCTCTGACTGAGAGATAACTGCCTTACTACCTGTAGCTTCGCCCCAGAATCCTTTAACAAAAATGGGCACATTGGACCCTTGTGAAATGTGAAATAACTTCACATCCATTTTGTGTGTATGTGTGTGTGTGTGTATATGTACCCATGTATGCATGTGTACAGTATGTCTGATTGTGTGTGTCTGTGCATATGTGTGTGTGTATGAGTGTATGGACGACAGAGATAGAAAAGAGGGTACACACTCACTCTCTGCTCTGAGCGGCTGCTCTTTGCCCTGGCTTGTGTGCAGAGCTGGCCCCCTCCAGCTGCAGCCGAGCTGAGCTGAGCCAGAGAGCCCTCACGCGACCCACAGCGGTCAGGAGAAACCCCTGTCACGTCCATTAGGCTGACACCGCCTGATGGACAGGCTGTCATAGCTGAGGGCGCGTTGCGCTCATAGTCTGTGACCCCCTCAACACAGACACACACACACACACACACACACACACACACACACACACACACACACACACACACACACACACACACACACACAGTCACTCACACACATACACATGCCCTCTAGTTCCGCCACCACAGCTACCACCATTTGTTTCCAGGCCTTATCTCATTCAACCCATTCATCTGTTTGCTGTTGAAACATCATTGGATGGCAACTGATATCTGATGGCACAGCTGGCCAAAAGCACATAAAGGACACACACACACACACACATACACACACACAGACACACACATGTGTGCGCGTACAGACATAGACACACACACTCACGCACACACAGCCGGCAACAGAAGACAACGAGCAGGAAGTGTAACTGGGAGGCTGCAGTAGGAGGTGAAGTTGCCAACATGAAATGGATTGAATGGAATGAACTGAAATGAGAGGAGTACTCCAGGGGCTTAATAACCTTATCTCAATTCCAGGCTTGTTCTGGATCAAAGGTGTCTTCTTCTACGTCTTCCTCCTATTCCTATACTTCTACTTCCTCTTTTTTCTCCTCTTCTAGTACTGTGTCTGCGCTTCAGTGGTCTTTTCATTAATGATGCGTTCTTCTCATATTGTAATAGCCCCCTACTGCTGAAGGTATTTCATCATGGTTAGCCATTAGAAAAGCAGTGACAGCACCAGGTGTTGTTCCCGAGCGCAGGCAGATAGCTTAAAATAGATGAAGCCTCATGTGTCATTGTTGGGAGGACGGCTTTGAACAGGGTGAGCAAAGGGCTGCGACTTCACCCCAAGGTTGTGTCTTCGCGCGCCCACATCCACACGCCGAAACAACTCTCCAATTCTTTGGATTTGTCATGTGTATTTTGAGGGCGACGGGTTATGTAAACTCTGCAGACCATTTCACAGAGTTTTTTTGTCTCTCTTTTATGGTGTCTGGCATGTAATGCAGTCTATTTTGTTTCTGTCGGTTCTAATGAGTAGCTTTCGGGCAGTAACAGCAGTAATGACCATCTCTGGCTGTCGTCTGGTCTGCATAATGCCAATGATGATATGCCATTACCAGGTTGTGGCTGAGCAGCTAAATCCTCACCTCTTAGATCACCTTTTGTGTTGTAAGGTTGAAACAATGGAGGGGAGAGGGACTGCAGGAAAAAGGGTGAGCCAACATTATAATCTTCATCAGAGCTCATCAGAAGAACTCGAGAAAGAGAGGCAGAGGGGTGAAAGAGAGAGGAAGAGAGACAGACAGAGGAGAGCGAGCGGAGTAGAGAGAGAGAGAAAGAGGCAAGACTTTTTGGAATTCTGCTCCTCAAGCTTGAGTAACCTTGAGACATTGAATTTGCTCTAATCTGAGTTCGAAATGCTCACTTGTGATTCACTGCTGTTTCTTCCGCCAGCGTTATTACTGGGCTAAAGATTTCTCTTGATCGCTTCATCTCTGCGGGCCTCGCACTGGCATCAGAAAAGATTAATTAGGATTATAAATCACCATTATTACCATTTAAATTACTTGCTTGTTAGACTGGAAAAGATTCTCCAGCTGTTTATAAGTCCTGCCAAAAGAAAGGATGAACAAGTTAAATTGGATGCAAGATGGTGGATTCTTGTGGTGAGATAACGCAAACATTGCATTCATTCAAAGCGAGAGAGCAGCGATTTTCTAACATCACATTTGAGAGAAAAAATGGAATAAATAAAGAGTAGGTGAATGTTTAATATTTAATATGAGATGTATCGACAAGGCTATATAAATTACTGTGTACACAAGCGCATACAGTAAAGCTTCTCCCTGAGCTTGGCTCTTGAGTTGTGTTGCGTTGCTCAGCAACGGGAAACGCCAAGGCTAAGATTGGAACTATTTTTATGGGCGAAAGATGAACCAGGGCTGTAGTACTCAATTTCGGCCTTGGACTCAGGTCCGGACTTGAGACGCCTTTTTGTGGTCTTAGAATTGTTTTTTTTTTTTTTTTATATGAATTACAAATCTAAAACAAAATAATTGATTAAGTGGCAAAGTTCAGAAAAATAAATGTTTAATTTTGTCCATCTATAATGGCTGGGTTTGTTGCTGGACATTAGCCACCTAATTATAGAATGCCTTCCGAAACTTTTAAGTGAACAAAAATACTATTATGTCAGTATAACAGTATGACCTGATTGTGTAAAAAGTAGATATACAATGTTTGTAACACCACAGAACATCTTTAAATAGGTAAGTGAGTGGCGTAGGGAATTCTTTTTAACTTGGTCACCGACTAGTCCTGGTCTTGGACTTGAGAAAGGTGGTCTTTTCTTGGCTAACAGCTCTGGGATGAACTAACAAAAATCAAAATAAACAACACAAAAAACACAATGTTGTGTCTTAAACTAAATTATTTGGTAATGGAACTGCTGTATAAAGGCAATATGACACTTGTGGTCATGGTGTTGATAATGGATATCGCCACGACTGTAATCACC